>NC_134415.1:132359453-132659453 GCF_030867145.1 Opisthocomus hoazin
TCCCTGCCCACCTCCCAGAGGCGCAGGAAGCCGTCTGCGCCGCCGGTGACGAGCAGCGAGCAGTCGGCGTTGAAGCGGACGGCCTTCTGCAGGGCGTCGGGGCCGAAATCCGTGCGGACGCTGCGCAGGCTCTCCACCGTCACCTCGCTCGTCTGGCTCTGCGTCTCGCCCTGCCCCGCCGCGCTGGGGCCCTTCCGCTTCCGCGGCCCCTTCTCCGCGCTGCCTGCGGCGGGGCAGACGGCAGGCGTGGGGGGTCCTGGGCCCCGCCTCGCCTCCGCAGCCCCCCCGCCCCGCGCCCCGGCAGCTCACCGTTGCGGGCGGCCGAGCCGGCCTTGCCGTCGGGGGTCCGGAGGCTGAAGCGCAGGATGTGGCAGCTGGCGTCCTGCCCCGCCGCGATGACGTCGCCGTCGCCCAGCGCCATGCTCATGGTGGCGCGGGTCTCCGTGTCGTGGGAGTGGAGCAGCGAGGCGCTCAGCCGCCCGCCGATCCGCTCCAGCTGCAGGAAGTGCTGCGGGACGGGCCGCGGCCTCAGAGCCCACCGGGTCCCGCTGCCCCCGGACCCCTGCCCCGGGACACCCCCTCCCACCCCGCCGGGGCCGCCCCGCAGCGCCCGCCGGCCCTGACCCCACCCCGCACCGGGCCTGGCCTATCCCACCGCCCCCCGGGTCAGGCCCCGCCGCCCCCCGGGTCCGGCCTCACCGCTCCCCGGGCCCGGCCTGGTCCCACCGCTCCCCGGGTCAGGCCCCGCCACCGCCCCTCGGGCCCGGTCCTGCCGCCCCCCGTGCCCGGGCCCGCCGCTCCCCGGGCCGGGCCTGGTCCCACCGCTCCCCGGGTCCGGCCTCACCGCTCCCCGGGTCAGGCCCCGCCGCCGCCCCTCGGGCCCGGTCCCGCCGCTCCCCGGGCCGGGCCTGGTCCCACCGCTCCCCGGGTCCGGCCTCACCGCTCCCCGGGCCGGGCCTGGTCCCGCCGCCCCCCGGGCCCGGTCCCGCCACCACCCCCGGGCCCGGCCCCGCCGCCACCCCCGGGCCCTGCCCGCCGCCCCGCGCCGCACCACGCCATTGCGGATGCCGGTCTTCGCGGCGCCGCCCCCGCCGGCGGTGATGGCGAGCGCCCTCCGCGGGTGCAGCCGCACGGTGTAGAGCGGGAACGGCGCCCGGTACAGCTCGGCCGGCCGCCTGGGCGCCATGGCCGCGCCGCACACGTCAGCGCGTCGCTGCGTGTCTGCGTCATCGCGCCGCCGCCACGGCCGCCCCGCCCCCAGAGCCCCGCCCCCCGGCCCTGCCTCCGCCCCGCCCCCGATCCTGCCGCCGCCACGGCCGCCCCGCCCCCTAGAGCCCCGCCCCCCGGTCCTGCCTCCGCCACAGCCGCCCCGCCCCCGCCTCCCGAGCCCCGCCCCTTCGCCCCCTCCGCACCGAGCACCGCCCCCACAGCCGCGCCCCAATTCTGCCTCGGCCGCTCCGCCTCCGCCCCCAAGTCCCGCCCCCGCCAGCACCGCCCTAGCCCCGCCCCTATAGCCTGCAGCCCCGCCCCCAGACTCTCGTCACGCCCACCCTAACCCCCTATCGCCTGATCCCCGCCCCCTTCGCCTCGGCCCCGCCCCCGCGAGCCCCGCCCCGCCCCGCTGAGAGCGGCGGTGCCGCGCGTGCCCGTCCTCGCGCGCGCAGCCCCCCGGCCCCCCCCCGAGCCCCCCCGCTGCCGGGCCCCCCGCCACGGGGAGGGCCCAGGGCCGAGGCTCCCGCTCCCGGGGGGCTCGGGGGGCCGGTCCCGGGGTCCTCCGACACCTGCGCTCCACAACCGTTTATTGGGGGGAGGCGAACACGGGGGGTCTGTGGGGGGGCCCGGCGTCCCGGGGGTGCGGGGCTGGGGGCGGGGCAAGTAAGGCACGGGGGGTGGCGCACCGGTCCGGCTCGCCCCCCTCCCCAGCCGTGGTCCCAGAGCCCCCGGGGCGGGGGGCAGGGAGGGACCCCGCCCCCCCCCCGCAGGGACCCAGCCCCTCCCGGTGACGCGGTGCCCCCCGAGCCCCCCCGACCCCCCATGCCGTGGGGGGGGTCAGAAGGAGGTCTCCTGCACGGCGTAGGCGGGGGTCCCGGCCGCGCGGATGTAGCCCTGTCCCTCCTCCTCCTCCTGCCGCCCGGGGGGGGCCAGGCCGTTGGGCACCCCGTTGCTCTTCACCACCGCGTCCGCGTCCTGCGGGGACAGAGCGGGGGCTCGGCAGGAGCGCGGGGGGGGGCGCCGCCGCGGCCCCGCTCCCCCCCACCCCGGGGTCCGGACCCCTCACCTGGGCAGGGCCCCCCCCCCAGCGGAGCCGCTGCCGGTACTTGCGGGGCAGGCAGCAGAGCAGCCGCGGCAGCACGGGGTAGATGGTGCGGGGGTCCACGGCCGCGGGCGGCGTGGGGCCTGGGGGCAGAGCAGGGGGTGAGTGGGGAGGGGGCGCGGCCGGCAGCCCCCCGCCCGCCCGCACTGACCGGTGAGCAGGGGGGGGCCGCCCGCAGCCCCCCGCCCGCCCGCACTGACCGGTGAGCAGGGGGGGGTGGCCGGCAGCCCCCCGCCCGCCCGCACTGACCGGTGAGCAGGGGGGGGCCGCCCGCAGCCCCCCGCCCGCCCGCACTGACCGGTGAGCAGGCTGACCAGGAGCCCGACGAGGATGACGGTGGTGGAGTTGTGGGCGCTGTACCACATGTAGGACAGCCGGTAGAACTTCTGCAGCCCCGTGGGGCTGGGGGGGGGGGACAGGCGTGGGTGGGGGGCACCGAGCCGTGCCCCCACACCCCCCCGTCCCGCAGCCGCAGTGCCCCGGCGCCGAGCCCCCCCTCCCCGGTCCCGCTCACCTCGGGGGGGCCGGCGTGGGGGGCAGCAGCGTGGTGCCGAGGACGGCGGTGAGGTTGGCGGCGGGGGGGAGCGCGGTGCCGTTGGCAGGGGGGGCCCCCCCGGCCCCCCCCATGCTGCTCAGCAGGGCGCCGATGCCCAACCAGAAGGCCATGGCCAAGCCCGCCAGCAGCCCCACGACGGCCCCCTGCCCGGGGGAGAGGAGGGCGCTGACCCCCGGCCGGGCTCGGGGCGCCCCAGCCCCCCAGAACCCCCCCCTCGCCCCCCGCCGCGGGGTTGAAGCCCCCGGCCGGGCGGGGGGCTGCTCACCGTGGGGTTGGCGCAGGGGAAGAACATGCCCAGGCAGAAGAGCCCCAGCAGCGGGCCCCCCACCATGCCGAAGATGCTGAAGGCGGCCTGCGGGGAGACGGCCCTGAGCGCCGGCCCCCCCGCCCGCAGCCCCCCCGCCCGCAGCCCGGGCAGGGGTCCCGCGCCCCCCCCTACCTGCAGCACGGGGCCCAGCATGGAGGAGACGTAGGCCATCCCCAGGCAGAGCAGTCCGTAACCGAGAGCTGCGCGGCGGAGCAGGACGGGGGGTCATGGCGGTGCTGGGGACCCCCACCCTGCCGCCAGCCCCCCCCCCCCACCCGCGCCCCCCCCTCACCCAGCAGCTTGGAGAGCAGCGTGACGCGCGACTCCGACAGCCCGGGGCAGTGCGGCAGCACCAGGTCCTGCATCGTCACCGTCGCCAGCGAGTTGAAGGCGGAGGAGATGGTGCTGGGGAGCAGAGGGAGCGGGAGGGGGCTCGGCCGGGCCCCCCCGCCCCGCCGCCCCGGGGGGGCCGCGCGCTCACCTCAGGCACCCGCTGAAGAGGCAGGCGACGAAGAGCCCGGGCAGCCCCGGCAGGTCCCGCAGCACGTCCATCACGAAGTACAGCACCAGCTGCGGCAGCGGGGTCAGCGCCGCGGGCGGGGGGCAGCGGGGTCAGCCCCGCGCGCTGCGGGACCTGGGGGGGGGGTCGCGGCCGCCCACCTGGTCGGAGGAGCCGGGGCGATGGGTGGCCGCGAGCGGGTGCTCGCGGTCGTAGGCGAACATGACGAGGCCGGTGAGGCAGCTGAGGCAGAGGACGATCTGCTGGCAGGGGAAGACGGCGTAGCAGGAGCTGCGGGCGCCGCGCGGGCGTCAGAGGCGCGGGGGGGCGGCGGGGGGGCCCACCCCGGCCGCGGGACCCCCCCACCCCCCCCGGGCCCCACTCACAGCTTGGCCTCCCGCTCGCTGCGGGCGCTGAGGTAGCGCTGGACCTGCGCCTGGTTCACGCCGTACAGCGACAGCATCATGAAGACTCCCCCCACCGCCAGCGTCCAGAACGTGTGCCGCTCGAAGGGGTCGGGGTCCAGGCTGCCGGCGCGCCGGCGGGGGGGGTCACCGCACCGCGTCCCCACCGTGCCCCGCCGCGCGGGACGGGGGTGGCAGGAGAACCCCCCCCCCCGCCCGCGCTGGGGTCCCTGTCCCCCCCGCCCGGTCCCTCCCCAGCCACGCCGCCGCGTGGGGTGCGGGGTGCGGGGCGCGGGGCGCGGGGTGCGGGGCGCAGGCACTCACTCGATGCCGGAGATCCTGCCCTCGCGCTCGGCCAGGCGCCAGACGCGCCCCATGCCGCCGACGCGCCGGGCGCCCACCACGATGACGGCCACCTGCCCCGCCAGCATCACCAGCGTCTGGAAGACGTCGGTCCAGATGACGGCCTTCAGCCCGCCCTGCGGAGGCACACGGCGCCCGTCAGCGCGGGGGGCTCGCGGGGGGCTCGCGGGGGGCACCCCGCGGCGGGGGGCACTCACCAGCGTGGTGTACAGCGTGCAGACCAGCCCCATGGTGAGCACCGCGCTCCAGAGGTCAAAGCCCGTCACTGGAAGCGGCGGGGGCCGTTAGCGGGGAGGGGGCGGCGGACCCCCACGCAGAACCGGGGGGCTCCCGGCATCGCCCCCCGCCCGCTCCCGTGCCCCCTTACCTGCGTTGAGGGCCAGCGCGGGCGCGTAGAGAACCACCCCCATGTAGATGACCTGCGGGGAGAGCAGCGCTGCAGGGGTGCCTGGCCCCCGGCCCCCCACCCCCAGGCCCCCCGCCCCCCGCCCCCCTCACCATCTGGAAGATGAAGGTGACGGTGCCGAAGACCCTCACCGTCTTGTTGAAGCGCAGCTCCAGGTACTGCGGGGGAGAGGGGTCAGGGTGCCGTCCCGCCCGGGCGGGGGGTCCCAGGCGGCGGGGATGTCCCCCGTGTCCCCCCCCCCGGCAGCGGGGAAGCGGAGGGGGGTGGGCAGCCCGGCGCCCCATCTCCCAGGGCCGGCGCGGTGCCCGGGGCGGGGGAGCGGGACCAGCCAGGCGAGACCCCCCCGGTCTGTGGGGCACCGGGACGGGGACACAGGGCAGGGGGCTCCGCGCACCCCCCGCCCCGCTCACCTCGTAGGCGCTGGTGATGCGCAGGCGGTAGAAGACGGGGATGAAGACGTGGGCCGGGATGAGCAGCCCCAGCAGGTAGGAGCAGCCCAGGAACCAGTACTCGGTGCCGAAGCGGAAGACCTCGGCCGGCACGCCGAGGACGGCCACGGCCGACTGGAAGGTGGCCAGCAGCGAGAGCGCGACGGGCAGGCAGGCCATGCTGCGGCCGGCCAGCAGGAACTCCTGCGGCGTGCGCTGCCGCTGCCCGCTCAGCGCGTAGAACAGCCCCACGCCCGACGACAGCACCAGCAGCCCCGCGAAGATGCTGTAGTCGATCGCCGTGAACTCCATGGCGAGCGTCCCCCGCCGTCACCCCGTCGTCGCCGCCGCGCCGGCCTCATGGGCACGCCGGGCTCCGGCGCCGCGTCCTGGCCCGCATCGCCCGCAGCTGCCGGGGCACGGGCGGGCGTCAGCGCTGGGCGCCGCGGGGACCTTCGCTCGCGCCGCGCGCTCAGCCCCAAGGACGCGGCGCGGGGGGGCCGGGCCCCTTAACCCTTCTCCTCCTTCCTCCTCCTCCTCCTCCTCCTCCCCCCTCGGGGCTGGGCTCGGCTCGACGGCGCCCACCCCCCCCCCCCCGCACCCGCCACCCCCGCCAAGGGAAACCGGTGCCGCTGCCAGGGAGCTGCAACCACGGACCCACCCGGGAGCGGCCGCGCCGGCCGTGCCGCCCCGCCAAGCACGGCCGCACCGGCCCCCGGTGCCAAAGCCAGCGCGACCCCGCTGCCCCGGCGCAGGACAGCCCCGCCAAGCCCAGCAGAACCAGTCCTGAGTTGCCAAACCCAACATGATCCAATGGTCCCAGCGCAGGACAGCCCCGCCAACCCCGGCAGAACCAGTCCCGCCGAGCCAAACCCAACACGACCCCGCTGTCCCGGCGCAGGACAGCCCCGCCAAGTCCAGAAGAACCAGTCCCGCCGAGCCAAACCCAACACCACCACCCCCAGTGCTGGAGAGCCCCATGAAGTCCAGCAGCACCAGTGCTGCCGAGCCAAACCCAACATGATCCACTGGTCCCAGCGCAGGACAGCCCGATCAACCCCAGCAGAACCGGCCCAAGCTGCCAACCCAACATGACCCTGCTGTCCTGGCACAGGACAACCCCACCAAGCCCAGCAGAACCGGCCCCACGCTGCCAAACCCAACACGACCCCGCTGTCCTGGTGCAGGACAGCCCCACCAACCCCGGCAGAACCAGTCCTGAGTTGCCAAACCCAGCAGCACCGCCCCCGGTGCTGGAGAGCACCACCAACCCCAGCAGAACCAGTCCCGCCGAGCCAAACCTAACACCACCACCCCCAGTGCTGGAGAGCCCCATGAAGTCCAGCAGCACCAGTGCTGCCGAGCCAAACCCAACACAATCCAATGGTCCCAGCGCAGGACAGACCGACCAACCCCAGCAGAACCCGCCCCACGCTGCCAAACCCAACACGACCCCGCTGTCCCGGTGCAGGACAGCCCCGCCAAGCCCAGCAGAACCAGTCCTGAGTTGCTAAACCCAACACCACCGCCCCCGGTGCTGGAGAGCACCACCAAGCCCAGCAGAACCAGTCCCGCCGAGCCAAACCCAACACCACCACCCCCAGTGCTGGAGAGCCCCATGAAGTCCAGCAGCACCAGTGCTGCTGAGCCAAACCCAGCATGATCCACTGGTCCCAGTGCAGGACAGCCCCACCAACCCCAGCAGAACCCGCCCCACTTCGCCAAACCCAACACGACCCCGCTGTCCCGGCGCAGGACAGCCCCGCCAAGCCCAGCAGAACCAGTCCTGAGTTGCTAAACCCAACACCACCGCCCCCGGTGCTGGAGAGCACCACCAACCCCAGCAGAACCAGTCCCGCCGAGCCAAACCCAACACCACCACCCCCAGTGCTGGAGAGCCCCATGAAGTCCAGCAGCACCAGTGCTGCCGAGCCAAACCCAACATGATCCACTGGTCCCAGCGCAGGACAGCCCCACCAACCCAGCAGAACCCGCCCCAAGCTGCCAAACCCAACATGACCCTGCTGTCCTGGCACAGGACAACCCCACCAAGCCCAGCAGAACCGGCCCCACGCTGCCAAACCCAACACGACCCCGCTGTCCCGGTGCAGGACAGCCCCACCAACCCCGGCAGAACCAGTCCCGCCGAGCCAAACTCAACACCCCCACCCCCGGTGCCCAACGGCCCCGCCAAGCCCGGCAGCACCGGTCCTGCCGAGCCAAACCCAAGAGGACCCAACCGCCCCGGCCTCAGCCCCCACCGCCCCGGCCCCGGCACCAGCCCCCGCCGCAGCCCACCCAGCAGCCCCCGGCCCGGCAGGACCCGCGGCGGGGGCTGGGGAGGGCAGCGGGGTCCCGTCTGTGCCGGAGAGCCCCAGCACCCCCGCTCAGCCGAGCAGGGCCCGGGCAGGGCGAGCCCCCCCGCACCCCGACCCTGTGCCCCCAGACCCCGCGGGGTGGGAGGGGGCAGCAGCAGAGCCCCCCACCCCCACCACCGGTGGGCAGGGGGCTGCGGGGAGCAGGGCGGGGGTGCGGGGGTCCCCATGCCGTGGCAGCAGGGGTGTGGGGTGCGGGGGTCCCCATGCTGTAGCAGCAGGGGGTGCAGGGGTCCCCATGCCGTGGCAGCAGGGGGGTGGGGTGCGGGGGTCCCCATGCCGTGGCAGCAGGGGGTGCGGGGGTCCCCATGCCGTGGCAGCAGGGGGGGTGGGGTGCGGGGGTCCCCATGCCGTGGCAGCAGGGGGGGTGGGATGTGGGGGTCCCCATGCCGTGGCAGCACGGGGTGCGGGGGTCCCCATGCCGTGGCAGCAGGGGGGGTGGGATGTGGGGGTCCCCATGCCGTGGCAGCAAGGGGTGCGGGGTGCGGGGGGGTCCCATGCCAAGGCAGCAGGGGGTGCGGGGGTCCCCATGCCGTGGCAGCAGGGGGGTGGGGTGCGGGGGTCCCCATGCCGTAGCAGCAGGGGGTGCGGGGGTCCCCATGCCGTGGCAGCAGGGGGGTGGGGTGCGGGGGTCCCCATGCCGTGGCAGCAGGGGGGGTGGGGTGTGGGGGTGCCCTATGCCAAGGCAGCGGGGGGGGCGGGGTGCGGGGGTCTGGCGCGGCGCCCGCCCTGCTCCCGCGCGATGCCTGCCCGGGCGTGCCGGGGGGGATTAGCCCGGGCCCCGCGGGCACCGGGACAGCGGGGGAGGGGGGGGGGATGGGGGGGGAGGGGGGGCGGGGCCGGCTCGCGCTGCCGGGCAAGGTCCAAGGTCACTTCGCCGCATTCCGCCGCGGAGGCTCAGCCTCCCCCACCCCCCGTCCCCCGCCCCCCAAGGTCCGGCAGCCCCGGGGGCCCCTCGGTGACCCTGAGCCCCCCCCGCCCCGAGCCGCGGCGGTCCCGGCCCAAGGCCCCGCTCCCGGAGACCGGCCCGAGGCCGCCGCCTCCCCCGCCGTCCCCGCGCCCCCCCCCCGCCTTTGCCCGTCCTCGTACCCCCGGGGCTGACCCCGAGCCACGGCCCCCCCCCTTCCCCGCGACCCTCTCGCCACTGTCCCCCGGGACCCTCGAGCCCCCCCACCCGCCGCTGTCCCCCGGTGATATCCGAGCCCCCCCTTCCCCGCCGCTGTCCCCGGGACCCCCGAGCCCTCCCCCCGCCGCTGTCCCGCGGGGCCCCTCGGTGACCCCCGAGCCCCCCCCCCTCGCCGTTGTCCCCCGGTGACCCCCGAGCCCACCCCCGCCGCTGTCCCCGGGACCCCCGAGCCCTCCCCCCGCCGCTGTCCCGCGGGGCCCCTCAGTGACCCCCGAGCCCCCCCCCTCGCCGTTGTCCCCCGGTGACCCCCGAGCCCACCCCCGCCGCTGTTCCCGGGACCCCCGAGCCCCCACCCGCCGCTGTCCCCCGGGACCCCCGAGCCCCCACCCGCCGCTGTCCCCCGGTGACCCCCGAGCCCCCTCCCCGCCGCTGCCCCGGACCCCCGAGCCCCCCCCCGCCGCTGCCCCCGGTGACCCCCGAGCCCCGCCCTCCCCGCCGCTGCCCCCGGGACCCCCCGGTGCCGGGGGGGGGGGCGGCGCCGTGACCCCGGGCCCGGCGCGCACTCACCGGCGGCGCGCGGCAGAGCTGCCCCACGTGCCGCCCTCCCCACCGATGGCGCGCGCCGTGATGGCGTCAGCGGCCGCCACCGCCCCGGGATGGGGGGGGGGGGGAGTGGAACCGGGGGGGGGCGGCGGCCCACGTGGGGCCGGCGGTGCCGCCCCCGCCCCCGCCGCGCTCCGCTGCCCCGGGCCGGGTCACCGCGCCCCGGCGGGGCCTCGCCGCGGGGCCAGGGAGCGCCGGGCCCCGGGGGGGGTGGGCGGGGGGCACGGTCCCGCCCCGCCCCGCTCCGGGGCCCCCTGCCCGGGGGAGCGCCGGGGCCGGGCCGGGGGGGGGGGCCCGGGGAGCCTCGATCCGCTCCGTTCCCTCGGGGCTCCCCGCCGGGCCGCCAGGGGGCGCCCTCGCAGTGGGCGTGTCCCGCGGGGCGGGGCCGGAAGAGCCCTGGGGGGGCAGGGGGTGCCCCGGCGCCGAGGGGGCCATGGGCGCCTTCCTCCTCCTCCTCCTCCTCCACCACCTCCTCCTCCCGCTGCCCCGGGCCGCCGGCGGCGCGGCGGTGAGCGGGGGGGCGGGGGTGGCCGGGTCGGGGGGTGCCGGGGGGCGGGGGTGCCGGGGGTGGCCTGGGTCGGGGGGCTCAGGGAATCGGGGGGTGTCGGAGGGTGTCGGGGGGTGCCGGGGATGGGGGGGCTCCGGGGGCCTGGGGGTCGGGGGGTGCCCGGGTCGGGGGGTGCCCGGGGGATGCCTGGATCGGGGGGGCTCCGGGTGTCGGGGGGTGCCGGAGGTCGGGGGGCTCCGGGAGCCGGGGGGTGCCCAGGTCGGGGGGCTCTGGGAGCCTGGGGGTGCCCGGATCAGGGGGTGCCCAGGTCGGGGGGCTCCAGGAGCCGGGGGGTGCCGGGGGTCGGGGGTGCCGGGAGTGGCCTGGGTCGGGGGGCTCAGGGAATCGGGGGGTGTCGGAGAGTGTCGGGGGGTGCCGGGGGTCGGGGGGCTCCGGGAGCCGGGGGGTGTCCGGATCGGGGGTCTCCGGGAGTCGGGGGGTGCCCGGGTCGGGGGGTGCCCAGGGGGTGCCTGGATCGGGGGGGTTCCGGGTGTCGGGGGGTGCCGGGGGTCGGGGGGCTCCAGGAGCCGGGGGGTGCCCAGGTCGGGGGGCTCTGGGAGCCTGGGGGTGCCCGGATCAGGGGGTGCCCAGGTCGGGGGGGCTCCAGGAGCCTGGGGGTGCCGGCGGTCGGGGGGCTCTGGGAGCCTGGGGGTGCCCGCGCCCCGCCGAACCCCCCCGCCCCAGGTGTGCGGGCGCTGCCCGGGGCCGCTGCGGAACGGCTCCGTCGTGGCCCGGTTCTGCGCGTCCCGGCCCGGCACCGAGAGCGACGGCCGCTGCTGCCGGGAACGGGGCGCCCGCCCGGAGAGACTGCTGGGGTACGGGGGGCGCGGGGGGGTGCGGGGGGCAGGGATGCATGGGCTGGGTGCCAGGCGGGCGTCACCGGCGGGTGCTGAGGGGGGGGGCACAGAGGGTCTCGGGGGGCTGCCTGGGTGGGGGGTGCTTGAGGTGGGTGCGGGAGGGGACCTAGAGTGGGGGTGGCGGGGTGGGTGTTGGGGGCCACATGGGGGTCTGGGGAATGGGGGGGGCAGCGCCCCTGGCACCGCTGCCCCCCATCCCCCAGCTGCTGCCCCTTCCCAGGCTGGACCTGAGCAACTGCTCCCTGCGCAGCCTCCCCCCGGGGCTGGCTGAGGCCACCGCCGCCATCGTCCTGTGAGTCCCCCCGCTCCCCGCGAGCGGCTGCGCTCTGGTGGGACCCCCCCAGGCCCCCGCAGCGCAGCCCGGCTCGCTGCTCCCCATCCCTCATCCCCATGTCCCCCCCATACCCCATGTCCCCCCAGGACCCCACACCCCGCTGTCTCCCCTGTACCCCGCTGCCCCCCCACACCCCCCTGTCCCCCCCACACCCCGCTGCCCCCATGTCTCCCTGGCACCCTGCTGTCCCCGCCTGGCACCCCACTGTCCCCCCCACATCCTGCTGTCCTCAGGCCCCTGGCACCCCATGTCCCCCTGTCCCCCCCATACCCCATGTCCCCCCCGCACCCCGCTGTCCCCCTGCACCCCACTACCCATCGCGTTCAAACAGCCCTGGCAGTCGGGGGGAGGCCCCACCGACGGGGCAGCCTCCCCTCCGGCCGGGTCGGAGCGCGGAGCAGACCCCCCCGGGGAGCTCGGTCGTGGCCGTGGAGGGCAGGGAGGGGGTGTGGGACAGCCAGCGTGGCTTCGCCGAGGGCAGATTGCGCCTGACCCGCCTGGCGGCCTTGTGCAATGGCGGCAGCGTGGTGGTGGGCAGGGAGGAGCGGCTGGTGTCCGTCTCGGAAGGCCTTTGGCACGGCCGCGCGGTGCCCTTGTCGCGGGGTGGGAGAGGGTTGGGGGATGGGCTGTTCCGTGAGCGGCAGCCAGCAAACGGCTCGGTGTCCCGGTGGAGATCAGGGACTGGTGGGGTCCCTCGGGGGGTCCGCGGTGGGACCGGCACTGCTCAATGCCCGCGTTAACGGCGGAGCGGGAGCGGGCGCGCCCTCGGCAGCTCTGCGGGTGGCACCGACCGGGGTTCGCTGGAGCGAAGGGCTGGCGTCCCCGGGGACCTGGGCAGGGGAGCGGGCACGTGTGAACCTCACAAGGTTCGGCAAGGCCGGGGGCAGGGTCCTGCAGCTGGCTCAGGGCAGCCCCGGCGTGAACACAGGCTGGGGGTGCGGGGATGGAGAGCAGCCCTGCCCAGAAGGGCTTGGGGGGTGAGAAGCCAGCCATGACCCAGCAGCGTGCGCTGGCAGCCCCGAAGGCCAGTCGTGCCCTGGGCTGCATCCCCAGCAGCGTGGGCACAGGGTGAGGGGGGGGATTCTGCCCCTCTGCCCCGCTCTGCTGAGACCCCCCCAGAGTCCTGCGTCCAGCTCTGGAGCCCTCAGCACAGGACAGAGCTGGAGCTGTGGGAGCGGGGCCAGAGGAGGCCCCAGCCATGACCCGAGGGCTGGAACCCCTCTGCTGGGAGGAAAGGCTGGGAGAGCTGGGGCTGGGCAGCCTGGGGAGGAGAAGGCTGCGGGGAGACCTTACTGTGGTCCTTCAAAATGTGAGAAGCGCTGGTAAGAAAGCTGGGGACAGGCTTTTGAGCAGGGCTTGCAGTGACAGGACAAGGGGTGATGGTCTTAAAAAGGTAGATTTGGACTGGATGTAAGGAGAAAAGTTTTTACTCTGAGAGCGGTGAGGCCCTGGCCCAGGTTACCCAGAGAAGCTGTGGCTGCCCCCTCCCTGGCAGGGTTCAAGGCCAGGCTGGACGGGGCTCTGAGCACCCTGGGCTGGTGGAAGGGGTCCCTGCCCATGGTGGGGGGGTTGGAACTGGGTGTTCCAACCCAGACCACTCTGAGACCCTCTGACGCCATCCCAGAGGTACCTTGTCACTTCCCTGGGGCCCGTGTCGCTGCTGGGGAGCAGCTTGGCCCCGGGCAGCGACATGGCGCAGAGCAGGGACCCCCACCCTGTTCCACAGCCCTTGCCCACCCTGCACCGGGGCCCCCTGGGGCCGTTTGTGGGCACCCGGGGCAGCGGCAGGCGGGGGGTCCATGGCACCTGGTGTCTGTTTGCAGGGACCTGACCGAGAACCCCCTGGCACCCTTCCCCGACGGCTCCTTCCTGGGCTTCACCCAGCTGCAGCGGCTGTGAGTGCCGGGGCGGGGGGCGCGGGGGCCGCGGCGGCGCCGGTGCTGAGCTCCGCTCCGCAGCGCGGTGCCGCCGGCGTTGGGGTGCCCGGGTGGGAGCAGCGCCTGGGAGGAGGTGACGACGCGCGGGAGCAGCCGGCTCTGCCAGGGCCAGAGGAACCCCTGCAACGGCTCCGGGGAGCTCGGTACGGCGGGGCCGGGGGGGCTGGCGGGCGGGGGCTGGCCCTGGCCCGGCACCGTGACCCCCGGCTCTGCTCCCCAGCCTGGCTGTGCCCTGAGAACGCTGCCTGTGTCCCGGACGGCCCCGGCCTCGTCCAGTGCCTCTGCGACGGCCCCTTCCACGGCTACAAGTGCCTGCGCGAGGTGAGCGCCCGCGGGACAGGACCCGCTCTCCGAGTGCCCCCCGGCCGCAGCCGGCGCAGCGCTGGTCACTGCCGCTTCCTCGCAGGGCACGTTCCCCGCGCCGCTCTTCTGCGGGGTCCTGGGAGCCGTCACCCTGGCCCTGGCCCTCCTGCTGTGGGGCACCCAGCGACGGAAAGCCAAGGCGTCCTGAGCGGGGGGGCCGGTGCCGCTGCTGAGCCCCGGGGGCTCCGTGCCCCGGGGTTCGCTTGCTGCGTGCGGGCTGGGGAGGAATAAAGCCTGAGCAGCCTCGCCGTGTGTCTCCCGCTCCCTCCCGGGGCAGCCGCAGTGGGGGGGGGGGGGGGGGGCGGTGCGGGACCCCCCAGGCCGCTTTGGGGAGCTGGAGTGCGGGACTGGGGGTGCCGCAATCACACCCCGCGCTGCTCTCGGACCCCAGGCTGTGTCGGGGCCATGGCAGCAGCGGGACCGGGGCGCTGCGGGAGGGGGCGGGGCCGTGCGGGTCTGCGGTCCCGCTCCCCCCTGGCCTGGGCTGCGGCAAGGACAGAGCTGGACGCGACGGCGACCGGGCGGTGGGGCCCGCCCGACGCACTGCGGGGCTCTTGCGGTGCCGTTAGCGGCGGGGCTGGGCTGGGCCCGTTGCGGGGAGGCCCGGCCGTGGGTCCCCGGACCGGGGAGGGTCGCGGCGGCCGCGGGGTGCGGATGGAGGAGGCCACGGAGCGCGGGAGCCACCACGGACAGCGCTGCACTGAGGCCCCTCGGCCCCCCCGCGCGGGGCCTGCACCGCTCCCCGACTGCGGGCGCTTGCCCGGAGGAAAGGGGCTCGACATGAACAGAGCGAATCGGACTCCAGCATTGCCAACACCAATAGCGATGCTTACTACATGAACCGCTTCTGCTTTTCCGAACCATGAAATCAGGGGAGAGCGCGAACGCAGTCCCCCACTACCACAAATTATGCAGTCGAGTTTCCCGCATTTGGGGAAATCGCAGGGGTCAGCACACCCGGAGTGCAAGGGATGAGCCTCGCCCTGGGAAAACCACCTGCCTGATCATGGTGTCTCCCCTGCCAGGTAAGTATGCCCCCACCTCCGCACCCACCGCTCCCCACCCACCGCCGCAAACACACAACACGCGGACACCCCCGACACCGCACCCGACACCCACACGCCCGCACGCCGCCTCCTCCGCACCACGCTCGGCTGCCGCCCGCGCCCACGCACCGCCCGCACCACGCCTGCGGCCGGCGTGGTCCCCGCGAGAGGGTTCCCGTCGTGCCTGGCGGCGCCTCATCTGCATGGCCCCGCCTCAGTCTCGCCAGACTCCACCTCTGTCATCTCGGAGCGGCTCTGCCGGCAGCTGCGCGATCTGCATGGCCCCGCCCCCAGGCCCCGCCTTCCCGGCCCCGCCCCCCCGGCTCAGCCATTGCTCCTTACGGCCCCCAGACCCTGCTGCCGGGCCGGGCTGCTCCCGCGCTGGGGCCGGGGGTCCGGCACCGTCAGTCACAGGAGCTGAGGCTCTGGAGCGCATCGAGGACCTCAGCACGCAGCGGTCTTGGCCCGGGGGACAGGCCGCATGCTCCACGCGTGGCAGCGGGCGTTCCCGCGTTCAGCTTCCTACCGATCAGCCCCGGCCGCGGGGCGTCCCCGGGCCGCGGCTCCGTCCCGTCAGTCGCTCACGCTGGGTCAGCGTTTTCACACCGCGGGAGGAAGGGTCTGGGGGCCCTTCCCGCAGCGGGCGCGATGCTCAGGGTTATCGTGTGTTGGAGTGAAGGGTGGGTTACTTTTGGACACGACTCTGCGGCCAGAACCAGCCGAAACCGGCCAGGCGCTCCCAAGCCGTCTGCTCAGGGTGTGCTGATCTCCCTCAAGGGCAGCTCCCTTGGTTTAAACATTGTTGGCAGCCTGCAGGCAGAGCTTTCCAACACGCTCCTGAATCTTATCCCAAATAAGTCACAAGGTCCTGCTGTCCTAATTACGCTAAGGCCTTTGTGATAACAGCGCTTGGGGGCCGGTGGCTTTCCCGCAGCCCTGGACCCCGCTGCTGCCCCCGGGGCCGGGCCATGGCCCCCACCAGCTCCCGCAGCTGGCCTGCTGCCTCCCGCCGCGTCGTCCCACAGCGCAGGCTCCGTCACCCGGGGGCCGTCAGCCACCCTCACACCAGGAGCCCAGAGCGTCGTTCCACCTCTGCGCAGAGACGGGTGCTGGGCTGTAATTCCACGACGCTGGCACACCTCGGCCAACGCGCGGTGAGCGTTGATCCATCTCCAGCGGCAGTCACCGGTGCTTCCCATCGCCCTCGTCCCCCGCTGGCCCTTACCCAGCCCGTCTTGACTTACGGGCACAGCACACTTTCACCGTACTGCGCGTGCTGGGGAGCGGGGGGCTTTGCTCCCAGATGGGCTTCCTGAGCACCGGGGCGTGGTTTTCACGTCAGAACGAGCTGAATTCATGCAAAGGGCACAGTCCGAGGGATTTCGCTGAGGCCCAAGGCTGTCTGCCCGCTCGTCATTGTGACCAGCCCCGGCTGGGGCTTGGGGGGGACGCGCATGCCCTGACCTCGAGGGCTGTCCCCCGCCCAGGTCCCCCAGCCCCCGCACCTCAGCACCCCGCACCAGACCCACCGGCAGCCGCGCCCGGGACCTCAGAGGCGGGGCGACCCCCCCCACGGCCTCTGCCCGCTCCCCGCGGAGCCCGGGCTGCGCCAGCCGCTCCCTGCCCGCCCCGCGGGATCCCGGAGCCGTGACCGGGGCTGGGCCGCGACCGCCGACCGCAGTCGCGACGACCGGGCACGGGGAGGCGGGGCCTCCGCGGTCGGCCGGCAGGGGCGGGGCCATGCTGTCCTGCGCGCGGGACACGGGGCGGGGCCGGGGCTTGGGGGCGGGGCCATGCAGATCGCGCAGCTGCCGGCGGAGCCGCTCCGAGTCGACAGGGGCGGGGTCTGGCGAGGCAGGGGCGGGGCCATGCAGATGAGACACCGCCAGGCACGACGGGACACGCACTCGCGGGGACCACGCCGCCGTGGGCGCGGGATGCGCGGGGACGGGAGCAGAACTCAGCGTGGTGCGGAGGAGGCGGCGTGCGGACGCGTGGGTGTCGGGTGCGGTGTCGGGGGTGTCCGCGTGTTGTGTGTTTGCGGCGGTGGGTGGGGAGCGGTGGGTGCGGAGGTGGGGGCATACTTACCTGGCAGGGGAGACACCATGATCAGGCAGGTGGTTTTCCCAGGGCGAGGCTCATCCCTTGCACTCCGGGTGTGCTGACCCCTGCGATTTCCCCAAATGCGGGAAACTCGACTGCATAATTTGTGGTAGTGGGGGACTGCGTTCGCGCTCTCCCCTGATTTTGTGGTTCGAAAAGCAGACTTAGTTGTAATCTGTTTGTTTACCAGTGGCAGTCCTGTCATTGCTTGTCCTTGTGACGGTTGCTGGCGATGCTTGTCCGGATCGCTCCGTGGACGGTGGGCCCTGCCTCACGGGGGAATCGCCTGGAGCTGGCAGTGCGGGGCGGACCCGCGGCGCCCCGGCCCACGACCCGCGCCGGGGTCCTGCCCCGCCGGGGAGCAGCTACTCGGGGACCCGGCCCGCGGGGCTGGGAGCGCTGCCTTTCCCCATCCTCCCCCCGCCCTGCCGCTCTCCGACCCCAGGCTGTGTCGGGGCCATGGCAGCAGCGGGACCGGGGCGCTGCGGGAGGGGGCGGGGCCGTGCGGGTCTGCAGTCGCTCTCCCCCCTGGCCTGGGCTGCGGCAAGGACAGAGCTGGACGCGACGGCGACCGGGCGGTGGGGCCCGCCCGACGTGCTGCGGGTGCTCTTGCGGTGCCGTTAGCGGCGGGGCTGGGCTGGGCCCGTTGCGGGGAGAGGCCCCGCCGTGGGTCCCCGGGCCGGGGAGGGTCGCGGCGGCCGCGGGGTTGCGGATGGAGGAGGCGGCCACGGAGCGCAGGAGCCACCACGGACAGCGCTGCACTGAGGCCCCTCGGTCCCCCCGCGCGGGGCCTGCACCGCTCCCTGGCTGCGGGCGCTTGCCCGGAGGGACGGGGCCGGACACCAACGGAGTGAACCGAACTCCAGCATTGCCAACACCGACGCTTACTACAAAACCACTTCTGCTTTTGAAACTGTGAAGCCAGGGGAGAGCGCGAACGCAGTCCCCCACTACCACAAATTATGCAGTCGAGTTTCCCGCATTTGGGGAAATCGCAGGGGTCAGCACACCCGGAGTGCAAGGGATGAGCCTCGCCCTGGGAAAACCACCTGCCTGATCATGGTGTCTCCCCTGCCAGGTAAGTATGCCCCCACCTCCGCACCCACCGCTCCCCACCCACCGCCACAAACACATAACACGCGGACACCCCCGACACCGCACCCGACACCCACGCGTCCGCACGCCGCCTCCTCCGCACCACGCTCGGCTGCCGCCCGCGCCCACGCGCAGCCCGCGTCCACGCCCGCGGCCGGCGTGGTCCCCGCGAGAGGGTTCCCGTCGTGCCTGGCGGTGTCTCATCTGCATGACCCCGCCCCATCCTCGCCTGACCCCGCCCCTGTGGGCTCGGAGCGGCTCTGCCGGCAGCGGCGCGATCTGTATGGCCCCGCTCCCAGGCCCCGCATGCACCGCCCCACCCGGCCAGAGTGAAGCTGGGACCCGCAGCCGCTCACCGGGGAGCGGGGCCGGCGGGACCCGGGGCCGGGCTGCGGGCAGCTCCCGCGGCCGGGGCCAGGCAGAGGGCCGCGGGGCAGGAGCTCACGGCCGCGCTGCCCGCGGGGCTCTGCCTGCTGCCCTGCTGCAGGGCCTCAGCTCGGCCCGGGCCGGGAGCTCCTCTGCCCGGGCCACAAGCCTGCCGAGCCCCGGGTCGGGCTCTGGGGTCACGGGGAACCCCGCTCCTCCCGCAGCAGCCGCTCTGCGAATGGAACCTGCCGAGGCCCGGGCCGGGGCCGGCACCCGGCGTGTCACTGGGGAGGCCTGGCCGGGCCCAGCCAGCGCTCCCCGGGTCACGGCCCCGCCGCCCCGCCGAGGCATGCAGCCTCTCGCTGGCTGGCTCTGGGCGCCGGGAGTCGGGGCTGATACTCGTAAATGTGAAATTTCCACTTCCCAGAGTGATTGCAATTAAACTAAAGTAGACCCTTGCTGCATCGAGCAGACAGGAAAGCTCTGAGAGGCTCCTCAATAATTCTACCCCAGACAGCTCGGCCTTGGGAGGGCAGAGCTCCAAGCTACAGAGAGAAAGAGGCACCAGGAGGGCAACGAGAGCAGAGCAAAACAGCCTGGAAGGACACGGTGAACTGATCTTAGAACTGGGTCTGCGCAGAAACAAAGGTCAGCCAGCGGGCACTGTGACGAGGAGTGTAAGCCTTCGTCTTAGGACCCCCAAAGACCACCCGAGGACGCTAACAGGCATGTGTGAAAGACATTAACATAATGCCAAATAGTTCTTGGGAAAGCCGTGAATATGCTAAGCGTGTCTCGGAAATGTCATGAATATGCACACTGTGATCGTATTTAACCTGAAATGACGGGTGTTTGGGGCGCACGTTTGGAGGAGAGATCCCCGTGTGCCCGGCGCCGCAGTGAAGAACGCCTGCTGAGCAGCCCTGACTATTGACTCTGTGGTAAATGAGGTCGTCCCAAACAGGGTTTCAATTAAAGTATCCAATTTATTGGGCGAATGAAGGCAAGCAAACAGCACTGGGTGTGCCGGGAGTCTCTGCACAACCAAGACACACACCGTCCGGTTCCCATCTCCAGTTTATATATGGTCTGTGGATACATCTTCATAGAGAAGGTTCTGGACTTTACCCATGTGCCCTATGGGCTTCTCTTATGTAACACTATGTAACAACGAAACTGGTTTAAACTGGGAACACAGCATGACAAAATGTTCCAGAACATGTTGGTTTTGTTGATTTTCTGAACCGCCTAACACATCTCCGTACACCAAGGTGTTCGTCAGGCAACTGTGCAAGACACAGAAACAATGTGTATCACCCGGAGCCCTGCGTTCTTTCAGTCTGTGCTGACACAAGGGCAGGCAAGGCAAAAAAATCACATCTGACCACGCTGTCCTGGCTTTCCCATTGACACGGACCCGATGAACGTATCTCTCACTCTTCAGGCCAGCTTTTCACGGCATCGCCCTCCTCTCGGCCCCCGTTTCCCGGCACACTCTGCACCGTTCCTCCGGTCTCCGCCTGCGCCGCGCAGGCCTCACTCCAGCCTCTCCCGCACCGGCTTGCTGCAAGGCAGCGCCAGCTGCGCCCACGCGCACAACCCCCAGCGCTGAGAAACGCGGGGGCTCTCGCGGCACCGCGTGCTCGTGGGCTGCTCCTGCGCGGGCGCCTGCTCCGCGGCGCTGCCGTCAGCGCCCCGACCCCCAGTCCCGGCACTGGGCGTTACTGGGCTGTGAACACTTCTGTCCGTGGGCCCTGTAGGCGTCGTCGTGTCGGCCCGTCCTGGAGACCAGTGCGAACCAGTAGCACCCAGTGGGGTCCTGCCGGCTGCTGGAGGCCAGCCCGATGCCTGGGGACGCGGGGTCTCTGCCACAGCTGAGGGAGGTGGCTCCCGCTTTTCCCTCTGCAGGTTCAGACCCGCGGGCCCCCCTGAGACCCCCTGAGACCCTCGGCCACCCCTGACACCCCCCGGGACCCCCGAGACCCCGCTGGCGGTCGCGGTCCCTGCGGGCGTCTCGGGTGGGCGGGGCGAGCCTCCGGGGGCGGGGCCGTGAGGGTGGGGCGGGGCCATGCAGATCGCGCAGCTGCCGGCAGAGCCGCTCCGAGTCGACAGGGGAGGAGTCAGCGAGGCCGGGGCGGGGCCATGCAGATGAGACACCGCCAGGCACGACGGGACACCCTCTCGCGGGGACCACGCCGGCCGCGGGCGTGGTGCGGGCGGTGCGTGGGCGCGGGCGGCAGCCAAGCGTGATGCGGAGGAGGCGGCGTGCGGACGCGTGGGTGTCGGGTGCGGTGTCGGGGGTGTCCGCGTGTTGCGTGTTTGCGGCGGTGGGTGGGGAGCGGTGGGTGCGGAGGTGGGGGCATACTTACCTGGCAGGGGAGACACCATGATCAGGCAGGTGGTTTTCCCAGGGCGAGGCTCATCCCTTGCACTCCGGGTGTGCTGACCCCTGCGATTTCCCCAAATGCGGGAAACTCGACTGCATAATTTGTGGTAGTGGGGGACTGCGTTCGCGCTCTCCCCTGGCTTATAGTGTTTCAAAAACAGACTGAGAATTCAGCCTCTTGGCAATGCTGGAGGGTGCGGTGTCCGTCTTGCATCCTGTGCTCCCGCTGTACCCACCCGGCTCCGCAGCAGGGTTTTTCTCCCGTGTGCGCTCGCCCCTCCCCCGCGATTGGTCCCGGATCGCTGAGGTGGGGGGGCGGAGCCTCCCTCCCTCCCGCTCGCCGCAGCCCCGCGCCATCCCCGTCCGCCGGGCCCTCGGGGAGCCAGGTGTTGCGGCTCGGCCGCCGCGTGCCCCCCGCCCCGCCCCGCCCCGCCGCGGGGGCTGGCCCGGCCCGGCCCCGCCCCGGATGCTCCCGCCGCCGCGCCGCACGCGCCTCGCTCGGTCTCCGCCGCCGCAGCGGAGCCGCCGGAGCGCACGTGGGGCCGCCATGGGCTGCCTGGTGCTGCAGGACGGGTCGGTGCTGCGCGGCCGCGCCTTCGGGGCCGCCGGGGCCGCCGCCGCCGGGGAAGTCGGTGAGTGCGGCGGGCGGGGCCGGACCGGGAGCGGGAGCGGGACCGGGTCCGGCAAGGCGGATGTCGGAGGGCGGCCCGGGCCCGGCCCGGCGCGGGGACCCCTCCCTCTGCTCGGCGCCCGGCCGGAGCCGGTCGCGGGGCGTGCGGGATGCTCCGTCCCGCTGACCCGGCCGCGCCCCGCAGTCTTCCAGAGCGGCCTGGTGGGGTACCCCGAGGCGCTCACCGACCCCTCCTACAAGGCGCAGATCCTGGTGCTCACCTACCCGCTCGTCGGCAACTACGGGGTCCCCAGGGACGAGACCGACCCCTTCGGCCTCAGCAGGGTGAGGGGGGGCCGCGCGTGTCCCGGCGGCGCGTGGAGCTGCCCCGCCCCCTCCCGGGGGAGGCGGGGGGGGGGGGGGCGCGGAGACCCCCGGTCGCTGGGGCTCCCCGGCAGCACGAGGGGCGCGGGGCCGGGTGCCCGCGTCGGGGCTCTGCTGCTGGGGGGGGGGCCCGGCGGGGCCGAGCAGCCCCCGCCGCCCGCTCCAGGCCCCGGACCCCTCCCGGGCCCCCCTTGCCCCGGGGCAGAGTCCAGGCCCCGCCGCGCACCGGCCGGGCAGCTGAGGGGCTTCTCCCGGGCTGTGGACCCCACGCCCGGCCGTGCTCACCCCCTGCCCCCGCAGTGGTTCGAGTCCAGCAAGATCCACGCGGCCGCGCTGGTGGTGGGCGAGTGCTCGGAGACCCCCAGCCACTGGAGCGCGTCCCGCTCCCTCGACCAGTGGCTGAAGGAGCAGAACATCCCCGGGCTGGAAGGTGGGATGGGGGAGACCGCGGGGTGGGAGCTGGGGGGCGGCTGGGGGGCAGCCGGGGCCCGGGGGGGGCAGTTCCGCATCAGGTGTGTCCCTGCAGTGGCATTTCCCTCCCCGGGGGACTGACCGGGTGCTGTCGGGGCGCGGGGTCCTGGCTGGGCTGGGACGGGGCTGCGGGGCTGCGTCTCACGCCCCACCCGCAGGGGTGGACACTCGGGCGCTAACGAAGAAGATCCGTGAGAAAGGGACGCTGCTGGGGAAGCTGGTGCCGGATGGGACCTCCGAGGAGAGCCTCTCCTTTGAAGACCCCAACAAGCGGAACCTGGTGCAGGAGGTGTCGCTGAAGGTGGGGCTGGGAACGGCTGCGGGGCTGGCGCTGGGCTGGGGGGCACGGTGGGGATGGCCGGGGGGCGGCTGGGGCTGTGGAGGTCCCTGCCGGGGGGCCGGGGCGATCCACGCGCTCCTCTCCGGCAGACGCCCCGCGTGTTCAACGCCGGCGGGTCGCCGCGCGTCACGGCCGTCGACTGCGGCCTCAAGTACAACCAGGTGCGGTGCCTGTGCGAGCGGGGGGCGGCCGTCACCGTGGTGCCCTGGGACCATCCGCTGGACACTGCAGGTGGGCGGCAGCGGCCGAGGGCACCCAGGGGCCCTGCTGAGGGGTGGGGGGACGGGGCTTGGGGCAGGGGCCGTGTCCTTGGCCGGTGTCGAGGCAGCGGGGAACCGCTCTGTGCTCCGAGCCGTGCCGTTGAGGAGCCGTGATGTTGTCCTTCCCGGGGGCACGAGGGGCTCAGGGCCATCGGTGGGCCCCTGCGAGGGGGGGGGGGGATATGGACTTGGGGTGCCTTGCTGCTGTTGCGATGCGGGGCTCTGGGCCGTGGCATCCAGGTGCCCTGAAGTGACCCTGCGGGGGCCGTGGGGGCCCTGCAGCCGCCGCAGTGGGGGTTGTGGGGCCAAGGCACCTCGGTGTGACCCTGCCGCGGTGTCGGGGGGCTGTGGGCTTGGGGTGCCTCGCTGCTGGTGGCCGGGGGCCTGCTGGGACCCTGCCGGGACCTGGGGGACTGGAGGGCCCCGCTGTGACCCCACCGCTGTCTCGGCACAGACTTTGACGGGCTGTTCATCAGCAACGGCCCCGGGGACCCACAGCTCTGCCGGGAGACGGTGTCCGGCCTGCGCCGGGTGCTGGACGCGCCCCAGCCCAAGCCCGTCTTCGGGATCTGCCTGGGGCACCAGCTGCTCGCCCTGGCCCTCGGCGCCCGCACCTACAAGATGAAGTGAGTGGGGCTCCGGGGTCGGGCTCGCTGCGGGGCGCTGGCTGCGCGGGGCTGCCTGACTCCCGTCCCCCCACCCCAGGTACGGGAACCGCGGGCACAACCAGCCCTGCCTGCACGAGGACACGCGGCGCTGCTTCATCACGGCGCAGAACCACGGCTTCGCGGTGGAGGCGGGCAGCCTGCCGCCCGGCTGGGCCCCGCTCTTCACCAACGCCAACGACGGCTCCAACGAGGGCCTCGTCCACGAGCGCAAGCCCTTCTTCAGGTGGGTGTGGGACGGTGGCTGGGGGGGCCGGGGGGATGTGGGGCCGTGCCCTGCCTGACCCCCTCCGCAGCGTCCAGTTTCACCCCGAGCACCGCGCCGGCCCCACGGACCTGGAGGGGCTCTTCGACATCTTCGTGGAGGCGGCGCGGGACCTGCGGCGCGGGGACGGCAGCGCCCGGACGGGTGGGTGCGGGGCGGGAGGGGGCCGCAGGACCCTCGGCTCTGGGATGGGGCCGTGCTGGGGGGGGGGGCCGTGGGGCTGGGGCTGTGCGGCCCCGGCCCCGGCATGACCCGTTCCCCCCAGTGCGGGAGCGCCTGCGGGACTGGCTGACGTACGCGGAGGCGCCGGCGGCGGGGCAGGATGGGGCCCGGCCCCGCAAGGTGCTGATCCTGGGCTCCGGCGGGCTCTCCATCGGGCAGGCGGGCGAGTTCGACTACTCGGGGTCGCAGGTGAGCACCCACCCCGGGGGCGTGGGGGCAGTGGGCATCACCGGGGGGCGGGGGCCGCCAGCCGTGACCCCTCTGCTCCCCATAAGGCCATCAAAGCTCTGAAGGAGGAGAACATCCAGACGGTGCTGATCAACCCCAACATCGCCACGGTGCAGACGTCCAAGGGGCTGGCGGACAAGGTCTACTTCCTCCCCATCACCCCCGAGTACGTCACCCAGGTGAGCACCCCGCCGCGCCGGCTTGGAGCGGGGGGTCTGGGGGCACAGGGACCGGGGGCTGGGGCTGCCTGGCGGGTAGGAAGGTGTCTGGGGTCTGTGGGGCTGGGGGGTGCTTTGGGGGCAGCCAGAGGGTGCAGGGCACGTCGTGCGGGGCCGCCGAGGGTCCCTGCCCCACCAGCCTGTGCCCCCCAGGTGATCCGGAACGAGCGCCCTGATGGGGTGCTGCTGACCTTCGGCGGGCAGACGGCCCTCAACTGCGGCGTGGAGCTCACCAAGGCGGGCGTGCTGGAGCGGTACCGCGTGCGGGTGCTGGGCACCCCCGTCGCCTCCATCGAGATGACCGAGGACCGCAAGGTCTTCGTGGAGAAGATGGAGGAAATCGGGGAGCACGTGGCGCCCAGTGAGGCCGCTGCCTCCCTGGAGCAGGTCTGCGGGTGGGCTGAGGGTGGTCGTGGGGCAGGGTGGGGGGCAGCTTCCCGGCAGGGGGCTGCCCTCCCCCTCCCCGCCGTGACCCCGGTGCTCTCCGCAGGCGCAGGCAGCGGCCGAGAGGTTGGGGTACCCGGTGCTGGTGCGCTCCGCCTACGCCCTCGGGGGCCTGGGCTCCGGCTTCGCCAACACGCGCGAGGAACTGGTGGCACTGGTGAGCCAGGCCTTCACCCACACCTCCCAGGTCCTGGTGGACAAGTCCTTGAAGGGCTGGAAGGAGATCGAGTACGAGGTGGTGCGGGATGCCTACAACAACTGCGTCACGGTAGGGGACGGGGGAGACCCCCAGCCTCTGCCAGGGGGAAATCGAGGGAGGGAGCGGGTGCTGGGGGGCGTGGGGCAGGGTGCTGCTGGACCCCGTCCCCAGGGAGGGCTCCCCAGTCCCTTCACGGTGGCAGCAGAGCTGCTGGGAGCTGCCCCCCTCACACCAGACCCCCGTGCTCTGGGGGGGGCTGCAGCGAAGGAGGCGTTGGGGGGGCTGCGCGGGGGAGCCCTCATCAGACCCCGGGGTGGGGATGAGGCGGGGGGAGCCAGGAGGGACCCCGCAGCCTGCAGTGACCCCCCCCCTGCTTCTAGGTGTGCAACATGGAGAACGTGGACCCGCTGGGGATCCACACGGGCGAGTCCATCGTGGTGGCGCCCAGCCAGACCCTCAACGACACCGAGTACTTCATGCTGCGGCGCACGGCCGTGAAGGTGGTGCGGCACCTGGGCATCGTGGGCGAGTGCAACATCCAGTTTGCCCTGAACCCCGAGTCGGAGCAGGTGAGCGCGGCGCCCCAAGAGCCCAATTCCCGCCCTGGGGGGCCCGGGTCCTGCCCTGCGCTGCCCACGGGGCTGGGGGTCCCTGGGCTGCAGCGCCGGGGGGCCGGAGGCTGTCGCCGTGCCAGCCGCTCGGCAGACCCCGGAGCGCAGCGGGGTGCCGGGTCTCGCTCGCTGCCGGTGCCGCGCGTGGTCCTGGGGCGGTCTCGGCTCCGTCGTGCCACGGCTGTCGGCGATGGCTGCGCTTCCTCAGCCTGGCTGCCTGTGGTCCCCGTCGCTGTCTGTGCCCTTCACGCGCGAGCGACGCGTCGGTGCCCACCGGGCAGCCGGCAGCGGTGCGGCCTCGCGCCAGGGGGGCTGGTCCCTGCTGACTCTGCCCGCTGCCTGCAGTACTACATCATCGAGGTGAACGCCCGGCTCTCCCGCAGCTCGGCCCTGGCCAGCAAGGCCACGGGCTACCCGCTGGCCTACGTGGCGGCCAAGCTGGCCCTGGGCATCCCCCTGCCCCTGCTCAGGTAACGGCACCGCTGTGGCGCGGGACGGGGCCCGGCTCCGGCTGGCCCTGTGCCCCCCCGGCAGGACAGCCCTGGCCGCTGACCCCCGTCCCCTGCCCAGGAACTCCGTCACCAACTCCACCACGGCCAACTTCGAGCCCAGCCTGGACTACTGCGTGGTGAAGATCCCGCGCTGGGACCTCAGCAAGTTCCTGCGCGTCAGCACCAAGATCGGCAGCTCCATGAAGAGCGTGGGTGAGCACGGGGCGGGCAGCACGGGTGGGCAGCGGGGCGGGCGCGGGGTCTGGCCGCTCACGGCCCCCTCCGCAGGGGAGGTCATGGCCATCGGGAGGAACTTCGAGGAGGCTTTCCAGAAGGCGCTGAGGATGGTGGACGAGAACTGCGTGGGCTTTGACCACACGGTGAAGCCGGCCTCGGACGTGGTGAGCGCTGGGGCTTGGGAAGGCGTGGGGGGCCCGGGGGCCGTGCGGCCGGTGCCGTCCTGGGGAGGGGGCTGCCTGCTCCCCTCCTGACCCTGCGGACCCCCCGGCCTGGCAGGAGCTGGAGACGCCGACAGACAAGCGGATCTTTGTGCTGGCAGCCGCGCTGCGGGCCGGCTACTCCATCGAGCGGCTCTACGAGCTGACCAAGATCGACCGCTGGTTCCTGCACAAGATGAAGAACATCACGGACCACGCGGTGCTGCTGGAGTCGTACCGCGAGGAGCAGAGCACCATGCCCCCCGCCGTGCTCGAGCGGGCCAAGCAGCTCGGCTTCTCCGACAAGCAGGTGGCCCTGGCCGTGCTCAGGTAACGCGGGGAGGGGGTGGCCGGGCTCCGTGCCCAGCCTGCGTCCCGCGGCTCACCCTGCCCCTCGCAGCACCGAGCTGGCCGTGCGGAAGATGCGGCGCGACCTGAAGATCCTGCCGGTGGTGAAGCAGATCGACACCGTGGCGGCGGAGTGGCCGGCCCAAACCAACTACCTGTACCTGACCTACAACGGCACCGAGCACGACTTGGCTTTCCGCGAGCCCCACGTCATGGTCATCGGCTCCGGCGTCTACCGCATCGGCAGCAGCGTCGAGTTCGACTGGTGCGCCGTTGGCTGCATCCAGGAGCTCCGCAAGGTCAGCCGGGCCCCGGCCGCCGTGGGGCCGATGGGTCGGGCGTCCCCAGTCCGAGGACGGGGCCGGGGAGGAATGGGGTGCCCTGGGGGACCCTCGGCCTCACCTTGTCCCGCTCCCCCCCCCCCCCAGATGGGCTTCAAGACGATCATGGTGAACTACAACCCTGAGACGGTGAGCACCGACTACGACATGTGCGACCGCCTCTACTTCGACGAGATCTCCTTCGAGGTGAGCGGGTCTGGGGGCCCTGCCCGCCGTGGGGCTGGGGCAGGCTGGGGGCTGCCGCGGCCCCTGTGGCCCCCATCCCAGCCATGCCCCTGCCCCACACGCTGCCGCAGGTGGTGATGGACATCTACGAGCTGGAGAACCCCGAGGGCGTGATCCTGTCCATGGGCGGGCAGCTGCCCAACAACATCGCCATGGCCCTGCACCGGCAGCAGTGCCGCATCCTGGGCACCTCGCCGGAGGCCATCGACTCGGCTGAGAACCGCTTCAAGTTCTCCCGCCTGCTTGACTCCATCGGCATCAGCCAGCCCCTCTGGAAGGAGCTCTCCGACATGGAGGTGGGGGCCGCGGAGGGCGACGGCGCTGCCCCGGGGGACCGGCCCTCGCGCGTCCCCTGAGGGTGCCGTCTCCCCGCAGTCGGCCAAGCACTTCTGCTGCAAGGTGGGGTACCCCTGTGTCGTGCGCCCCTCCTACGTGCTGAGCGGCGCCGCCATGAACGTGGCCTACTCGGACAGTGACCTGGAGAAGTTCTTGAGCAACGCCGTGGCCGTGTCCAAGGAGCAGCCCGTGGTCATCTCCAAATTCATCCAGGAGGCCAAGGTCCATCCAGGAAGCTGCTCCAGCCTCGGGGCACCCCGCTCTCCCGGAGTTCCCCCGCCCTAGCGCTGGGCTGTGACCGTGTTCCTGCTCACAGGAGATCGATGTGGACGCGGTGGCCTCTGACGGCATGGTGGTGGCCATCGCCATCTCGGAGCACGTGGAGAATGCCGGGGTGCACTCGGGCGATGCCACACTGGTGACGCCCCCCCAGGACATCACCCCTAAGACGCTGGAGCGCATCAAGGCCATCGTCCACGCCGTCGGGCAGGAGCTGCAGGTCACCGGGCCCTTCAACCTGCAGCTCATCGCCAAGGTACCTCAGCCGGGGCGGCTGCGCCGGACGCCACGTTGCCGTGTGGGAGGATGCCCCGCAGCCCCCCACGAGCCTCGTGCTGTCCCCTCTCCCCCAGGATGACCAGCTGAAGGTGATCGAGTGCAACGTCCGCGTCTCCCGCTCCTTCCCCTTCGTCTCCAAGACCCTCGGGGTGGACCTGGTGGCTCTGGCCAGCCAGGTGATCATGGGCGAGGACGTGGAGCCCGTGGGGCTGATGACGGGCACGGGCATTGTCGGCGTCAAGGTGAGCGGGGGGCTGCGGGGGCCAGGCGGGGGGTACACGGCCAGGCAGCCCCTGAGCCCCCCTGCCCCCAGGTGCCCCAGTTCTCCTTCTCGCGCCTGGCGGGCGCCGACGTGGTGCTGGGCGTGGAGATGACCAGCACGGGCGAGGTGGCCTGCTTCGGGGAGAACCGCTGCGAGGCTTACCTGAAGGCCATGCTCAGCACCGGCTTCAAGATCCCCAAGAAGAACATCCTGCTGACCATCGGCAGCTACAAGGTGCGTGGGGCCGGGGCGGGCGCCGGGCTCCCCCCTCCGCCCTCTGACCGCCCCCGGGGTCGTTGCAGAACAAGAGCGAGCTGCTGCCGACGGTGCGGACCCTGGAGAGCCTCGGCTACAACCTGTACGCCAGCCTCGGCACCGCCGACTTCTACACCGAGCACGGCATCAAGGTCGGGGCCGGGGGTCCGCTGGGGGCTCGGGTTGCCGTCGGGGAGGCACGGGGCCCTGACGGCGTCGCTGCTGGCAGGTGATGGCCGTGGACTGGCACTTCGAGGACGCAGACGCCAGCGAGGCTGGCGCGCGGGACACCCAGCGCAGCATCCTCGACTACCTGGCCGAGAACCACTTCGAGATGGTCATCAACCTCTCGATGCGCAACTCGGGCGGCCGCCGGCTCTCCTCCTTCGTCACCAAGGGGTACCGCACCCGGCGCCAGGCTGTCGATTACTCCGTGCCGCTCATCATCGACATCAAGTGCACCAAGCTCTTCGTGGAGGTGCGGGGGCCCGAGGGTGTGGGGGCAGGGGAGGCAGCAAGGGGGGCTGGGGCGGGAAGGTCCTGTTGTGGGCAGCGCGGGGCCGGCGCTGTGCATGGCCATCGCTGTGCGAGGGTCGTTCCCGGGGCGCAGCTCGGGCAGGCGCCCTCGCCCCGGCCCCGTTGCTGAGCCCTGGCCCCGCGCGGCCCCGCACAGCGGGTCGGGCTCCATGGCTGCTCTCCGCAGGCGCTGGGCCAGATCCGGGCGGCCCCCCCGCTGAAGATGCACGTGGACTGCATGACGTCCCAGAAGCTCATCCGCCTGCCGGGTAGGGGGGCCGGGGGCTCCGAGGGGGCGGCCGCGGCGGCGCTGGGAGCTGGGCCGGGGGCTCCGAGGGCGCTGCGGGGAGAGGAGGAGACCGTCCGCTGCGCTGCCGCGGTGCCCCGTGTCGCCCGCGGCGGGGGCTGCCCGCCCTGACGC
Organism: Opisthocomus hoazin; assembly: GCF_030867145.1. Taxonomy (NCBI): domain Eukaryota; kingdom Metazoa; phylum Chordata; class Aves; order Opisthocomiformes; family Opisthocomidae; genus Opisthocomus; species Opisthocomus hoazin. Next base: position 132,388,976 of record NC_134415.1, read on the forward strand.
TGCCCCGCTCCCCAGGGCTGATCGACGTCCACGTGCACCTCCGTGAGCCGGGCGGCACGCACAAGGAGGACTTCGCCTCGGGCACGGCGGCCGCGCTGGCCGGGGGGGTCACCATGGTGTGCGCCATGCCCAACACCAGCCCCGCCGTCACCGATGCCGCCTCCTTCGCGCTGGCGCAGAAGGTGAGGGGCTGCGGCTGCGCGGCCGCTGCCCACGGCCCGTCCCGGGCGCTGCGGTGCCGGCTGCGGCGTGCCCACCGCCCCGGCCCGGCACCCACCGCCCCTCGCCCCGCAGCTGGCCGAGGCCGGGGCGCGCTGCGACTTCGCCCTCTTCCTGGGGGCTTCCTCGGAGAACGCCGGCTCGCTGGGCCCGCTGGCGGGGGCGGCCGCGGGGCTCAAGATGTACCTGAACGACACCTTCTCCAGCCTGCGCATGGACGACGTCTCGCTCTGGATGGAGGTGAGCGGGGGCCGGGGCCGGCGCTGGCGGGGGGCTGCAGCGGGCTCCCGGCGCCCACCAGCCCCGCTCCCACCAGCACCTGGAGCAGTGGCCGCGGCACCTGCCCGTCGTGGCGCACGCGGAGCGGCAGACGGTGGCGGCGGTTCTGATGGTGGCCCAGCTCTACCAGCGCCCTGTGCACGTCTGCCACGTGGCCCGCCGGGAGGAGGTGAGCGGCGCGGGGACCGCGGCCATCGGGGCGCGGGGCCGTCTGCGGCCCCCCCCTCACTGCGGCTCCCCCAGATCCTCCTGATCAAGGCGGCCAAGCAGCGGGGGGTCCCGGTGACCTGCGAGGTGGCCCCGCACCACCTCTTCCTGTGCCGGGAGGACGCGGGGCGCCTCGGGGAGGGCAGAGCGGCCGTGCGGCCGGCGCTCGGCACCCGCCGGGACATGGAGGCCCTCTGGGAGAACATGGACACCATCGACTGCTTCGCCACTGACCACGGTGAGAGCCCTGGGGACGGCGGCCACGGGGTGGGAACCGGGGCGGAGGCGGCAGCGGGTCGCACGCTGACCAGCCCCGTCCCGCAGCCCCGCACACACTGGAGGAGAAGCAGGGACAGGATCCCCCCCCCGGGTACCCTGGCCTGGAGACGATGCTGCCGCTGCTGCTGACGGCCGTCTCCGAGGGGCGGCTCACGGTGGAAGACATCATCCAGCGCCTCTACGAGAACCCCCGCAAGATCTTTGGGCTGCCGGCGCAGGAGGACACCTACGTGGAGGTGGGTTCCTGCCCCTCGCCCCGGCCGGGCGCTGGCCCCGCTGCCCCTGACCCGCTCTGCCGCAGGTGGACCTGGAGCACGAGTGGGTGGTCCCCAGCCGCACCACCTTCTCCAAGGCCCGCTGGACACCCTTCGAGGGCATGAAGGTGAAGGGGACGGTGCGGAGGGTGGTCCTGCGCGGGGAGGTCGCCTACATCGATGGGCAGGTGAGCCCCAGGCACCCTTCCCCCGGCTCCCAGGGAGACCCCCGAGCCCGGGAGCCCCCAGCACCGATGCTGTCCCCCCTCGTGGCTGCAGGTGCTGGTGCCCCCCGGCTACGGGCAGGACGTGAAGAAGTGGCCCTCGGGTGCTGTGCTGGCACCTCACGCGGCCCCCGCCAAGGAAAGCACGAAGGTACCGGGGTGCGTGGGGTGGGGGGGTCCTTGCCCCGCGCCGGCTCCAGCTCAGCCTCTCGTTGCAGACCCCCGAGCGGCCCCGGCACGCGGCGGCCGGCGAGACGCTGCGCGGCCGAGCCTCCAGCCCCCGCCGAGCCGGCCCCGCGGGCGACGGACGCTTCCACCTCCCGCCCCGCATCCACCGCGCCTCCGACCCCGGGCTGCCAGGTAGAGCCGGGCGGCGGGCGCGGCGGGCATGGCGGGCGGGCGGCGAGCGGGCAGCCCCAGGGCCGGGTCTGGGGCCGCGGCCGGGCGGCCCCGCTGACGCCGGCCCTTGTGTCCCGTCCAGCGTTCCGGAGGCTGGGAGCCGCGCACCGTCCGGGCGCCCGAGGCACCGGTAATGTCGGGGCGGGGGCTCGCTCAATGTGACGCAGCCGTACCAACGGCGCTGACCGCAGCCGATGAGTGCATCCCCTCCCCCAGGTGCCGCGCGGGCCCCGGGCTGCCCGTGCTGCCCCGGCACCGGCCGCGTTCCGCAGCGGGACGGGGCACGGCTGCGGCCGCCTGCTCCCCTCCTCCCCGCCCGCGCCGCACCTCGGGGACCCCTCGCCTGCCGGTGTGATTTGGGTTGCGTCCGATTGGGTTTTGCGGGGCGATGGCCGCGGTGCCGCGCTGGGGCTGGGCTCTGCCCGTCTCTGGGCGGCCGTCGCCCCGCGGTGCTTCCGCTCAGTGCTGCCGCGTGCCCGGAGGGCAGCGCCCGCGCCAGCAGCACCCCGGGAGAGCGGGGCTCGGGGTGCCACGGCCTCCCGCACCCCCTGACGCTGCTGCTCCTCTCTCCCACCCCAGCCGAGGACGCCCGGGAGAAGGCTGGCAGGAAGGCGCTGGAGGCAGGTGAGTGCCTGGGGGTCCGGGGGCCCATGGCAGGCGGGGGTCTGGGCTCCGCGGGACCACCCACGCGGGCTGACCGGCTGCTCTCGGTGCTGCAGACCCAGCCGCCATCCAGGACAGCTACTTCTACCCCCCGGGTCCCCTCCCGCGCCAGGCGTCCCCCCAGGGCACGCCCCACTTCCAGACCTCCCCGCTGCTGCACCCCCTCATCGGGCAGCACATCCTCTCCGTCCAGCAGTTCTCCAAGGAGCAGGTGCCCGGGCCGGCGGCGGGTGCTGGGGCCGTGCTCGCCCCGATGAGCAGGGCAGGGGGTGCAGCGGGTGCTGGGGCCACGCTCGCCCGGATGAGCAGGGCAGGGGGTGCAGCGGGTGCTGGGGCCACGCTCGCCCGGATGAGCAGGGCAGGGGGTGCGGTGCCACGCCGCGTGCGCCCCGGCTGCGCCCCGCTAAGCCGCCTCTCCCTGCAGATGTCACATCTCTTCAACGTGGCGCACACCCTGCGCATGCTGGTGCAGAAGGAGCGGAACCTGGACCTCCTCAAGGTGAGCCGGGCACGGGGGGCTGCCTGGGCACCCCAGGCGAGGCTGTGAGGGCCCCGGGCTCCCCGGGGTGACGGCGCGGTCTCCGCAGGGCAAGGTGATGGCGTCCATGTTCTACGAGGCCAGCACACGGACCAGCAGCTCCTTCGCGGCGGCCATGAGCCGGCTGGGCGGCTCCGTGCTCTCCTTCTCGGAGGCCACCTCCTCGGTGCAGAAAGGCGAGTCGCTGGCCGACTCCGTGCAGACCATGTGCTGCTACGCCGACGTGCTGGTGCTGCGGCACCCGCAGCCGGGGGCCGTCGAGGTGAGGGGGGCTGCCGAGGTGAGGGGTGCCGGGGGGGCTGCTGAGGTGAGGGGGGGCTGCTGAGGCGAGGGGTGCTGGGGGGGCTGTTGGGGTGAGGGGTGCCGGGGGGGCTGCTGAGGCGAGGGGGGGCTGCTGAGGCGAGGGGTGCTGGGGGGGCTGTCGAGGTGAGGGGGGGCTGTCAAGGTGAGGGGTGCCGGGGGGGCTGCCGAGGCGAGGGGTGCCGGCAGGGCTGTTGGGGTGAGGGGTGCCGGCAGGGCTGCTGGGGTGAGGGGTGCCAGGGGGGGCTGTCGAGGTGAGGGGGGCCAGCGAGGCTGTCGAGGTGAGGGGGGCCAGCGGGGCTGTTGGGGTGAGGGGTGCCGGGGGGGCTGTCGAGGTGAGGGGTGCCAGGGGGGCTGCTGAGGTGAGGGGTGCTGGCGAGGGTGCTGGGGTGAGGGGTGCCAGTGGGACTGCTGAGGTGAGGGGGGGCTGCCGAGGCGAGGGGTGCTGGGGGGGCTGCTGAGGTGAGGGGGGGCTGCTGAGGTGAGGGGTGCTGGGGGGGCTGCCGAGGCGAGGGATGCCAGGGGGGCTGTCGGGGTGAGGGGTGCCAGGGGGGCTGTTGGGGTGAGGGGTGCTGGGGGGGCTGCCGAGGCGAGGGATGCCAGGGGGGCTGTCGGGGTGAGGGGTGCCAGGGGGGCTGCTGGGGTGAGGGGTGCCAGGGGGGGCTGTCGAGGTGAGGGGTGCCAGGGGGGCTGTCGGGGTGAGGGGTGCCGGGGGGGCTGCCGAGGCGAGGGATGCCAGGGGGGCTGTCGAGGTGAGGGGTGCCAGGGGGGCTGTTGGGGTCAGGGGTGCCAGGGGGGCTGTTGGGGTGAGGGGTGCCGGGGGGGCTGCTGAGGTGAGGGGTGCTGGCGGGGCTGTTGAGGTGAGGGGGGCCAGTGGGACTGCTGAGGTGAGGTGGGGCTGCCAAGGTGAGGGGTGCTGGAGGGGCTGCCGAGGCGAGGGGTGCTGGTGGGGCTGCCCAGGGTGGCTGCATCCCGCCCTGATGGCGGGGCTGGGGCCCTGCCCATGGGGCAGACCCTGTCCCGGGGGGCTGGGGGGCCGCGTCCTGCCTGCGCTCAGCGCTGCCCACGCTCCCAGCTGGCCGCCAAGCACTGCCGCAAGCCCGTGATCAACGCCGGGGACGGGGTGGGGGAGCACCCCACGCAGGCGCTGCTGGACATCTTCACCATCCGCGAGGAGCTGGGCACCGTCAACGGCATGACGGTGAGGCCGGGGGGCTGCGGGGTCGGGGGGTGCTGGGTGCGGGGGGCCACGCTGACTGCTCCCCGTCGCAGATCACCATGGTGGGCGACCTGAAGCACGGGCGCACGGTGCACTCGCTGGCCCGCCTGCTGACGCAGTACCGCGTCAACCTGCGCTACGTGACGCCCCCCGGCCTCCGCATGCCCCCCGACATCGCCAGCTTCGTGGCCTCCAAGGGCATCACGCAGGTGAGGGGCGGGGGCGGGGGGCCGCGGCCCCGTGCCCCCCGGCCCGGCTGACGGTGCGGCCGCAGGAGGAGTTCGGGAGCATCGAGGAGGCGCTGCCGGACACCGACGTGCTCTACATGACGCGCATCCAGAAGGAGCGCTTCCGCCTGGCCGAGGAGTACGAGGCCGTGAGTCGGGGGGGGACGGACGGACGGACGGACCCCAGTCTCACCCAGCGTGGGGGCCGCGGGCTCTGGCGCTGCGCGGGGTGGGGGCTCGCCCGCCGGCGGCTCAGCGCAGCCCCCTGCCCCCGCAGTGCTTCGGGCAGTTCATCCTCACGCCCCACATCATGACCCGGGCCAAGGAGAAGATGGTGGTGATGCACCCCCTGCCCCGCGTCAACGAGATCAGGTGCGGGCGGGGGGCTGTGCTGTGCGGGGGGGCTCGGGGGGCAGGGGCGGAGCTGGGAAATGGGGATGGGGGAGTCTGTGCTGTGCGGGGGGGCTCGGGGGGCAGGGGCGGGGATGGGGGATGGGGCTGGGGGTGTCTGTACTGTGCGGGGTGGCTCGGGGGGCAGGGCAGGGGGCTGGGGGTCTGTGCTGTGCGGGGGGGCTCAGGGGCTGGGGGTGCGGGGTGGGGGCTGGGGGTCTGTGCTGTGGGGGGGGCTCGGGGGGCAGGGCAGGGGGCTGGGGGTCTGTGCTGTGCGGGGGGGGCACGGCTGGGGGTTGCAGGGCAGGGCTGGGTGATGGGGCTGGGGGGTCTGTGCTGTGCGGGGGGGTCGGGGGGCAGGGGGGTGCAGGGCTCGGGCTGGAGGTGTGGGGTGGGGGCTGGGGGTCTGTGCTGTGCGGGGGGGGGCAGAGCTGGGGGGGGCAGGGCAGAGCTGGGGGATGGGGCTGGGGGTCTGTGCTGTGGGGGGGGTCGGGGGCTGGGGGTGGGGGCTGGGGGTCTGTGCTGTGCGGGGGGGGCAGAGCTGGGGGGTGCAGGGCAGGGCTGGGGGATGGGGCTGGGGGTCTGTGCTGTGCGGCGGGGGCAGGGCTGGGGGGGGCAGCGCAGGGCAGGGAGTGCGGGGTGGGGGTGGGGAGCGGGGGGCGGTCTGTGCTGTGCTGGGCAGGGCCGTGGGGGTGGCGCAGGGCTTCGTGCGGGGTCCGTGCGGGAGGGGGAGCCGGGGGGGGTGTGTGCCCCTGCGCTGACGTCACTTCCGCAGCGTGGAGGTGGACTCGGACCCGCGCGCCGCGTACTTCCGGCAGGCGGAGAACGGGATGTACATGCGCATGGCGCTGCTGGCCACCGTGCTGGGCCGCTACTGACCAATAAACGCGTGACCCGCGCGCGCCCGCCGCGTCATCACGCGTCATCATTGCGTCATCGCGGCGCGCCGGCGGCCATGGCGGCGCTGTGGAGGGGCTGCGCGCGGCTGCTGGCGCGGCGGCCCGGGGCTGCGCAGGCGCTCACCGCCGGTAAGGGCCCTGGCCACGCCCCCCGCGAGGCCACGCCCCCGACACGCCCCCTCGCCACCCCCTCCGGTACAGCCCCCCCTCCCCGCGGCAGGCAGCCCCCCCCGGCACACAGCGGGGAGCAGGGCAGGAGCCGAGGGGGGGGGGCGTGTCCCGGTGCCCGAGGGGAGGGGGAGCTGCCGTCCCCCCAGGGTCGGCGGGGTGCAGCCCACCCCCCCCCGTGCGTCCCACAGCGTGAGGGGCTCGGGTCCCAGGAGCTGGGGCGGGGGCTGGAGCCGGGGGGGCCGTATGGGGGGCGGGGGGGACACAGCGCCAGGGCTCGGGGCCAGGCTGGTCCGGGAGCGCCGCTCCCCCGGGGCAGGGCGGTGCCCGGGGGGCTTGGGGGGCTGCCCACGCGTGGGGGGAGGGGAGGGGGTGTGGGTGCGGAGGGGCTGCTCGGGGGGAGCCCCTGCCCCCAGAGGCTCCTGGGGCCCCGCACCCGTGGGTTCCCCCCAGCAACGGCCCTGCTGCCTGCAGGGCTGGGGCCCCCCTCAGTCTGCACCCCAGGCTGGGGCCCCCCCTCATTCTGCACCCCAGGCTCAGGACCCCCCTCACCCTGCACCCCAGGCTGGGGCCCTGCAGTGCCAGGGAGCCGGTGTGGGGCTGGGGGCTCAGCTGGGCGGGCAGCCCCCAGCCCTCGTCCCCGCTGCCCCTGGGGGTGGTGGCATGGCCCCCGCTGGCCGGGCTCCCGGGGTCCTGCCACCCCCTCGCTGCTCCCACGTTATTTTTATCTGATTTGACGGCATCGATCGCCTGGTGCCTGCGGCCCCGCGTGGAAGGAGGGAGGGGGACCCTGCTGCTCAGCCCCTGCCCTCCGCCGCGGGGGGCTCGGTGCAGCCCCCTGGGTGCGGGGCAGCCCCTGGGTGCGGGGGCAGCCCCTGGGTGTGGGAGCAGCCCCTGGGTGGGGGGCAGCCCCTGGGTGTGGGAGCAGCCCCTGGGTGCGGGGCAGCCCCTGGGTGCGGGAGCAGCCCCTGGGCGTGGGGACAGCCCCTGGGTGTGGGAGCAGCCCCTGGGTGCGGGGCAGCCCCTGGGTGCGGGAGCAGCCCCTGGGCGTGGGGACAGCCCCTGGGTGTGGGAGCAGCCCCTGGGTGCGGGGGGCCGTGCCCGTGGGGTGCCCAGCGCGGTGTGGGTGGTCCGGGCTGGCTGTGGTTCCCGCTGCCGAGCGGAGGCTCCGCGCTGGGGCCCGGCCCCAGGGGCACGGCCGTCGCTCGGGGGTCCTGCGGGGTCTGCTCCCCCCTGCTCCCCGTCGGCGAGCGATGGCCGGACGCAGGCCGGGCCCCTCGCAGCCCGCGGGCCGTGCGCGGCGGGAGGCTGCCCCGGGCCGGTGCCCGCGCTGGGCAGGCTCCAGCCTTGGCACTGCCTTCGCCTGCCGCTGCCGCTGCTCCCCGGGAGCGGAGCTGGGCTGGGGCCGGGCCAGGGAGCTGGGCTGCCCTCGGCCGTGCCCGGGGCGTCCGGCCGCGCTCGCCTGCCGGGTCCCGTCCCGCCGGGCGCTGCGAGGCCAGGCAGGGCTGTGCCCCCCGGGCCCCGGGCCAGCGTGCCGGCAGGGCCCGGGCAAGGGGCAGCAGCACGTGCCCGCGGCCGCGACCCTGCTGCCCCCGCCTGCGAGAGCAGCCCCGCGCCCGCGGCGGGGACGCGGCGCGGCTGCCAGCCGGCGGGGACGCGGACGGCGTGCCCTACTTAGGCTGGGGGCCGCTGGGGAGCCGGCTGGGCAGCCGCAGGGCTCGGCTGCGTGCTGCCCGCGCTGGCACCGCTCTGAGCGGGCGAGGAGGGGGCTTCTCCGGCCGGGGGGCCGCAGGCTGGGCAGCCCCTGCCCTTCTCGCCGGCTGTGGCCGCGCGCCCGGGCTGGGCTCAGCCGCTGCCCTGCCCTGCGCTGCCTCGGCCCCGGGCGCTGGCCGGCACCGCTCGCCGTCGCGGGGGGATGCGGGGGTTTCGGGGTCTGGGGGCAGAGCCCCGGCGCCTGGGGTGGGCGATGGAGCTGGCGAGGCGGCGGCGGGAGGCAGAGACGGGGCCGGGGCACGTCCTGCCCAGCCGCCTTGGCTGGGGCCCCGGCTCCCCCCCAGCCTCCGGGACCTTCTCCAGGCTCCACCGGCCATGGCAGCCGGGAGGAGGAGGATGAGGAGGGACGCTGGTGCCACCGCTCCCCGCGACGAGGGCTTGCTGGCTTCAGGGCCCCCAAGAAGGGAGCGGAATGGCGGCGGGGCTGGAGCCCTGCCTGGGAGCCGTCCCGCGGAGGAGGCCGGCGAAGCAGCGCGGGGCCAGCCGAGTTGCGTCGAAGAGGTCAAGGGTGCGGGGTGGAGCGGGGGCTGCCAAAGGCCCAGCTGAGCGGCAGCCGCGGGGGCCGCGCGCAGCGGAGGGTCCCGCTCACGGGAGTGGAAACGGCGCGGAGCCGTGCCAGCGGCCGGGCTGCAGCGAGCGGCCTGGCCCCAGGCAGGAGCTGCAGTGGCAGGGGGGTCTCCAAGGGAGGGGGCCGCAGCCGGAGCTCGGGGAGGGGTTTGGGGGGTGCCTGGGCTCAGGGGGGGCTGCTGCAGACAGCGTCCCAGTGGGCTCTGCCCGGAGGTCCCGGGGCGAGGGGTCAGCCCCGTGCCGGGGCGTGGAGACGTGGAGCAGCCGGGCTCCGTGTCACCCAGGGACCTCGCGTCGTCCCCAGAGCGGGCAGGCGTGGTGGGGGGCTGCGGGGGGCTGCGTGCCGGCACGGACCCCGCGGGGCAGGGCAGGGGCGGGGGGCTGCAGGCTGGGTCTCGCCTGAGCGGGCTGCGCTGGTCGCAGGGGCCCTGATGGGAGCCGGCGACGTGGCCGCGCAGCAGCTGGTGGAGCGGCGGGGGCTGCGTGGGCACCACGGCCCCCGCACCCTGAAGATGGTGGCGATGGGCGTCTGCTTCGTGGTGAGTGCGGGCGCGGCGGGCGCCCGGCCCCCTGCCCCGTCCCCGCAGCGCACGCGGGTGGGACGGGACGGGACGGGACGGGACGGAGAGCCGCGCTGTCCCGGCCGAGCGAGCCCGTCCTGGTGCCCCCCAGCAGCCGCGGGCAGAGCGGGGTGTCCTCGAAGGAGCACCCTGTCCCCGCGCCCACCCGCGCCCACCGCTGCCACCAGCCCCGGGGAGGTGTCGCTGGGCAGGAGGGTGACCCCGTGCCCAGGGGTGCCCCGCGCTGGTGGCTCGGACGGGGGGTCCCTGGGCAGCGCTGGCACAGCCGGGGTGTGCTGGCGGGGGTGGGGGGCTGCAGCCACCCCTGCGTGTCCCCCCTGCTGAGGGGCTGCCCCGTGGCGGGGCACAGCAGGGGAGCAGGGCCCTGTGACAAGGTCTGGAGACCCCCCACCATGACGGCCCGTGGCTCGGGGACGCTGCCCCTCACCCCCCGGCTCTCGCAGGGCCCCGTTGTGGGCGGCTGGTACAGGATCCTGGATCGGCTCGTCCCGGGGGCCACCAAGGTGGTGGCCGTGAAGAAGATGGTCCTGGACCAGGTCGGTGCCGCGAGGGTGGGGGTCCCTGTGTGGGGCTGTGCGGCGGGACGCGGTGGTGGGTGCAGCCACGCGCGGGCGGGTTTCCACCCTGCTCCGGGGCCGCAGCTCGGCGCGGCGGGTGCTGAGCCGGGGATGGTGCTGAGGACCTGCTCCGTGGCCTGGCCGGGCATCGGGCGGCTCAGCCCCACGGCGTCTCGGCAGAGCGTGCCGCGGGCACCGGTGCCTCGTCCCGCGGCCAGGGCCAGCACCGGCGCGGCGGGGGGCCGCGGTGGGCAGGGTGGCGGAGGGGCCACCCTTGGGCCCTTCCGCAGGCGCCGTGGCGGTGCCGGACCCCCGTGCGGCTCTGTGCCGGGTGGCTCCCGGGCACGGGGCGAGCGGGGGCTGCACCCCGCCCCGCCGCGCACGCCCCGCACCCTGCGCTGCGGGCTGGGCCCCGGGCACCGCGGGGTCCCCGCCGTCGGACCCCGACTCTGCTCTTGCAGGGGGGCTTCGCCCCGTGTTTCCTCGGCTGCTTCCTCGCCATCACGGGCGCCATGAACGGTCTGTCGGCGGAGGAGAACTGGTCGAAGATCCGGCAGGTGCGTGCTGCTTCCCCGGGGCGGCGCGGGGCTGTCGGCCGCGCCGCAGCTCCCCGCTGCCCCGCACTGCGGGCTGCTCCCGTCGGTGGTGGTGCCCGCGCTGGCTGCGTGCCCCGCTCTGCCACGGCCGCCCGCCCTCGCAGCCCAGCCCGCGGCTCTGCCGTGCCCCCGGCCACAGCCGGCTGGGGAGGGGTCTGCCCCACTGCTGGGGGGCACGGGGCGGCGCCGGGGCGAGGGGCTGGTTCTGCCAGGCTCAGCGCTGGGTGCTGGACCCTGCGGCCATCGCCTGCCCGGTGCTGCGGGTGCTGCGGGTGTGGGTGTCAGGGCTGCTCCCTGCGGCCGTCACCTGCCCGGTGCTGCGGGTGCTGCGGGTGCTGCGGGTGCTGCGGGTGCGGGTGTCAGGGCTGCTCCCTGCAGCCATCGCCTGCCCGGTGCTGCAGGTGCTGCGGGTGCTGCAGGTGCTGTGGGTGCCGGTGTCAGGGCTGCTCCCTGCAGCCATCGCCTGCCCGGTGCTGTGGGTGCTGCGGGTGCTGCAGGTGCTGCGGGTGCGGGTCTCAGGGCTGCTCCCTGCAGCCGTCGCCTGCCCGGTGCTGCAGGTGCTGCGGGTGCTGCAGGTGCTGCGGGTGCGGGTGTCAGGGCTGCTCCCTGCGGCCCTCGCCTGCCCGGTGCTGCAGGTGCTGCGGGTGTGGGTGTCAGGGCTGCTCCCTGCGGCCGTCACCTGCCCGGTGCTGCGGGTGCTGCGGGTGCTGCAGGTGCTGCGGGTGCGGGTGTCAGGGCTGCTCCCTGCAGCCATCGCCTGCCCGGTGCTGCAGGTGCTGCGGGTGCTGCAGGTGCTGCGGGTGCTGCGGGTGCTGTGGGTGCCGGTGTCAGGGCTGCTCCCTGCGGCACTCGCCTGCCTGGTGCTGCGGGTGCTGCGGGTGCTGTGGGTGCGGGTGTCAGGGCTGCTCCCTGCAGCCATCGCCTGCCCGGTGCTGCGGGTGCTGCGGGTGCTGCGGGTGCCGGTGTCAGGGCTGCTCCCTGCAGCGGGGCTGCCGGGGCCAGGGCAGCTGGGTGCCCGGTGCCCTCGGCTCCCCGCGCGCCGCCCGGCCCCTCTCCTGGCTGCGTCTCCGGAGCCATTACCGAGATGGCTCCCGTTGGCAGCAGTTGCTGGAAACCAGCGCGGAAGCTGAGTCAGCATGTCCAGAGCGTGAGTCACTGGGGAGCGGGTGGGCACACGCCGAGGGTGGGCACACGCTGCGGGTGGGAGCGGGGCTGCATGAAGGGCCCCAGCCCCGCCAGGCTGCGAGCCGGGGGTGCTGCCCCACCGGCCGGGAGCCCCTGCCCCGGGAGCCATCGCTGCGGGTGCCCCCACCCCACGGGCACTGCCCAGCCGCCCGCCGTGCCGCGAGGCACCGGTCCTGCCCTCATCCTGCCCGGCGCTGGCAGCGAGCCCTGGGGCAGCGCTGGTTCCCCCTCCTTTCTGCCCGCTCTACGGGAGCGGCAGCTGCTGCGGGGGGCTCTGAGGTGCCCAGAGGCGCACGCGGGCCGGCGCTTGGCGTGGGCAGCACCCACCATGCTCCCGCCTGCCCAGCTGCCCCGCAGCCCGGTCGGGCCGTGCGTCCCCCGGGGGAACCCACCGAGCCCTGCGCGTGGCGGTGGGCGATTCCTGCGGGCTGTGGCTCCCGGCCGGGGCCATGCCCTGGGCGAGGGCTGGGCAGCGGGGGCTGGCAGCCACCTTCACCCCCGGCTCGGGGCACATCCGTCTCCCCACGCAGAGGCAGCGTCAGCAGAGCATCCATCACCCCGGCGCCCGCTCGCCCCGTCCTGGGCTGCCGGCCAGCGCCGAGGGGAAGCCGGGCTCCGGCTGAGTCACAGCCAGGCTGGACGGGGACTCGTCCTGTGCCGCGGGACGGGGCTGCGGCGCGGCCGCGGGCACGACGTGAGGACAGGGCAGCGCCTCGGGCTCCCGGGACGGCTGCCCCAGCTTGGTGCCCCTCTCCATCCCTGCCCCACGGCGCTGGGGAGGGGGCTTGGGGGGCACGGGACTGCATGGGGGCTCGCAGCCTGCACCCGGGAGAGGAGCCGGCTGTCCCGGCCTTGCCCGCTGTGCCCGAGCCTGCTGCAGCCCCCCCAGCCCCACGCCTGCCCTCTCGGTGCCCCTCGCCCACCCGTCTCCTGCCCCTGCTCCCCTGCGGGCAGAGCAGCCTGCCTGGCCTGGCTGTGGCCGCGGGGGCCATGCCAGCTGCACGAGGGGCTCGTGGCGGGGTCGGGGCAGTTGTGGCCACCCTCTCCCCGCCACCCGCGCTGGCCCCGCACGGGCACGGCTCTGGGAACGGGGCAGGCAGGCGGGGGCTGAGGGACCTGCCCGATGCCCAGCCGCAGCAGACGTGGTGGCCGGGGGACGGTGACGCTCTGCCTGCTCCCGGCCCCTGCCCGCACGCCGGCGTCTCGCCGGAGGTGCTCCCGCGCCGTTCCTGCCGGTGCTGAGCCGACAGGCGCCCATGCCGGGGGCCGTGGCCGTCTGCGTGGCTGGGCCGGGCGCCCGCGGGAGCTGGGTGGCACCAGGGCCGTGCCGCGTGCTCATGGCTGCCCTTCTCTCCCAGGACTACGTGGACGCGCTGCTGACGAACTACTGCGTAAGTGCTGGCCGCAGCCGGGTCTGCGCCGCGCTGCCCGTGCCGCGCTGGCTGTGCTGGGGCCGCTGGGCTGGGCTCCTCCGGGCCCCTGTCCCCGTCGTCCCCCTCCGGGGCTCGGCTGGGCGTGGGCTGGGGGTGCCGGCGCGGTCCCTTCACCGCCGTCTCCTCTCTGCCCAGATCTGGCCGCCGGTGCAGATCGCAAACTTCTACTTCGTGCCCCTGCAGCACAGGTAGCGACGCGGCCGTGGCCCCGCTCCCCAGCCCTGCAGCCCGCGGCCGTGGACCCTGTCCCCTCTGTCCCCAGGCTGGCCGTCGTCCAGTGCGTCGCCATCGTCTGGAACTGCTACCTCTCCTGGAAGGCGAATCGGCTGTGAGGGGGAGCGGTGTCCCCCGCCTGCCTGCTGCCTGACCCTGCCTCCCCTCCGGACCCTCGGAGCCGGCGCCTGTGGCTGCGACTGGGGCCGGGACCCCCGACCCACCCTGTCCATGGGGCACCCGTCGCCTGCAGCTGCCGCCCACGGGGACGGCGACGATGGAGCCAGGCCCAGGAGGCCGCCGCGCCGTGGGGCAGCTCTGCTCCTCCGCGCCCTTCTCCGTCCGTGCTTGCTCCTCTCCCCGGCCCCCAGCCCCGCGCTCAGGGTGCTGCTGCCCCGGCTCGGGGTGCTGCTGCCCAGCTCGGGGTGCTGCTGCCCAGCTCGGGGTGCTGCTGCCCCGGCTCAGGGTGCTGCTGCCCAGCTCAGGGTGCTGCTGCCCCGGCTCGGGGTGCTGCTGCCCAGCTCGGGGTGCTGCTGCCCAGCTCAGGGTGCTGCTGCCCTGGCTCGGGGTGCTGCTGCCCCGGCTCAGGGTGCTGCTGCCCCAGCTCGGGGTGCTGCTGCCCCAGCTCGGGGTGCTGCTGCCCAGCTCGGGGTGCTGCTGCCCCGGCGTTGCGCCGTCCTTCCCAGCGCGGGTCCCAGGGAGCGCGAGGAGCCGCAGCAGTCAGTGCCGTGGGGTGGGCACTGCCCGGCTCGGAGCTGGGGTCGGTGCTGCTGAGGGGCTGCAGCCCTGCAGCCCCCGCAGCCGCAGCCCCGCGCGCTGCTCCCGACAGCGGGGGTCTGTGCGGGTCCGCTGCGGGAGCCCCCAATAAAGGGCGTTTTTCCGTCCGGACGCTCGTGGCAGTTCAGCTCGCAGCCCTCCGCCGCAGCGCGGCCTCGCTGGGCGCTGTGCAGAGGTGGCTTCGGGCCGATGGCTCCTGCGCCCGTGGAGCTGCCGGCGGCTCGGTGGGGACGGGGACAGGGACGGGCAACAAGTGGGGCCACGAGGCGGGGAGCGATGGCAGCTCGGTGGGGAGGGGGACGGGCAGCGAGTGGGGCCTCAAGGCGGGGAGCGATGGCGGCTCGGTGGGGAGGGGGACGGGCAGCGAGTGGGGCCTCGAGGCGGGGAGCGATGGCGGCTCGGTGGGGAGGGGGACGGGCAGCGAGTGGGGCCTCGAGGCGGGGAGCGATGGCGGCTCGGTGGGGACGGGGACGGGCAGCGAGTGGGGCCTCGAGGCGGGGAGCGATGGCGGCTCGGTGGGGAGGGGGACGGGCAGCGAGTGGGGCCTCAAGGCGGGGAGCGATGGCGGCTCGGTGGGGACAGGGACGGGCAGCGAGTGGGGCCGCGAGGCGGGGAGCGATGGCTGCTCTCGCTGCCCGGTCCCTGAGGAGCCGCGTGTGCAGCTCCGGTGCTGGCATCGTGCACGGGTCTGGGGCCCTGCGGTGCTGAGCAGCTGGGTGCTGAGCTGTCTGGGTGAGGGGGGGTCTCGCAGAGGGGTCCCCGGCCCTGCTGTGGCTCTGGCGTGCGGTGTGATGGTGATCTCCACTGGTGCCGGGCAGCGGGACAGGGCGAGCTGCACCGAGGGGCCAGAGCCGCCGGGCACAGGATCCTGCCGGGCTCACGGCACGCTCGGCGCAGGGCTGGGCGTCGGAGCCGGGGATGCAGGAGGGGAGCGGTGAGGGCTGGAGCTGGGGCTGACGGGGCCACGTCTGCCCGCGCCTCGTCCGGGACGAGCCTGCCTGCGTGGCCGCATCCAGGCTGGTGCTGTGCGGGCAGCGGGCAGACACGGCCGGGCTCGCGCTGCGCCCTGCCTGGCACGGCCGGAGCGGGGGGTCCTGAGCAGAGCTGCTGGGACCACGGGGGTCAATCTGGCCCCGCTCCCTCCCGGGCAGCTGGATGGGGCCAGGCCGCGGCACCGGCCCTGGCTGATGAGGAGGGGGATGCACTGCCCTTCCTCCCGCTCCACGCGGCCCCCGCAGGCCGCCTCGCGCTGGCTCCTGCCAACCAGGCAGGGGCTGACCCCGCTCTGGCCCCGGCCCTGGGAGCAGTTCCTCGCAGCTGGGGGCAACCCAAAGCACGGGGGCCCCAGACGCCTGCACAGAGCCCCAGTGCGCCCTGACGGGGATGGACCCCCAGAGCCCACCCAGCTCTCAGGGTGGGAAGGGGCTGCGGCTCCGCCACCCCACAGCACCGCAGAGCAGCGCTCGGCTGCCGGGCTGGGGCCGTGCGGCGGGGCTGAGCGCGGATGGCACCGGGGCTTCGGGGCTGTGCCCGCGGGCTGGGGCTGCTGGTCGGGTGCTGCGGATGGCGGGCGTTTGCAGCCCCGCCACGCTGAGCCTCTGGCAGCTGCGCCCGGAGTGCGGGAGGCCCCGGTGTGTCGGCAGCGAGCGAGCGGCGAGCGTGGCACGAGCCAGGCGCTCGTCCCCGGGAGCAGCCAGCCCCGCAGCGCGGCGGCTGCCAGGGCTGAGGAGGGTCGAGCCCAGCCCCCGCTGAGGGCTCTGCCCCCGAGCTGCGGGGAGGCGATGCCGGGTGCCAACCTTCACGCCAGATCCACATCACGGGTGCATGGCACCGTGTGCCGCCGCGCTGCGGGCACAGCCGTGCCCGACCACGCCGGGCAGCCCGGCCTGGGGCGTGCTGTGTGAGGGGCCGCGCTGAGCCCCCGGCCCCAGGCTCTGCCTGGCAGCGGCACTGCGGAAAGAGCCCGCTCCGGGCCCGGCTTGGCACCGGCACCAACGTCAGCGCTGGTGTCAGCTCAGGTCCCCTCCGCCCGCAGAGGCAGGGGGCTTCCCGGCAGGGCGGTGGGGCTGCCGGGGGTCTGCAGGCAGGGACACAGGGCAGCCGGGGGGTCTGCAGGCAGGGACAGAGCGTTGTCAGGGGGTCTGCAGGCAGGGACAGAGCGCTGTCAGGGGGTCTGCAGGCAGGGACACAGCGCTGCTGGGGGTCTGCAGGCAGGGACACAGGGCAGCCGGGGGGTCTGCAGGCAGGGACAGAGCGCTGCTGGGGGTCTGCAGGCAGGGACACAGCACTGTTGGGGGGTCTGCAGGCAGGGACACAGCGCTGCTGGGGGGTCTGCAGGCAGGGACAGAGCGCTGCTGGGGGTCTGCAGGCAGGGACACAGGGCAGCCGGGGGTCTGCAGGCAGGGACACAGTGCTTGTGGGGGGTCTGCAGGCAGGGACACAGCACTGTCGGGGGGGTCTGCAGGCAGGGACACAGCGCTGTCAGGGGGTCTGCAGGCAGGGACACAGTGCTGTCAGGGGGTCTGCAGGCAGGGACACAGGGCTGCTGGGGGTCTGCAGGCAGGGACACAGGGCAGCCGGGGGTCTGCAGGCAGGGACACAGCTCTGTCAGGGGGGTCTGCAGGCAGGGACACGGCGCTGTCGGGGGGTCTGCAGGCAGGGACAGAGCTCTGCTGGGGGGTCTGCAGGCAGGGACACAGCACTGTCGGGGGGTCTGCAGGCAGGGACACGGCACTGTCGGGGGGTCTGCAGGCAGGGACACAGTGCTGCTGGGGGTCTGCAGGCAGGGACACAGCACTGCTGGGGCGTCTGCAGGCAGGGACGCAGCGCTGCTGGGGGTCTGCAGGCAGGGACAGAGCGCTGCTGGGGGTCTGCAGGCAGGGACACAGTGCTGCTGGGGGGTCTGCAGGCAGGGACATAGCACTGCTGGGGGTCTGCAGGCAGGGACACGGCGCTGTCGGGGGGTCTGCAGGCAGGGACATGGCGCTGTCGAGGGGTCTGCAGTCAGGGACACAGCGCTGCTGGGGGTCTGCAGGCAGGGACACAGCACTGTCGGGGGGTCTGCAGGCAGAAGCGTGATGCACCAGCAGCTACCTCACCTCCTGGCAGCGGCGGCCAGTGCCCCGGGCTGGCACGTCCCGCATGCAGCACAGCACTGCCGGCCCCGGTACCTTCGCTCTATGAGTCACGGAATTTGGCTGGTGGTGCCTCGCTGATGCTCAGGGCTGTCTGCAGCGTCCGGCCCCGCACGCGGCGGCTTCACCCCGACACACGCGCTGGTGTGACCCCGACACACGCGCTGGTGTGACCCTGGCACACGCGGTGGTGTGACCCCGGCACACGCGGTGGTGTGACCCTGGCACACACATGGTGGTGTGACACCACACACGGTGGTTTGACCCCATCACACGCGGTGGTTTGACACCGGCATCGCCAGCTATGCCCCGGGCACGGAGCCTCGGGGCCCGCCGCAGCCAGGCCTGTGCTGCCCACCCGTGCCCGTCCCGCGCCCGTGGGTGCCCTTTTCCAGGGTTCCCCCCCCGCCGCCCGAAGCAGCGGGGCCGCCGCGCCCGGTGCCTGCCCTGGACGTGGTTGCTCGGCACGGCCGCAGGCCCCGAGCCCGGGGGTCCCAGCCCGGGGAGCCGCGGGGGTCCCACAGCGCTGGGGGTCGGGGGGTCCCGCCCCGCCCCGCGCCCTCCCGGCGGCCCGGCCTTCAGCACCGCGGACAGCGGCGCCGCGGGGCGGGCGGGCGGGGGGACCCGGGGGGCCGGAGCGCTGCGCCCCCCGCCCAGGGCTCCCGCGGGCACCGGCCCCGCCGCGACCCTCCGGTGGGCGCCGGGACGGGACAGGGCGGCGGACCCCAACCGGGGAGGGCGGGCGCTGCCCCGCCGCCGGCCCCCCCCCGCGCCCCGCCGCCGCCCCGGTGCCCCTCCCGCCGCCCCCCCCCCGCCGGTCGGTGCGTGCCCGGCGCTGACGTCACCCCGGGCTCCCGGGCCCATATAACCCCCGGCCGCGCCGCCGGCTCGGCTCCCGCGGGACCGACCGCGCTCCGCTCCGCCGCCCGCGCACCGGCAGCGGACAGGGGACGGGGGACCGGCACCGGGTACGGGGCGGCGCGGACGGGACGGGGCGGGCGGCGGGGGGGGGAGCACCGGGCCCGGGACGGCGCCGGGGCGGGACGGGCACGCGGCTCCCCCGGTGCACCCCCCCCGCCGCGCTGAACCCCCCCCTCCCCCGGCCCCGCAGGTGCGGACGGAGCCGAGGATGCTGCGGGCGCTGCTCACCCTCCTGCTGCTGCTCGCCCCCCCGCCGCCCGCCGCCGCCCGCCCCGCCCGCCCCGACGGCTCCGTCCCGGCGGCCGCGGCAGGGCCCGGGGAGCGGGACCCCCCGCCGTGGCCGCCGCTGTCGCCGCCGGTCCCGGAGCGGTGGCGGACGCGGCGGGACGAGCCCCCGCTCTCCATCGACCTCACCTTCCACCTCCTGCGGCATCTCCTGCTGCTCGCCCGCGCCCAGAGCCAGCGTGCCCGCGCCGACAGCAACCGGCTGATCCTCGACGCCGTCGGGCGCTGAGCCGGGACCCGCCGGGACCCGCCGGGACCGACCGGGACCGACCGGGACCCGCCGGGGCTGCGCGGGGCTCCGGCCGCCGCCTCAGCCCCCGCGCCGCTCGGAGCCGCCCCGGGGAACCCACCGGTACCGACACCGGCACCGGGCTGCGCCGGGGCAAGCAGGCGCGGTACCGGCCCCGGGACGGGCCCGCACCGATTTTGTAATAAAACGTGGTGGAAACCCGCGGCGTGAGCGAGTGCGGGGCCGCGGCTCAGCAGAGCTGGGACGGGGCGGTGCGGGCAGCGCCGAGCACACCGGGGCTGCGGACGGGGCTCCGTGCGTCCCCGGGGGGGGTACCGAGGTCTCCGTGGGGGATGGAGCTCCCACGCCGCGCGGCGAGGCAGCCGTGGGTGCGGTGGGACGCGAAGGGCGCGGGGCGATGGCAGCAGCGGGCGCCTCGCCCCCGATGAGCGGGGTGAGGGGGGCCCGCACCCGCATGCTGGGGACGCGAGCGTGGGGAACCGGGGCTCTGCGCTGGCAACCCCCGGGGCTGCCGTGGGCGCACCGCGGAGGGGTGGGACGGCGTGGGGCTGGGGGGACGGATACCGGACCCTCGGGAGGGGCACGGGCACCCGGTGCGGGAGCACTGGAGAGTGGGGGGCTCCGCTGTGGGACGCACGGAGCTGCTGAGCGCTGACGGGTCAGGAGCAGAGGGCAGGGAGGGGGACGCTGCGGTGGGAGCGTTTCAGCCCCCCGACGAAGAGGAGGACATGGGTGAAGGCTTCCTGGGGCAGCTGGGGGAGGCCCAGCCTCCTCGCGGGCGGCCCTGCTGCTCCCAGGGACCCGCAGCCCGGCTGAGACCTGCGGAAGGGCGCGCAGCAGGACTCGAGCGGTGGAGGAGGTTTCCGGAGGGTTTTTGGGAAGAAGTGCTTGGTGCCGTGGTGGGGGTCAGCCCCAGAGGGCAGGCGGGAACACGGGCAGCAGGGTGCAGCCCCCCGACTCAGTGACCTGGGGTAGGTGGGCTCTGGAGACAGCAGCAAAGGATGAAGGAGCTGAGGCAGACTGGGAGGCCTTTGAGCACGAGCTCAGGAGTGCTCAGAGGACACCAGGATGCCTGGGGGTGGAAGGAGCCTCCCAAGATCTCCCACTCCAGCTTCCTGCTCTGGGCAGGCTGCTCAACGCTGTGTCTGGGCTTTGCAAGAGGGGCGTCCAGATGGATGTGAGAGACCTGGAACCGGAAGATGGCACTGGCAAGAATGACCATACTGAAACCGTTTGCCCGGAGAGGCTGAGGTGGTTGTAGTTTCTCCCTCCTGGAAGATATCCAAAACCGGACTGGACACGGACTTGGACAACCCGCTCCAGTTGACCCTGCCTGAGCTGAGCTTAGAGGAGCTCCAGAGGCCTCTCCCCTCCCCCCTGTGTGTGTCTGTGGGCGGCTGAAGGGGCCACAACCTCCCTGGGCAGCCCATTCCAGGCAGCGCGTCTGATAAACCTCACTGTTGGGGGGGGGGGGGGGGAGTAAAAAAACAACCCACAAACTTTGGAAAAAAAGGTTCAGTGGATTGTCCCATGTTTCAGTTTGTGCGCATCGAATCCCAGAATCCCAGCATGGCAGGGGTGGGCAGGGCCCTCTGTGGGTCCTCTAGTCCAACCCTCCTGCCAAAGCAGGGTCACCTACAGCAGGCTGTAGAGGACCTTGTCCAGGCGGGTCTTGAATATCTCCAGAGAAGGAGACTCCACAACCTCCCTGGGCAGCCTGGGCCAGGGCTCCGTCACCCTCAGAGGGAAGAAGTTCTTCCTCGGGTTCAGCTGGAGCTTCCCAGGCTTCAGTTTGTGCCCGTTGCCCCTTGTCCTGTCGCTGGGCACCACTGCAAAGAGTCTGGCCCCGTCCTCCTGACCCCCACCCTGCAGATATTTAGAGGCATTTCGAAGGTCCCCTCTCAGCCTTCTCTTCTCCAGGCTGAACAAGCCCAGCTCCCTCAGCCTCTCCTCGTAGGAGAGATGCTCCAGTCCCCTCCTCATCCTCGTAGCCCTGCGCTGGGCTCTCTCCAGTAGCTCCTCATCTTTCTTGAACTGGGGAGCCCAGCACTGGACACAGCACTGCAGATGGGGCCTCCCCAGGGCAGAGCAGAGGAGGAGGAGAACCTCCCTCGCCCTGCTGCCCACACTCCTCCTCATGCACCCCAGGATGCCATTGGCCTTCTGGGCACCCAGGGCACACTGCTGGCTCATGGTTAACCTGTCATCCACCAGGACACCCAGGTCCCTCTCCGCAGAGCTGCTCTCCAGCAGGTCCGCCCCAAGCCTGTACAGGTGCCTGGGGTTGTTCCTCCCCAGGTACAGGACCCTGCCCTTGCCCTTGTTGAACTTCATCAGGTTCCTCTCTGCCCAACTCTCCAGCCTGTCCAGGTCTCGCTGGATGGCAGCACAGCCTGCCGGGGTATCCACCACTCCTCCCAGTTTGGTGCCATCAGCAAACTTGCTGAGGGTACATTCTAACTCTTCATCCAGGTCATTGATGAAGAAGTTGAACAAGACTGGGCTGAGCACTGACCCCTGAGGGACACCGCTAGTTACAGGCCTCCAACCAGACTCAGTGCCACTGATGACAATCCCCTGAGCTCTGCCCTTCAGCCAGTTCTCAACCCACCTCACCGACCACTCATCCAGCCCACACTTCCTGAGCTTCCCTAGGAGGATGTTCTGGGTGACAGTGTCCAAAGCCTTGCTGAAGTCAAGATAGACAACATCCACAGCTCTCCCCTCATCTACCCACCCGGTCATGCCATCGTAGAAAGCTATCAGATTGGTCAGGCATGATTTCCCGTTGGTGAATCCATGCTGACTACTCCTGAGAAACTTCTTTTCCTCCACTTGCTTGATGATGACCTCCAGGATGAGCTGCTCCATCACCTTTCCCGGGATGGAGGTGAGGCTGACCGGCCTGTAGTTCCCTGGGTCCTCCTTCTTGCCCTTTTTGAAGATTGGAGTGACATTGGCCTTTCTCCAGTCCTCGGGCACCTCTCCTGTCCTCCAGGACCTCTCAAAGATGATGGAGAGTGGCTCAGCAGTGACATCCGCCAGCTCCCTCAGCACTCGTGGGTGCATTCCGTCGGGGCCCATGGATTTGTGGACATCCAGATCGCTTAAGCGATCCCTCACACAGTCCTCCTCGACCAAGGGAAAGTCGTCCTCTCTGTAGGCTTCTTCTCTTACCTCCGGGGCCTGGGATTCCTGAGGGCCAGTCTTAGCACTGAAGACTGAAGCACAGAAGGCATTCAGTAGCTCTGCCTTCTCCGCATCCCCCGTCACCAGGACACCCGCCTCATTCAGCAGCGGCCCCACGTTGTCCCTAGCCTTCCTTTTGCTGCTGATGGAGTTGAAGAAGCCCTTCTTGTTGTTTCTGACATCCCTTGCCAGCTTCAATTCCAGGTGGGCCTTGGCCTTCCTCGTCGCATCCCCGCACGCTCTGACCACGTTCCTGTACGCTTCCCCAGTGTCCCATCCCACTTTCCACATTCCATGGACCTTTCTCTTCCGACGGACACGGACAACCCGCTCCAGCTGACCCAGCCTGAGCTGGGGGTGGAGGAGCTCCAGAGGCCTCCCCACCCCCCTCCCCCCGTGTGTGTCTGGGGGGCCACAACCTCCCTGGGCAGCCTACCCCAGGCAGCGCGTCTGATAAAGCCTCGCTGTTAAAAAAGGTGGGGAGGGGGAACATCAGAAAAAAAAATAAACAGTAAACTTTGGAAAAAAGTTTCGGTGGATTTTCCCGTGTTTCAGTTTGAGCTCATTGCCTCTGGTCTCGGCACTGCCCACCGCCGGGAAGAGCCGGGCTCCGTCTTTCCTCCCTCCCGCCAGGCACGCGTGCACACGGGTTCCATCCCCCGAGCCCCCTCTGCGCCGGGCCGAGCCGTCCCAGCACCCCCTCACGCAGCAGACGCCCTGGTCCCCTCGGCATCGCTGTGGCCCTTCCCCGGACTCCAGAGGCCTCCTCCTCCTCACGCCGGGGACCCCCGACCCGGCCAAGGCTCTGCAGGAGCGACCGCCCCGTGCTGCATGGAGAGCTGGGCTCGTCCCCCCGCCCGGGGTGCCAATGGCCACCTCGGGAGGGCACGGTGTGGCCACCTCTCCGGCTCCATGGCACCACAGAGAGGTCTCCTTGCTGTCACCCTTCCCATCCTTGGCAGGTTCAGCTCTGGACGGGGCCACCCGAGCCGAGCAGTGACTCTTCACACGCTCGCAGGGTGGGTGCCCATGGGGATGCGCAGCCCACGGGGACACGGCAGAGACACGAGGGGTGGCCTGGGGACGCTGGGAAACCCGAGGTGGAGATGCAGCATGGGGAGAGGTGGAGCACGAACACGCGGCAGGGGACAGACCACAAAGGAGGACTTTTAAAACCTTGCCTGGGTGCACAGGGAGCGTCAGATGGCCGGAGATCAGCTGGGGCTGGGGTCTGCAAGGTCGGGGAGAGCGTCCACCCCACCCCAGGCCATCAGGCTGCCCAAGGGACAGGCTGGGGCTGGAGAGGGCAGAGATGGGTGACAAGCACCTGGAAACAGGGCTCAAGGAAGAAAACTACCCAAAATCACGGAGAACCAAGCTGGGGCTCTCCTGAGACACCTCGACCCCGAGCGGTGCCACCCAAGGGTGCCCAGGGGCTGCCCAGGTCCTTGTGATCCCATCTCTGGAAGGTGACAGGGACAGGGGAACATCCCTGAGAGGTGGAGAAAAGCGACGTGTCATCCCCAGATGGCCCCAAACGGGCAGTGCCGGGACAGAGAGGCCACGCAGCCTCACCCCGCGCCCCGGGGACCACGCGAGCCCCCCGGGAGCATCCCTGGTGCGCGAAGGCACAGACAGCGACCGGGAGCAGCCGGGCTGGGCCGCGGGGTCGGTCCTCCCAAAGCCACATCATTGCCTCTGCCGTGGGTGAGGGCCTGGGGACAGGCGAGCAGAGACGTCCCTTAGCTGTCCCCGGCCAGGACTGGGCGCGTGCGCCCGCATGGGGACACGAGGTCTGGCGGGTGGGCACGTGGCGGGTGCGGTGGGGGGCTCGGGGTGCCGCGGTCTGCCGGGGGCTGGCGGCCAGCGAGTGCCACAGGGCACTGCAGCGGGGTCCCTCGCTCGGGTGCTCCGGTAACACCAAACCTGCGGGGACACGGGGACAGTCACTCTGCTCAAGGGCAGAGCTGCCGGCAGCGGGACGGAGCCAGGCTGGAGGAAGGGTCCGGCGGGGACCTCACGAGGACACGGGCAGGGTCCCGTCGCGGGCAGGCAGAGCCGCTGCCGGCCCTGCAGCCGGAGCCCACAGCTACAGCGGGAGCAAGGTCAGCACGGGCCGTGGGGACGGAGCTGTGGCGAGGCCACTTCCCATGGTGGGGACAAGTGGTGCCACGTCCCATGGTGGGCTCAGCTCCAGCATCAGCCCCTCTCGCCCACCTCCCTGCCCCAGGCAGGGTCCATGCTGGGGATGCTGGAGCTGCTCCGGACTCCCCAGCCCCAGCTTCAGGGTTGCTGTGCTCTTGGGAGAAGGATTTTTTCCTGGTATCCAGTGGGAATTTTCCTCTGTCCCAGTTTGTGTCACTAGCTCCTGTGCTGTCCCTTTGCCCGGGGGGGGGGTCCGGCTCCAGCTCCCCACACCCCAGGAGGCAGATGAGGGGTTTCCTCTCCCACAACTGCACAAGCCCAGCTCCTGACCCCGCTCTGTCCCCTGCCCGGCTGAGTGTCCTGTTTGCCCCCGCGGACCCAGACTGGGCCAGGAACCCGCTGGCAGGGGGGAGGGGTCCTGCTGGCACCGCTCGGGGACTGGGGTCTCCTCTGCTGCCAGGGCAGCCCTGGCCTTCCGCTCTCCCCTGGGGGCCCAGCTCCCACCCCAGCCCTGGGTTCTCCAGGACGCACCACGCGACGGCGTTTCCCTCCCCCTGCTCCCATCTGTGCCCGTCTTCACTCATCCCCGGGACCCTGCACCCCAGCCCCTCGCCAGCTTGGTGGCCCCTGGGCTTGCTGCGGGGTGCCCCAGTCTGGCAGGTCCTGGGGGTCCCCAACGGGCCCCACGGCCAGCCCTCGCTGCCCCCGGCAGGGGCAGGGGGTGGCAGCTGGGGACCCCCCCGTGGTGCCCCAGCCCCATCCTCAGCCCTGCGAGGAGCCCCTCGCCATGAGCATCATCTGCTGCATCAGCCGTGACGCCGCGGCGGTGCGGGACACGGCGGTGACGCAGCCAGCGCCGCGGCCGTGCTCCCGGGGGGCTGCCAGCGGGGCGGGGGGCGAGCCCCGAGCCGGGGCTGGTGTCGGCGCGGCCGGCTGTGTGCTCAGCCAGCTCATCCCAGCTGTTTGCTCGGTGCCCCTGGGGACCGCGCTGCCAGACAGCGCGCGGCCGGCGAGGGGCTGGCGGGGGGGCTGCAGCGGGGGGGCAGAGCCCCACTCACAGGGGTCTGGGGTGCGAAGCCCCCGGCCGCAGCCCTGCCCTGGGCTCCCTGGGGACGCAGCCCCTCGTGCGGGGTCTGGGGGCACCGCTGGGGCGGTGGGGCTGGGGGCCAGCTCGGTGGGGCTGGGACTGTGCCCGGGCCGGACGCCGCGGAGCCATGGGGGGAGCAGCCCCTGCGCCCACACACCAGGCTGGGGACGGCATCGTCACGCACAGTTTAATGTCGGAGCGGAGCAGCTCCGGCGCCCGGGGAATCACCGCAGCAGGGCTCGGCTCGCCGAGGGGTGCCGGGACCGCGACGCGCTGGCTGCTGCCGATGCTGTCCCAGGGCGCCGGCTCAGTGCTGACCTGGGCAGGAAAGCGGCCTCAGCACCGGGCCGTGGGGACCCCGGGGACCCCAGGGACCCTGGCCCCTGCAGGCAGAAAGACAGAGGGGGAGCCTGGGGGGCCCTGAGGCATGAACCCCCCTCCCCATCCCCAGGAGGTGCCTGCTCTGCCCCATGGCACCCCATGGCCTGGCCCCGTCCCTGTCCACCCGGCGAGGGTCTCACCATGGGGAGAGCTCGCCGGCTTCTGCCTCGGCCCCAGATCTGCAGGGGGAAAGCGGGTGACAATCTGGAGACAGGGATGCCCCAGCCCGCTGCCCGACTCGCGCAGCCGCACGTGGGCCACGGCACAGCCACAGAGCCGCAGCGCTGGCCATGGCACGGCACATCCCCCCCGCCACGGGCATGGCAGCCCCCGCTCCCTGCGCTCCGCTGCTCCTGATTGCCCCCGCAGCCCTGGGGCCAAGCTCAGCAGCTGAGCACGGCACAGCACGGCAC
Organism: Opisthocomus hoazin; assembly: GCF_030867145.1. Lineage (NCBI taxonomy): Eukaryota > Metazoa > Chordata > Aves > Opisthocomiformes > Opisthocomidae > Opisthocomus > Opisthocomus hoazin. Next base: position 132,414,728 of record NC_134415.1, read on the forward strand.
AGCAGGGCATGGCGTGGCACGGCACAGCAGGGCATGGCATGGCACAGCAGGGCACAGCAGGGCATGGCACGGCACGGCACGGCATGGCATGGCATGGCACGGCACAGCAGGGCACAGCAGGGCAGGGCACAGCACAGCAGGGCAGGGCACAGCACGGCACGGCACAGCACGGCAGGGCATGGCATGGCACAGCATGGCACGGCACAGCACAGCACGGACTCACCCTCCACGGCTTCCGGCACCTCCAGGCCGTCCAGCCGGTCGTCCTCCACCGCGGCCTCGCTGCCATCCCCGGGTCCGTCGGCCTCATCCTCGCCCAGCGGTTCTGCGGGGCAGGGGGACAGGTCAGCCAGGACCCTCCCTCCCCGCGGCATGGGCAGCCCGGGGACACCCCACCAGTGTGGGAGCCTGGCCCTGGCATGGGACACAGCCCCCGTGAGCCAGGACAGGGCACGGGGCAGGACTGACCCCGCAGGGTCCCCGGGCAGCGGCCGAGGGGCCACACGTCCCCGTTCCTGCACACGAGGGGATGCAGCCACATGCAGGGCACAAGGTGGTGGGGGGCTCTGCCCACCCGTGGACTGGGCACCCCCAGGCACCCCCCAGACACGGCAGTGCTTGTCCCAACACCTGTCTGGAACTCTATGGTCCTCAGCATCTCTGCCACGTAGTCCACGTTGATGGAGAAGTGGTCCATGTTCTCGTAGCCAGGTTCCGGTCGGCTGCTCATGGACACCTTGGACATGTCCGTGATCCTGCAGGGCAGGCAGACCCCCAGGAGCTGCTGGTGTCCAGCACCCCTGGGACCCCCAAGCCCCCAGCCCTCTACCCCTCATGCCCTGGTCTTCTGCCCCCCACCCTGCCCCTGCACCCAGTGCCCCCAGCCCTGTCCCCCCCAGCCCCACTCACTTTTTCAGGAGCTCCTTGGAGTGCTGTGGAGGAAAGCAGGGGGGTCAGCGTCTCCCTGGAGCCATGGGACCTGGGACCCCAGGAGCCAGGCTTCACCCTCACCACAGCCCCACCCCAGCACATGCCAGGGGCAGCCCCAGACCCTCCGGAGCGACCACAGCCCCACCACACAGCCCCGGGGCAGCCCCAGATCCCCTGGAGGGACCTGCCCCCCCCAGTTCCCCACCACAGACTGGGGGCAGCTCCTGCCCCCTCCGAGGGTCCTGCTCCCCTGCACCCCCGCGGCCCCCATCCACACAGACCTGAAGGTACACGGCCATCTGGGGCTCCTCCATGGCCTGGATGGCCGACTCCACCAGCTTGGAGGAGGCCTCCAGGTGGTCGCCGTACTGGCGGATGAGGCCCCGCACGAGCTGCACCTTCGCCTCCTGCTCCCGCGCGATGCTCTGCAGCAGCTCCTTCTTCCGCTCCTCCAGGATGCCGTACAGCGAGTCGAAGCGCAGCCCCAGGTGCTGCTTCTGCCGCCGACCGTTCTCCTGCGGGACCACGGGGCTCAGGGGCTGCACCGGGGGACGCCCCGCCGGGTCCCCACCGTGGGCACGGCCCAGGGTCGCACCCGGGGGACGCCCCGCCGGGTCCCCACCTCGATGGTGTGGCAGATCTCCTCCATCTGGGTGATGATGGCCTGGATGCGGTCGTTGCCCGCCACCAGCATGGCGATGCCGTCGCTGAGCTCGCTCTGCGAGGGCGCAGGAGGGGCGTGAGGGCTGGCCGGGCGGGCAGCCCCCAGCCCCTCGCCAGCCCCCCAGGGCCACCCGCACCTTTTGGCGCTGGTAGACGGCGGGCAGCGGCGCGACCTCGCAGTCCTTGTGCGCCCCGAAGACCTTGCAGAGGGAGCAGGTGGGCGCCTCGCAGCGCAGGCAGTAGATGTTGATCCGCTCGTCCTCGTGCTCCTCGCACATGAGCTGCTGCTCGGCCTTGGCGTGCAGGGGCCTGCGGGCGGGGGACGGGTGCTGCTGCCCACCCTGGGACCCTGCCCTGGGGACAGACCCCCACTCCGGGTGGGGGCCGGGTGCTGCTGCCCACCTTGGGACCCTGCCCTGGGGACAGACCCCTGCTCCGGGTGGGGGCCGGGTGCTGCTGCCCACCCTGGGACCCTGCCCCTGGGGACAGACCCCCGCCCCGGGCGGGCTGCCGCCCCCAGCCTGCTGCTCACTCGTGGGACCCTGCCCCCGGGAACGGACCCCCGCTCCGGGTGGGCTGCCAAGTGCTGCTGCCCACCCGCGGGACCCTGCCCTGGGGACAGACCCCCACTCTGGGTGGGGGCCGGGTGCTGCTGCCCACCCTGGGACCCTCCCCTGGGGACAGACCCCTGCTCCGGGTGGGGGCTGGGTGCTGCTGCCCACCCTGGGACCCTGCCCCCGGGGACGGACCCCCACTCTGGGTGGGGGCCGGGTGCTGCTGCCCACCCTGGGACCCTGCCCCAGGGACGGACCCCCACTCTGGGTGGGGGCCAGGCGCTGCTGCCCACCCGTGGGACCCTACCCCCGGGGACAGACCCCCGCCCCGGGCAGGCTGCCGCCCCCAGCCCACTGCCCACCCGTGGGACTCTGCCCCTGGGGACGGACCCCCGCCCCTGGCCCGCTGCCCGCAGCCCTCCCCGCCGCCGGCTCCCTCTCACCCGCGGGGCTCAGGCCCCTGGGAGGTCCCCGCCGCCCCCGTGGGGGGGTCCCCGCCGCCCCGCACCTGGCCGACTCCTGCTTGTAGATGTCGATGATGTTCTCCACGAGCAGGTTCCGCTGCAGCCCGTACACCCCGTGCCGGTCCAGCACCACTTCGTGGCGGCACGACGGGCACCGGAACCGCCCACCCGACGGCACCGCGCCGGACCCCCGCGACTGCCACAGCGGGTTGGAGGCCTGCGGGCGGCCCGGCGGCGGGTCACGGACCCCCGAGGCACCCCCCGGAACCCCGGCACCCCGCGACACCCCCGGGACTCCCCCGCAGCCCCCCCAGCACCCCCCGGACCCCCGCGGCACCCCCAGGCACACTGCAGCCCCCCGCAACCCCCCGGCACCCCACAGACCCCCGTGTCACCCCCCTGGCCGCCGCAGCCCCCCCGGCCCCTCGCGGCACCCCGCAGACCCCCGTGTCACCCCCCAGTGCCCTGCGGCATCCCGCAGCCCCCCCGGCACCCCGCAGACCCCCGTGTCACCCCCCTGGCCGCCGCAGCCCCCCCGGCCCCTCGCGGCACCCCGCAGACCCCCGTGTCACCCCCCAGTGCCCCGCAGCATCCCGCAGCATCCCGCAGCCCCCCCGGCTCCCCGCAGACCCCCGTGTCACCCCCCAGTGCCCCGCAGCATCCCGCAGCCCCCCCGGCACTCCGCAGCCCTCCGCAACCCCCCAGCCCCCCGCAGTACTCCCGGCACCCCTCAGCCCTCCACAATCCCCCAGCCCTCCGCAGCCCCCCGTGTCACCCCCCAGCCCCCCGCAGCCCCCCGCAGCTCCCCGCAGCCCCCCGTGTCACCCCCCAGTGCCCCGCAGCATCCCGCAGCATCCCGCAGCCCCCCCGGCTCCCCGCAGACCCCCGTGTCACCCCCCAGTGCCCCGCAGCATCCCGCAGCCCCCCCGGCACTCCGCAGCCCTTCGCAACCCCCCAGCCCCCCGCAGTCCTCCCGGCACCCCTCAGCCCTCCATAATCCCCCAGCCCTCCGCAGACCCCCGTGTCACCCCCAGCCCCCCGCAGCCCCCCCCAGCCCCCCGTGTCACCCCTCAGCCCCCGCCCCAGGCTCTGCCGCCGGGAGCGGGACCCCGCGGGCCCGGCCGCCAGCCCCGCAGCCCCGGGCGCGGCCCCGCGCCCACCCGGGGGTCCCGGGGGGGGGTCCCGGCGCGGCGGGACCTGGAAGACGTCGTTGGCACACTTGCGGCAGAGGTTGTGCTGGCAGGGCAGGATGACCACGGGCTTGGTGAACATCTCCAGGCAGATGGGGCAGATCAGCTGCTTCTCCAGGCTCTCCATGCTCCGCGCCTCCGCCAGCAGCGGCTTCAGCCCCACCGCGAAGTTCATCGCCGCGGTCCCGGCCCGGCCCGGCCCCCGCGCCCCGGCTCCCGCACCTCGGCCCGGCTCCGGCCCCCCGCACCCCGGCCAGGCTCCCCGCTCCGGCCCCGGCCCCGCTGAGCCCCGCGCTAATTTTAGCCGCCCCCGCCCCGCCGGGGCCGCCGCAGCTGTCGGCGGGGTCGGGTGACTCTGAGTCACGGCGGGCACCCACCGGGGCCCGCGGCGGAGGCACCGGCGGCCCGAGCCGCCCCCCCCCGGGATCCGGGACGAGCAGCGCTGCCAGAGGGGCCGGGGCCCGTCCCGCCGGGGCAGGGAGCTGGGCCCGGGGCGGCCGCGGGGCCGGGAACAGGCGGGGGGGTCCCAGCCCCGGGAGGGGGGGGGGGGGGAAGCGGGGCCGGGAGCAGGTGGGGGACCCCCAGCCCTGGGTGGGGGGGGTGCACTGAGGCTGGGCACAGTCTGGGGGTCCCCTAGCCCAGCGAGGTCAGGCACAGGCTGGGGGTCGCAGACCTGGGGGGGGGAGCAGCAAGGTCAGGCACAGTCCAGGGGTCCCAGACCCGGAGGGGGGGGGGGCACTGAGGCTGGGCACAGTCTGGGGGTCCCCCAGCCCCGGGGGGGGGAGGGGAAGAGATGCCAGGCGCAGGCCAGGGACCCCAGCCCCGGGGTGGGGGGGGGGGCAGCAGGGCCGCGTGCAGGCAGGGGACCCCCAGCCCCGCAGACCCTGCCCAGTGCCAGCCCCCGTGCAGCGGCGTGGAAGGGGGCCCGGGGGGGGGACAGGGCCAGCACACCCCGTCCCGCCGCTTGGGCTATATTTAGGGGGTGAGACAGAGCCCGTGAGCTGCGGGCGGAGGCTGCTGTGGGGGGAGCGGGCGGGAAGGGCCCGGGGGGGCTCGCTGCGTCCCCTCGCCCCAGCAGCGGGGGCTGGGAGAGCCCAGCACCGCCGGGGACACGGAGCTGTCCCAGGCCGGTGACAGGAGGCAGCGGGACGCATCCCCCTCCTGGGACAGGTCCTGCCCGCTCCACAGCCCGCTCAGCCCCCCAGCACCCCCCGCCACAGCCCCCCGCCCAGGCAGCCCCCGACGCCACAGAGACCCCGCAGAGACGCACTCCCCTCCCGCCATCCTTTAATGGTGTCCACGAAACCCACCCGACGCGGGGTCGGCGGGGAGCCGCCAGCAGCGGCGAGCGCGGGGCGCAGCCAGCGCCCGGGGCCGCGGCGGGGCAGCGGGACGGGGTACGGGAGGCGGCACCCCAAGCCCCGGAGCAGCGCTTGGCACCCAGCGCCTCTCAGCGGGGTCCCCGCGAGGGCAGGCAGCGGGCTCAGCCCGGCCCCAGAGGTTACAGTGCTAACGGTCTTGGACCCGGTCGGCCACCTCTGGTCAGCCGCGGGGCCTGGCCCGGAGGCGTCCCCGCTCGCGGCTGCTTGGGCCGGCAGCCAGAGCCCGGGGCCAGCAGGAACGCCGCAGCAGGCGAGGTACCGGGGTCGGGGCGCAGCATGGCGGGCTCCAGGCCACCCCCCAACAGTGCTGGGAGACAGGGGCATCGCCCCGGAGCTGGAGCAGGGGCAGAAGAGCCCCTGCGTCGATGCTGGCCAAGTTAACCTGAGATTCTGACCACCCTGCGGCTGCAGAGCCACGCCGGGGGGCACGGCCGGGGTCCCGGAAAGTGACAGTCCCAGAGGAGGATCCCTGCCCGGAGTCCTGGGGGAGCCGGCGGGACCGAGCCCGCCTCAGGCGTCCGTCCTGGTGCCGGCAGCCGGCAGCGGCTCCGCGCTGGCAGGCGGCGGCTGCGCCACAACCGGTACCTGCGGGTCTGGAAAAGAAGAGCTGCGGGTCAGCGGCTCAGCCCCGTCCCGCGGTGCTGGCGAGCAGGCACAACGCAGAGCGCTCACGCAGGCTCCCAAGGCTCCCGGTCCTCCAGGCAGCACAGCCACGCGGCGCTGCCCCTCACCCCACGGACACCCGCTGAAGTGACCCGGCCGCAGTCCCCGTAAACACCAGTACGGCCAGTGCCCCGGGAACGCAGCCAGCCTGGAGCACGGCTGCTCTCCACGCGCTCCATGCCCCAGAGGCCACGGGCCCTTGCAGGGGCTTCAGGGGGCCCTTGCCCGGGGGCACCCGAGGAAGGAGCAGGCACCCTCACGGCCGGTGCGGTGGCTCTCTCCACCGCCATCACCAGCCCCAGACCAGACAGGAACCACCAAGGGCTGGCTGTTCAGCAAGAGCCGCAGCTAAACCTGACCCGAGCCCCAGGCCAGAGCCCCATATCCCCCACACGAGACGAGTCGGGGGAGCTCCCCGGGGGCCCCCCACCAGACAAAGCCGGGTGGTCTCAGCCGCTGGGGCTCGAGGCGGACGCAGACAGCCCGACTCACCACTGTCCTCTGCACACATCTGCGCCTCCAGGTCCTTGGGGTCGACATACTTGTAGGACTCATCCTCTTTTGGCGGGCAGCACGTCCCGCAGCAGAAGAAGCAGCAACAGCAGCAGCAGCAGCAGGTCAGAGCACCGCAGCAGAGAGCCAGGGCCTGCAGCGGAGAGACGGCAGCCCCCATGAGACCGCCCGAGTCCTGCCAGCAGCCGGGCCCCCGTCGCGGCAGCCCCAGCAATGCCCGGTGCGGAGGCCGGGCTGGGCAGGGCTCACCTGGAACCACCACTTGGACATGAGGAAGTAGTGCTTAACGGCATCGTCGCCGAACTGCTCGGCCACGTAGAGCCCCAGCGAGCCGTACTGGTCGTAGAGGCGGCGCTTGGCCTCGTCGCTCAGCGTGGCGTGCGCGCTGTTGATCTCCTTGAAGCGCTCGGCCGCCGCCGGGTCGTCGGGGTTCTTGTCCGGGTGGTACCGGAGCGCCAGCTTCCTGCAGGGCACGGCGGTTGGGACAGGATGGGACGGACCCCTGGCCTCAGCCCCAACCCCGGGACGGACCCCCGGCCTCAGCCCCAACCCCGGGGCGGAACCCCGGCCTCAGACCCGAGCCAAACCCCGGCCTTGACCCGGCCCCCTGGCCCCGGGCCGGCCCCCCGCCCCCAGCCCCGGGGCCGCCTCCCCGCCCGCCCCGTCTCAGCCCCGGCCTGGTCCCCCTGCCGGCGCTCGCCCCGTCCCGCCTCGGCCCAGGCCAGGCCCAGGCCCAGGCCCAGGCCCCAGCACCCCCCCGCCCTCCCGCCGCCCCGGGCCCCGCCGTACCGGTAGGCCTTCTTGATCTCCTCGGGGGAGCTGCCCTTCTGCAGGCCCAGGACGCGGTAGAGGCTCTCCCCAACCCGCGACAGCTTCCGCTGCGGCCGCCCGGGCTCCGCCATGGCCCCGCGCCCGGGGGCCGGCACCTACGGCCCGGCCCTGCCCGCGCCCGCCGCTTCCGCCCGCGCGCGGCACCGCTCTGCGCAGGCGCCGGTCCCGCGCCCGGGCCCCGCCCCGCCTCCCGGCCCCGCCCCGCGACACCGCGCCCGGGCCCCGCCCTCCCCGGCCCCCGCCCCCCCCGGCCTCCCCCCCGGCCCGGTCCCGGCGGGAGGCGGCACCGCGGCCGGTCGCGCTGCTCCTTTATTGGGGTACAAAACGAAGGCGGGCGGGGGGCAGCGCCCGGGGCCGGGGGCGCGGCGGAGCCCCCTCAGCCAGCACCGGGGGGGGGGGCACGGGCCGGGACCCCGCCGCCCCTCCCGAGAAGAACCTGAGCATGGGGGGAGCCCGGGCTGGCCCCGGGGCGGGGGGACACCGCGACACCCCCCGGTCCCGGTCCCGGTGCCGCCGGCCAGCCCCGGTCCGGCCGCACGGAGTGGGGGGGGCCCGGCGGTGCCTCCAGGAGCCCCCCGGTCCCGAGGAGAGCCCGGGGGCAGCCCCTCGAAATAAATACCAATAAATACCGATCGCGGCGGGGGGGCTGCCCGGCGCCCCGCCAGCACCCGGGGGGGGGGCGAGCCCTGGACCCCCCTCCCGGGGCAGGGCGAGCGGCCCCCCGGGCTCAGGGACCCACGGCTGCGGCAGCCAGGCAGGGGTCCGGCGGCGAGGAACGGCCGCTGCGGGCAGCGAGGGGCTCGGCCGGGGGCTGGCGGGGCCGAGCTGCGGGGGGGGGTCGCGGGCCGGCAGCCCCCCGCGCTCAGCAGTCCACGCGGTCGCCCTCGCTCCAGGCAGAGGGGCCGTCGGTGCCGAAGTATCTGTCCCCAAAGTTGCCTGCGGGACGAGGGGACGGCGTGAGGCGAGGGCAGCGCCGGCCCCCCCGCGGTCCCCCCGGTCCCCCCAGCGTGGCTGCGGGGGCGAGGGGCCGGGGGCCAGCCCCCGAGACGCCGCAGCCCCCCGCCCGCCCTCACCGATGCCCGGGATGATGTGGAACTCCTCGCTGACCCTCTTGTCCACGGCCGTGGTGATGATGCGGACGCGGGGGAAGGCGTAGGCCACGGAGTGCACCCCCATCTCCGCCATCAGCAGCGACAGCAGGAAGATCCTGTCCTCCGGCACGTCGTGGTCCTGCCGCAGCGAGCCGTCAGCGCCCGGCCGGCACCGGGACGGCCGCGCGCCCCCCGCCCCCCGGCCCCTCACCAGCAGAACGCGCACCGCCATCATGGCCGCCGCTCCGGTGGACACGGTGCTGTCCATGAGGATGACGTAGTCCTCGCTGATCTCCTTGGGAAGGCGCAGGTAGTGCAGCTGCGGAGGGAAGGGGGGGGTCACCCACCCCGCGGCGCCGGGGGGGCCGTGCCGCGCCGGGGGGTCCGTGCCACGCGCCGCGGGCGCCGCTCACCTCGGGCTCGCCGGTGTCGTGGTTGGTCTGGATGAGGATCTTGCCCAGGCGGATGTCCTTGCACACGGCCGTGAGCGCCTGCTCCATCGTCTCCCCGGCCCGCAGGATGGACACGCCTGTGATCTGCGGAGGGACGGACGCGTTCGCCCCGTCAGCTCCCGCGCCACGGAGCGGGGAACAAGCCCCGCCGGCAGCGTGCCGGCACCGGGACGGACCCCGGAGCCACCAGGTCTCCCCAGTCCGTGGGGACTCGAGGCGGGACGGCCGTGCGCTGGTGGGGAGCAGGGCCCGGGCATCGTCTCACCCTCTGCCTGTGGAACCGCTTGCCTTCGTACGTCGTCCCCTGGGGCGTCTCCACAGTGACCGACTGCAGAAAGAGCAGGGCAGGGGAGCGAGGACGAAGCCGGGTGGCCGCGTGGCCGGGGGGCTCAGGGACGGGGACACACGGCCGTGGCCGCAGCCAGGCAGGAGCTGCTCACCTTCAGCGGCAGGAAGGAGAGGGCATGTTCAATCAACAGCCTCATCAGGCGCTTGGAATAGAAGATGAACTCGTCCCTGGTGGTGTCCTTGTTCCTGTTGAGGGAGGACGCCCGCGTGAGATGAGCAGAGGCCCTGCTGCACCCCGCAGACGGCACACGGGGCTCCGGAGGAAGGCCGGAGCAGCCAGCAGTCTGTGGGAACCTGGACGCTCCCGGGGAGCGGAGTCACTCGCCACTGGTGTTTCAGGGCTCGCCGAAGACCGAGGGTGTTCTCCAGAAAGGACCACGTGGCCCAGAAATGCGTTCAGCTCCCCTGGCAGGGGGACATAAAGCCCGCAGCAAATCACGCAAGTCGGTAACGCAGAGGATGCCGTGCGGTGCCGCGCAGTCTCCGGGACACAGGGGACAGCTCAGAGCTGGCTCCGCACGGGTCTGTCGGGACACAGGGGACAGCTCAGAGCTGGCTCCGCACGGGTCTGTCGGGACACAGGGGACAGCTCAGAGCTGGCTCTGCACCAGGTCTGTGGGGACACAGGGGACAGCTCAGAGCTGGCTCCGCACCAGGTCTGTGGGGACACAGGGGACAGCTCAGAGCTGGCTCAGAATCACAGAATCACAGAATCACAGAATAGTAGGGGTTGGAAGGGACCTCTGTGGGTCATCTAGTCCAACCCCCCCGCCGAAGCAGGGTCACCTACAGTAGGCTGCACAGGATCTTGTCCAGGCGGGTCTTGAATATCTCCAGAGAAGGAGACTCCACAGCCTCCCTGGGCAGCCTGTTCCAGTGCTCCGTCACCCTCAGAGGGAAGAAGTTCTTCCTCATGTTCAGACGGAACTTCCTGTGCCTCAGTTTGTGCCCATTACCCCTTGTCCTGTCACTGGGCACCACTGAAAAGAGCTTGGCCCCATCCTCCTGACACCCACCCTGCAGATATTTGTAGGCATTTATAAGGTCCCCTCGCAGCCTTCTCTTCTTCAGGCTGAACAAGCCCAGTTCCCTCAACCTCTCCTCGTAGTGGAGATGCTCCAGTCCCCTCACCATCCTTGTAGCCCTCCGCTGGACTCTCTCCAGTAGCTCTTCATCCTTCTTGAACTGGGGAGCCCAGAACTGGACACAGTACTCCAGATGAGGCCTCACCAGGGTAGTGTAGAGGGGAAGGAGAACCTCCCTTGTCCTGCTGTCCACACTCTTCTTGATGCACCCCAGGATCCCATTGGCTTTCTTGGCAGCCAGGGCACGCTGCTGGCTCATAGTTAACCTGTCGTCCACCAGGACACCCAGGTCCCTCTCCGCAGAGCTGCTCTCCAGCAGGTCCACCCCAAGCCTGTACTGGTGCATGAGGTTGTTCCTCCCCAGGTGCAGGACCCTGCACTTGCCCTTGTTGAACCTCATCAGGTTCCTCTCTGCCCAGCTCTCCAGCCTATCCAGGTCACGCTGAATGGCAGCACAGCCTTCCGGTGTATCTACCACACCTCCCAGTTTGGTGTCGTCAGCAAACTTGCTGAGGGTACATTCTAACTCTTCATCCAGGTCGTTGATGAAGAAGTTAAACAAGACTGGGCCCAGTACTGACCCCTGAGGGACACCACTTGTCACCAGCCTCCAACTAGACTCAGCGCCGCTGATGACAACCCTCTGAGTTCTGCCATTCAGCCAGTTCTCTATCCACTTCACCGACCACTCATCCAGCCCACACTTCCTCAGCTTCCCCAGGAGGATATCATGGGAGACTGTGTCGAAAGCCTTGCTGAAGTCAAGGTAGACAACATCCACAGCTCTCCCTTCATCTACCCAGCCAGTCATGTCATCATAGAAAGCTATCAGATTGGTCAGGCATGATTTCCCCTTGGTGAATCCATGCTGACTACTCCTGATAACCTGCTCCGCACGGGTCTGTGGGGACACAGGGGACAGCTCAGAGCTGGCTCCGCACGGGTCTGTCGGGACACAGGGGACGGCTCAGAGCTGGCTCCGCACGGGTCTGTCGGGACACAGGGGACAGCTCAGAGCTGGCTCCGCACGGGTCTGTCGGGACACAGGGGACAGCTCAGAGCTGGCTCTGCACCAGGTCTGTGGGGACACAGGGGACAGCTCAGAGCTGGCTCCACACGGGTCTGTCGGGACACAGGGGATGGCTCAGAGCTGGCTCCGCACGGGTCTGTCGGGACACAGGGGACAGCTCAGAGCTGGCTCCGCACGGGTCTGTCGGGACACAGGGGACAGCTCAGAGCTGGCTCTGCACCAGGTCTGTCAGGACACAGGGGACAGCTCAGAGCTGGCTCCGCACGGGTCTGTGGGGACACAGGGGACAGCTCAGAGCTGGCTCCGCACGGTGCGCTAGCTGGAGTGGTCAACACAGCCAACGGCACAGGCGAGCCCGGCATCAGCAGCTCGGTGGGGCTGGGCACCCTGGCCCTGCACAGCGTTGCCTGCTCCGAGCACGGCCTCTGATCGCTGCCGAGTCTCTGCCGGGGATTTGTGCGGCTGGAGATTCAGGACACGACTGCTGACTGCGTGGAAAGAGCGGGGGCCGAAGCGGGGGCGGGCGCAGCAGAGCCCGGCAGCTCCGTCGGTGCTCGGGGCACCAGAAATTCAGGAGCAAGCGGCAAGCGCCTCGCACGGGCCTGGCCCGGGGAGCACGAGGTGAAGGCGAGCGCAGCCAGCACGGAGCACAGCACGGCGCGACGGCCGGCTCCCGGCGCTCCTCAGCGCGCAAGAGGCCAGACCACACCACGGCCGGGAGCAGCCGGGTCACCGGCCACCGGGAAGCTTCTGAGGTGTTCTCAGCTCCTCGCTGTCCATGGACCAAGTTAAACCACTGCCCGGAACCAGGCAGGTTTTGAAATACCTGGCAGTTATCTCACTGCAACACTGAAGTGCTGAGGACAGCGAGAAATAAAATAAAATAAACAGACAGAAAACAGACCGAAACCACAACGGGACTGTAATTCACAGGAACCCTTCTCCCCACGGAGTCGCGCCAACTGCACGCGCACGCGAGCTGCCCCGGGGCAGAGGGGGAGAGGCTGGCGTTTCTCACTGGGAGCGCTGGGACCGCCAGCACACGGACGTGCCGTGGTCTGACCGGTTCATGGCACAGGAGCGGCCGCCGCACGGAACCTGGCGCTTCCCAGGACGCGCAGCGCGCAGTGACGCGAGCACGCCGGCACTTCGCTTCCCAGCAGGCGGGACGGGCCCAGCCCGCGCCGCGCGGAGCAGCTCCTCCACCAGCACCGTCAGCGTCCCGTGCCGGATGGCAAAGTACGGACGGCAAGAGGTCGCTCCGCGGGAACAGCAGAAGGTTCGGAGACTTGCTCGTCATCTAAAACCTGACCATAAAGAATCCACCGATGTCCCGCTAGGACCCTCACAGCCCACGGCTGCTCTGGCTGAAGCACACGTGGCAGCTTGTAAGGGAACTGCCACTTCCCGGGAGAACCGTCGGGAACGGGCTCCTTGCTCCCTGGCTGAGAGAGAACCCAGAGGCAGACGGACACCAAAGCACTGCCGTCACCAAGAGGCGGCTGAAGTCTGTTCCCCTTCTGTGACCCGTGTCTAAAGCCTGCTTAGATGCCCGGTATTTTCTGGAGAACGTAAGGAACAAAGGAACCCTGCAGACATTTGCCAGTTACCAGATGGAAGAGGCGGGACTGGCAACACTCCAGGAAAGGCAGAAGGATACCGAGTATTTTTACTCTGTATTTTGGGACATCATCTGCCACTTCTCACATCTCACCACGCTGACAGACAGCCCAGCCAGCAGCGCTCACGCGAGGGATGAACAGCCGCTCCCATCCCGAGACGCTTCCGCAGCCGGGGCTGGGCAGCGACCAGAACACCCGGCCGACGCGGCCTGGGGACAGCGGGGCACCCAGCAGGGCTCGGGAAATTCATTCTGCCCGGAGAAACGGGCACCCTGCCTACGGCTCTTCGGCGTGGGCTGTCGGCACGCACGCTCCCCCGCGGCTGGGCTTCACCCCCATGGGTGGGCTTCACCCCCACGCTCCTCCATGGGTGGGCTTCACCCCCATGCTCCCCCATGGGTGGGCTTCACCCCCACGCTCCTTCATGGGTGGGCTACACCCCCACAGATGGGCTTCACACCCACACTCCCCAGAGGTGGGCTTCACCCCCACGCTCCACACGGGTGGGCTTCACACCCACGCTCCTCTATGGGTGGGCTTCACCCCCACATTCCCCACAGGTGGGCTTCACTCCCACGGGTGGGCTTCACCCACAGATGGGCTTCACCCCCATGCTCCCCACGGGTGGGCTTCACCCCCACGCTCCTCCACGGGTGGGCTTCAACCCCATATTCCCCACAGGTGGGCTTCACTCCCACGGGTGGGCTTCACCCACAGATGGGCTTCACCCCCATGCTCCCCACGGGTGGGCTTCACCCCCACGCTCCTCCACGGGTGGGCTTCAACCCCATATTCCCCACAGGTGGGCTTCACTCCCACGGGTGGGCTTCACCCACAGATGGGCTTCACCCCCATGCTCCCCATGGGTGGGCTTCACCCCCACACTCCCCACAGATGGGCTTCACCCCCACATTCCCCACAGGTGGGCTTCACCCCCATGCTCCTCCATGGGTGGGCTTCACCCCCACGCTCCCCATGGCAGCTCTGAAAGCCCCCGACACCGCTGGCCGAGCCCCCGGCGTGCCCGGCAGCAGCCCTGCCTCCGCGGGCAGCCTCTCGCAGCCAGCCGGCCCTGGCAAGCCCCACAGCGGCCGCGCAGCGTCCGTCGGCCGCCCCGACCCGGGGGCACGGGCCCGTCGGTGCTGCCGCAGGGGCAGGTTCCTCCGCAGCCTCCGAACGGCGTTCCGGGGATGGAGGAGCATCCTCAGCCCCTGCGCCGCGGAGCGCTGAGCAGCCGTCCCTGCCCACAGCCAGGAAACCTCTCCTCGCGCAGGGGACAAGCAGCAGCCGGCGCCGCGAGGGGCAAGGGTGCTGCAAGGGAGGGCAGCCCCGACATCGCCCGGCAGCAGCGCAGAACCTCTCCGTGGGGTCAGAGCGCGGCATCGCTCCGGGCGGGCCTCTGTGCTGAGAGCGCTCCGGCCTCTTCAGGGGGCACAGGGGTGGTCACAGAGGGGACGCTGCCGTCCCGGTCACCCCGCCACGTCCCAGCGGGGACGCTGCCATCCCACTCACCCTGCCACGTCCCAGCGGGGACGCTGCCGTCCCGCTCACCCTGCCACTTCCCAGCGGGGACGCTGCCGTCCCGCTCACCCTGCCACGTCCCAGCGGGGAGCTGCCATCCCGGTCACCCTGCCATGTCCCAGAGGGGACGCTGCCATCCCGCTCACCCCGCCACGTCCCAGCGGGGCCGCTGCCGTCCCGCTCACCCTGCCACGTCCCAGCGGGGACACTGCCGTCCTGGTCACCCTGCTACATCCCAGAGGGGACACTGCCATCCTGGTCACCCTGCCACGTCCCAGAGGGGATGCTGCCACCCACTCACCCCGCCACGTCCCAGAGGGGACGCTGCCGTCCCAGTCACCCTGCCATGTCCCAGCGGGGACGCTGCCGTCCCGGTCACCTTGCCACGTCCCAGCGGGGACGCTGCCACCCACTCACCCCGCCATGTCACCCCATGGGCTCCGCTCTCCCTGCCCAGGCGAAGCCCGACGGCACACGCTGCCTCGGCAGAGAGGACGCTGAACCAGGGACAGCAGGCGCAGCCCCGCAAGCCGGGACCCCGCAGCTGGGCACAGCAGCGCTGCAGCCAGCGGCACCCGAGGACCTCCATCTCCCCTGGCACTCCAAGCAGAAAAGCACCAGTGGCCTGACAGGGACCAGCAAGCACCCGGCTGGGAGCCTGAACGCCGTGTCAGCTCACGAACAGGAGCGTCTGCAGCTGAAAGGCAGCCATCGCATCCAGGCCCCAGGGAACTTCACCATGGGCAGGTTTCACATCTGAACCGGCTCCTCCGGCGCTGGCAGCTCCCCAGCACGCCCGGAGCGCCTCGCTCTGCCCCTCGCTGAAGCACTGACAGCCACACGCCTCTCAAGGCCAGCTCCAGCGCGGGACGACGTGTCCAGCCAGAGCACAAAGTCCGACAGCTCGGGCCAGAGCAAACTTGCTGAGAGAGGCAGGTAACCCATGCCATGCCACCAGGGATGTCCCCGAGCCCTGCCACAAGCACACGGGTACCGAGGCGCAGGCGGAGGGACAGGAACGCTGTTCTCCCGTGGCAGAGAGAGCCCGAGGTGCTCCGGTGGCAGCGGGAGGAGCGCACGGCTCTACAGGCACCGCAGACCCCGTCCCACTGCACTGACCCTGAAACCAGCTGTGACCACAGCCAGACGCCCACCTCTGCGCCGCACAAGGCCCCGCTCTCCTCGTCGTGGCAGCTCTGCGATGAAGTCACGCCGACGCCGCACAAAGCGGACCCGCTCCACCGACGCGCACCGGGACACAGCCCGGCTGCAGGGTGTCTGTAACTCCGGGGCGCTCGAGGAAACGGCCCCCAACGCCAACAGAAGACCCCGCGCCCATTTTCCTCCCGCAGTAAGCGATCGGGGACCAGAAGTTTTGTGGAGGCTCTCAGGGCTGCTGGGGGCAGCAAGGACTGTCCTGGTGCTGCGGGGTCCTGACCCATCGACTCTGGCAATCTGGACCCAGTACCAAAGCATCTTGTAAGTTGGAAGACATGACCCATACCCTTACTCCACCATCCACCCTCAGCCTGATCACCAACCAAATCATTCAGCTACTCCAGTGCAGGACTATTTTCCAGTTTCCACCTCTCCACAGTGACAGAAAATCACTCTGGAAACCACTTCTCCCCGACATGCCAAGCCTGAATTTGCACGACTACGCTCAGTGAGAGGCGCGTCTGCTGCCCCGACACAACCTCCCAGGAGGGCCCTCGGAGACAGAAGGCTGGAGCACGGGAGAGCCGCCAGCGTGGAACAACAGGGAAACGACGCTGGCCGGCGGCAGCCTGGCAAGCGGAGATCAACAGGCTGTCTCCAGGAAAGCTGCGCTGGGAAAGGCAGGATGGAAAAAGGGGGTTTTCCCCTCAAACCCGGTTCCCGGCTCTCTGGCGCATCCGCAGACGCCGGGTTTGGCGTGCCGAGGTCGCTCCGACAGGCAGGCCGGGAGCTCCAGCGCTCCGCGAGGGCTGCCACCGCAGACCGGGGCCGACGGCACGGCGGCAGCCACCGCGAAGACAAGCGACCAGGTTTGCCAAGACACGGTGACTCCAGGCACGGCGGGGCAGGAAGCTTGGCAAAAGGCACGCACTCGATCCCCCGCCAGCCTGGACGTCTCCAGGGGGCCCAGGGGAACGCCAGCAGGCAGGGAGGAGCGGGGGGAAGCCCGGAGGGTGACACATGAGGACCACCAACCGTCCCACACCGCGCTGCAGTCACGCAGAAGCGAGTGCTGCCAAGTATCACCTACGAGCACCAGAAATACAAGCCGCCCTGCTGTTGCTGAATACGGGAACTTTTTACCAGCAGAGCTCCTCAGCTCAGAGACCTCAGCGACAGCACTGCCTCAGCTCCCCCGGCGTTCCTGGGCTGCGCAGGATTTGCGGGGGTGGCTGACAGGCCAAGCCAACGCCCCTCATAAATGTGCCATTTTTCATTTACCATCTGGAGGAGGCAAAGTCCGCCCTGCCACAGCCCTGCCGCTCGCACCGGCCGGCTCCGGGAGCGCCGCGCCGGTAACGAGAGCAGCAGCGCTGCCGGGCTCCAGCCACAGCCGCACGGGTCTGGTCCCCTCCTGCCCGGGGCAGCTGAGCCAGCTCCTGAGTCTAAGCAGATTAGGGTTATCAGACGCTTGCCAGAGGCACAACAGGCCGTTCCCGGCAAGGCAAAAGGACGCAGGCTTCAAGGAGGACGGGAACAGCAGCTACAGACGAGAGGACTCAGCGCCTGCCCGCGGTGCCGTCCCTTCCGGGCAAGGGCTGGTCAAGCCCGGCCCTGGCCCTGCGTGCGGACCAGCCCAGGCTCGCGTTCCCCGGGAGCAGCTCATGCCAGCGCCGTGCTGCCGGCTCTCCCGAGGGAGCCGGAGGAGCCGCAGGCAAAAGTCCGCGCCAGAGCCTGCGGACGGGAGGGCCAGAGCCGAGGCAGGCAGCCGCATGAAGACTTGCGTTCATCTCTCCCCGCACGACCCCGGGCAAGGGAAAACTGCTCCTTCGCAAGCACACCACGTCCAGCCGCCGCGGGTGCCGTGCCCCAGATCTCCCTCCACCTTCGTCTGCCACCGAGCGCGCAGACGGCAGATGAGCAAAGAAATCGGCCTGGGCCATGAGGAAGCCACTGCCAGAGCCCCGGCGCAAGAAGACGCTGCAGGGACGCGGCCGGACCTGCTCCCAGGGTCCCTCAGCCGGAGCTGCCCTCAGCACCGCTGCAGCCCACAGCCTGGGGCGAGGCCGGTGGGCGCTGGCGCAGGCCTCTGCCCGGCGCCCGCGCGGTGCCGCATCACCTGGCGAGGAACCACCACCGCTTCTACGGCCATGGAGCCCGCGCTTCGGCGGGGAGGAGCCTGGAGGAGGAACACCTTGCTTCCCACACGGAGGTGCGCAGCCCAGGCGTGGGCGTGAGGTCCAGGCGCTCTCTCAACCGAGACGCGGGCACCGGCAGCCAGCCCGGTGCGAGCGGGCGCAGGGGAAGAGCCCTCCCGAGGTCAGCACCCCCCTCCTGTCTGACAACCCAGCGACGGAAGCGCGTGCAGAGGCTGCACATCTTAGCGGTCCCACGGGATTCAGCTCTTGACCCTGCACTAACGCTGTCGTCACCCAGGAGAAAAGGGGAATGAAAAGATCGAGTGAGCAGCAAAGCCATGGACGCAGCAGCCCGATCCCTTCTGCGAGCTGGCTCTGGACCCAAGTGCCTCAGGAGAGGGGCAGCAAGGGCAGCTCACCCCATGCCACCAGCTACTACGCCTGTGCTCCAGCTAGGAAGGAGCCAGCCGGTCTCCTCTGATCGTAAGAAAAGCCTGCCCGTGGCTCAAAAGCCACCCCAGGGCAGATGCACCAAGGTCTTGTCGCCACGAAGGCGTCTGCAGGCTGGAGCCAGCTCCGTTCAGCAGTTCTGCTCCAGGAAGACACCTCTGTCCGACACCCTAAGGGCAGCGGAGGGAGAACCCACACCAGGTTCTGTCCTCCGTCTCACAGCCCTCCCGCGGAGGCAGGACCTACCTGATGATGGTGTGCATGCCTCGCACCTGCGGCGTGTTCTCCAGGACGCTCAGCGTCTTCGGCAGGGGCTGCCCTTGGTGCGCGGAGGCCAGAGCCGCCCTGCAGCAGGGACGCAGTGATCAGAGCACACGGCACACACGGCACAGAGCCACCGCGCTGGACCCCTTGGAGCGGGACCGGCCCCCCACCGAAGGCAGGCTGCTCCCGCAGAGCTGCCGCGCGGGCTGGGCACCGGAACGCGCCTGGCCTTCTGCCCCGATCCCCACGCAAGCCCCACGTCCAGTACCAGGCGCGAGACCCCGAAGCAGCAGCACCCCGTAAGACCGGGGCGAACCTCCCCCGACCACCAACCCAGCTGCCAGCAGCCTCCGCAGCACCCGGGGAGCGGCAGCAGCAGCTCTGCAGGGGTCAGACCTCGCCACGCACCCCGCGCCGGGGCTGCCCAGCTGCTGGCGGTCAGAGCAGGGCAGCGCTCCAGCCACGACCCGGACAGCGGGCAGCGCTGGGGGACGGGGCTCGGGGCCGACCACACGCAGCCCCAGAGCACAGGGAGGGCTGGCCAGGACGCTTCTCCCCTAGAAGGGAGCAGCCTGGGGCAACCCAGCATCCGGGGCAGGAGCCACGCTGCCGGACGGGAGAGGAGCGGCGCAGGGAGCCGCTCCCGCAGACCGAGCACAGCCGCCATGGGACCGGTCACGGCCACGAGACCACCCCCACGAAGCTGCACGCAGGGCAGCCGCCCCGCACCCGAGGAAGAGCCGCCACGCTCGGGCATCTCAGCGAGGCTTCGGCCAGCAGGGACGGGGCGGAGGCAGGACTCGGAGGAGAGCGGGTGCTGCAGCCCCCCGGCCCCGCGCCGGCCCCTCCGCGGCTGGCAGGGTCCCCACGTACCTGACCGTGATCTCGCGCTGGGCGGCAGAGCGGTCATCCGGCGCAGCAAGAGGGGAAAGAAAGGACATGCAGTCAGCGCAGCGGCCAGGCGCAGCCCCACACGGCCCCGGTCCGGCCCCCGCTCCCACCCTGGGGCTGGAGCCACGGGAAATCACCGCTGGGCACAGCCCGGAGGCAAGGGCCGGCTGCTGGGGCGCAGCCAGCGGCCAGCGCGGTGGGGACAGCCGAGACCACGCAGAGCGGACCGGGACCGAGGGGCACAGCGGGCGAGCGAGGCCGGGCCAGGCCGGGGTGGGCACCGTGCCCAGCCCCATCCCCACGCCCCCAGCTCCGCGTCGCAGCGCAGTCTGCCCCAGAGCCGCGCCGAGACCTGTCGTAAAGAGAGAGGCGGCACCGCGAGCCTCGGGGTGCTCCAGCAGCAGCCGCATCCCCGCTCTGCGTGCGGAGGCCTCCTCCTCCTCCCTGCCCGCGCCAGCAGCCATGGGTCAGCCCGCTCCTCACCTTCTCCAGCTGGCTGTGCACGTGCTGCACGATGAGGTCCAGGGCCACGAAGTTCTCCCCACCTGAGAGCAGAACGAGGAGCCGGGTCAGGCGCACGCCGGCCCACCCCCATCCCGGGCACCCGCTCGCGACGCTCGCGTCAGGGCTGGCGAGCACTGCGCCGTCTCACCCCGGGGCACCACGATGTCGGCGACCTGCACGGTGGGCTCGATGTACTGCTCGAAGGCTGGCTTCACAAACTTGTTGTATTGCTTGATGACGCCCACGATGTCGCGCCCGCGCTCCATGATGTCGCGCTGCAGCCGCCGCACCAGCCGGATGTCAGAGTCCGTGTCCACGAACACTTTCATGTCCAGGAGCTGGAAAACTGGGAGGGGTGAGCACCCCCTCTGCACCCCCCGCCGGCCCTGCTTCGCTGCCCGCCCCCAGAGCCCGGCCAGCTCTGACCGCCCGCAGCCACGGCGTTCAGCGAAGCCTCCGACGCCGAGGTGCTCTGCCAGCACGCGGAGCGCGACGTCTCCGTCTGCAGCCACCACCCTGCCCCAGCAGCACCGAGGGCTGGGCCAGGGCAGCGCCCACCCCCGTCCCACCCCATCCCACCCCACCCCTCCTCCCGCGCCACGCGCCGAGACGAGCCACCGGCCGCATCAGGCAGCGATACCTTCAGCAACTCCTTGTTTGCAAACGCCAGTATCCCCTCGAAGACGATGACGTTGGCCCCGTACACCGTTTTCTGCGGGCGGGTAAGAGCCGTGCTCGCCCTGCCCCGCTCCCGCACGCTGCGGCAACGCCTGCGTGGCACAGGCGGCACCTCGGCAGCCCCCGACCCGCGCTGGCTCTCGCCGTGGGTGGGACTCCCCATGACCACCCTACATCACCCAACCCTTAAGGGCCTTTCCTCTCGCCCCGGCACTCGATACCCCAACCCTGCCTTGACCCAGAGCCTTGCTCCAGCACCCCAAACCTCTGCCCCCCAGCCCCCCCGCACTCCTTCACGCCTCCCCCCGAATTCTGCACTGGCCCCTGTTTCCACACCCATCTCTGCGTCTCCGTGCTCCCTCCCTGCCCCACACCCCCAACCACCCCTCCCGTACCTGATGGCTCCCAGCCCCTCCCTCCCTTTGCTCTCCCAGGCCCCACAGCCCCCACATCCCCCGCTCTGTCCCCGCAGGCGTCCCCCCCTTCCCGGGGGCTCTCCCCGCAGCACCCGGCCTGCCCTCCCGGCTCCCCTGCGGCACCCACCCACTCGCGGCGGCGGCTGTGCGTGGTGAAGTCGTAGACCGGCACCTTCACGCTCTTGCCCTTCTTCAGCTTGCGGAGGACGCTGATGAGGAGCTCGAAGTCAAAGGCATCGGGGTGGTCAAAGTTGTAGTCGCTGCGGGCTGCCAGCGCCTGCTGCCCCTCGTCCAGCACCTGCAGGCACCGTCACTGCTCAGCGCCACACCGGTGTCCCCGGCCCCACGAGCACCGTCACCGCTCAGCACCACGCCAGCGTCCCCATGGGCACCGTCCCCGCTCAGCGCTGTGTCAGCATCCCCGTCCCCATGGGCACCGTCCCTGCTCAGCGCTGTGCCAGCATCCCTGTCCCCATGGGCACCGTCCCCGCTCAGCGCTGTGCCAGCATCCCCAGCCCCATGGGCACCGTCCCCGCTCAGCACTGCACCAGTGTCCCCATCTCCATGGGCACCGTCCCCGCTCAGCGCTGTGTCAGCATCCCCAGCCCCATGGGCACCGTCCCCGCTCAGCGCTGCACCGGCCCCAGCCCCATGGGCACTGTCACCGCTCAGCGCTGTGCCAGCATCCCCAGCCCCATGGGCACTGTCACCGCTCAGCGCTGTGCCAGCATCCCCAGCCCCATGGGCACCATCCCCGCTCAGCGCTGTGTCAGCGTCCCCAGCCCCATGGGCACCGTCCCCGCTCAGCGCTGTGTCAGCATCCCCGTCCCCATGGGCACCGTCCCCGCTCAGCGCTGTGTCAGCATCCCCAGCCCCATGGGCACCGTCCCCGCTCAGCGCTGCACCGGCCCCAGCCCCATGGGCACTGTCCCCGCTCGGCGCTGCACCGGCCCCAGCCCTCACCTTGTAGAAGGAGTCCATGGAGAGCAGCACGACCCAGGGCACGTCCAGCGCCTCGATGATCCGCGTCGCCACCGTCGTCTTCCCCGAGGCACTGCCGCCGCACAGGCCTGGGCCAGCGTGTGGGGGTCCGCGGTGGCCACGGCCCAGCCCCAGCTCCATCACTGCCCCGGCTCCAGCTCCGTCCCAGTCCCAGTTCCAGCCCTGGCCCTGGTCCCATCGCTTCCCCAGTCCCATCGCTTCCCTGGTCCCATCGCTCCCCCATCTCCAGCCCGGCCCCGGTCCCAGCTCCAGCCCAGCCCCGGTGCCGTCTCTCCCCCGGTGCCATCGCTCCCCCGGCCCCGCCGCTCCACCCCGCCAGCCCGGCCCCGGCCTCGCCGCTCCCCCCCGCCAGCCCGGCCCCGGCCCCGCCGCTCCCCCCCGCCAGCCCGGCCCCGGCCCCGCCGCTCACCGATCACGAAGGCCTCGTCGACGGGCGCGCCGGTCTCGCTGTACCAGGGCGGCCGCCCGGCCGTGTAGATGGTCCGCTTGCTGGTGCGCAGCAGCGGCGGCTCGGCCCGGGCCTGGCTGGCGGCGCGGCGCCGGGGGGCGGGCGCCAGGGGCAGCCGGCTCAGCAGCGGGCCCAGGGCGCCGGGGCCGGGCCCGGGGCCCGCCGCTCCCCACCGCTCCTCCGCGCCCGCCGCCGCCATCTCCCGCGCCGCCACGCGCCGGGCCGGGCGCGCGGGCTGCCGGGACGGGACGCGGCCGCACGCGGCTCCCGGCGGCCCCCGCGGCCCCGCCCCGCGCCGCTGCCCCGGACCCGTGGGACCCCCGGTTACCGGCACCGCCCCGGCGCTGTGCCCCGCTGGTTACCGGGACCGCCCCGCACCGCTGCCCCGGACCCGCGGGACCCCCGGTTACCGGGACCGCCCCGGCGCTGTGCCCCGCCGGTTACCGGGACCGGCCCCGCCCTGCGCCCGCGGACCCCCGGTTACCGGGACCGCCCCGGCGCTGTGCCCCGCCGGTTACCGGGACCGCCCCCGCCCGGCGCCCGCGGACCCCCGGTTACCGGGACCACCCCGGCCCTGTGCCCCGCCGATTATCAGAACCGCTCCGGCCCCACGCCCGCGGACCCCACAGGTCGCCCGGTTACCGGGACCGCCCCGCCCCTGCCCTCCCCGGCCCCGCGCCCTGCTCACAGACACGGGCCGGTGGCAGCCGGGCCCCGCCTGGTCCCCCCCCCGTCCAGCCCCCTGCTCCAGCCGGGCCCCCCGGAGCTGCTGCCCAGGGCCACCACCAGAGCCTGCAGGGACGGAGACCCCCGTGCCTGTGCCACCCTCGCCCTGAGCAGTGGGGCCGGGGTCCCAGGGACCCCCCCAGGCCCCGTCTGTGCCCGTGGCCCTGGTCCCGGCACGGGCACCCCAGTCCTCGCCGGGCTCCCTCCCCTGCCTTCCTCCCCGCGGGTGCTCGCCGCGATGGGTTCCACCCCAGAGCCCTCCCTGCTCCGGCCAAGCAGCCCCAGCTCCTCTTCCCCCTGATCCAGCATCCTGCTCCAGGCAGGGACACCCAGAGCCGGTTGCCAAGGACCATGTCCAGACAGCTTCTGAATAGCTCCAAAGATGGAGACTCCATCACCTCCCTGGCCAACCTGTCCCAGTGCTCGGTCACCCTCACGCTGAAAAGTGTTTCCTGATGTTCAGAGGGAACTTCCTGTGGTCCAGTTTGTGACTCTGGTCCTGGCACGAGAGGCATCACTGGAAGAGCCTGGCTCCCTCCCCTGCCTTCCCTCCCCGCAGGGGTTTGCAGATGTGGATTCAATCCCCCGGAGCCGTCCCTGCTCCGGCTGAGCAGCCCCAGCCTCTCCCCGCAGCAGAGATGCACCAGCCCTGCAGCATCCCGGGGGCCCTCGCTGGGCTCTCCCAATGCTTTGCCCAGCGCAGCCCAGGACGCCGTTCGCCTCCTTTGCAGCAAGGGCACCTTGCTGGTTCAGGGCCACCTCGGTGCCCAGCAGGACCCCGGGGCCTTTCCTGTGGAGCTGCTCTCCAGCTGGGCGGCCCCCGCACCTCCCGGGGCTGCGGGGCTGCTCCTCCCCCAGGGCAGGACTTCGCCCTTCGCCTCGCTGCGCTTCACCAGGAAGTTCCGTCTGAAGATGAGGAAGAACTTCTTCCCTCTGAGGGTGACGGAGCACTGGAACAGGCTGCCCAGGGAGGTTGTGGAGTCTCCTTCTCTGGAGATATTCAAGACCCGCCTGGACAAGGTCCTGTGCAGCCTGCTGTAGGTGACCCTGCTTGGGCAGGGGGGTTGGACTAGATGACCCACAGAGGTCCCTTCCAACCCCTAACATTCTGTGATTCTGTGATTCCTGCCAGCCCATTTCTCCAGCCCGTCCAGATCCCTCTGCACTGCGGAGCAGCACGACCCGCTGGCGTACAGCTCGGTGTCACCCGCAGACTTGCTGAGGGTGCGCTCTGCCCGGTCCTCCAGATCGCTAACGAAGACATTAAAGGAGACTGGACCCAGTATTGACCCCCGGCGTACACTGGTCGTTACTGGCCTCCAACCAGACTGTGCCACTGATCACCGCTCTCTGGGCCTGGCCACGCAGCCAGTTTTCCGTGCACCTCCCTGCCTGCTCCGACAGCCCGCACTTCCACAGCTTCACCAGGAGGACCTTCGGCCACGCCAGCGTGGTTTTCATGTCAAAAGCCTTGCTGGAGCCTGGGCAGACGATGCCCACCGCCTGCCCCTCGCCCACCGCCCGTCACCCCGCCGCAGGAGGTCACTGGGCTGGTCAGGCACGACCTCCCCGCGAGGAGCCCTGCCGACTTCTGACGACTTTCTGCTCCCTCACGTGCTCAGAAACGGCCCCCGGGACCAGCTGTCCCATCCCCCCCCAGGGTCAGAGGCGAGGCGGGCCCCCACCACCTCAACTGTCCCCCCCTCGCCCAAACAGCCCCCCAGGAGAGCAGCCCCCCCTTACACACACAGTTCCCACACAACCAAGCAGCCCCCCGGGACCCAAACAGCCTCACCATACCCGAGCAGCCCCCCCATACCCGAGCAGCCCCCCCATACCTGAGCAGCCCCCCCATACCCGAGCAGCCCCCCCACACCCGAGCAGCCGCCCCCGTTAACCAGAGCACCCGGCACAGCCCGGGCTCCCGGCTGCGGGGCAGCGCCCCGAGCCCCACGCAGTCTCGGCTCGGTCACCCCCGCCCCCCGCGCTCGGCCGGGGTCTCGGCGGGGCCGCGCTCCCGGGGGCCGCGCCCGCTCCCCCCGCCCGGCCTCGCCGCTGTCCCGGCAGAGGGGCGGGGAAGGGGGCGTGGCTGGACCCCCGGCTCCACCCCCTTCCCGGCCCGCGGGTCCGTGTGGGCGGTGCTGCGGCAGCGGGCGGGGCCCCGGAGGGGGCGTGGCCTCGTCAGGGGGCGGGGCCAGCGGCCGGTGCCCGCGGAGCTGCTCGCCCCCGGCATGGAGCCCCCGGCCGGCAGCGAGAGCGCGCGCCTGGTCAGCCCGCGGGGCGGCCCCGCCGACGGCAGCCTGCGGCTGAAGAGGTACCGCCGGCACCGGCACCCGCGGCCCGGGGCCCCTCCGACCGGCACCGGCACCCTCCGACCGACACCCCATGCCCCGGCACCCCATAACCCCGGCGCCCCTCCGCCCGGCACCCCATAGCCCCGGCACCCCTCCGCCCGGCACCCCATAGCCCCGGCACCCCATAGCCCCGGCACCCCGCGGCCCGGCACCCTCCGACCGGCACCCCACAGCCCCGGCACCCCATCGCCCCGGCACCCCATCGCCCTGGCATCCCTCCGCCCGCACCTCATGGCACCGGCACCCCTCCGTCCGGCACCCCGGCACCCCACAGCCCCGGCATCCCTTCGCCCGGCACCCCGCAGCCCCGGCACCCCATTGACACCCGCACCGGCACCCCTCCGCCCGGCGTCCCTCCGCCCCGGCACCTCCATCACCGGCACCCCCATCGCCCCGGCACCCCCAGCACCCCCTCCGCCCCGGCAGCTCCCTCCGCCCCGGCACCCCTGGCACCGCCACCCCCTCACGCCGGCGCTGCCCCCTCGGCCACCCCCGCACCGCCGCCACCATCGTCCCCTGCGTCTGCAGCCCCCGGTCCCCCGCACCCGCGCTGCCGGCGCCTGCTCCCCCATCGCCCCCGCCGTCTCCATCACCCCGCGTCCCCCCCGGTTCCCACAGCCCCCACCCCCGGGACCCGCAAGCCCTCGGCAGCTCCAGCACTGCCCAGTTCCCGCGTCCCCCCGAGCCCCCCCGGCCCCTGACACCAGCACTCATGCCCCCCCGGGCCCGCATCCCGCCCGCGCGCCAGCCCCGCTCCCCCCTCGGGTGTCCGTCACCTCCCCGCACCGGCACCGCCCGGTCGCCGGCTCCCCGCACCCGCACACTGCCCAACGCCTCTCCCGCACCCTGCCCCACGCATCGGCGCCCTGAGCCGCGGCCCCCGCGCCCTGCTTCCCACCGCTGCCGTCTCCGCACCGGCGCCCCGTCCAGCGGCCCGGCCCCAGACGCGACACCCCGAGCCCACTGGCACCGGCTCCGCTCCCGCACTGCCCCCGGCCCCGCCACCCCCCGCGGCCGCCCGGGCTCCGCTCGGCCCCCGCAGCTGGGATGGGGCGATGCAGCTCCGACTCCCCCGCTCCCTGCCGGTGCCCCCCCCCCGAGGCCCGGCCGCGGAGCCCGGTGCGACAGCGGCTTCGTTACTGGCGGCGGGTCCGGGGGCGGCGGGGACCCCGGGACCGGCCCGGGCACCCCCCACCGGCATCACACGGTGCCGGTACCGGCGCTCTGCAGCCGCCCCGGCCAGCGGGACCCCCGGGCAGCTACCGGGAGCTCCGGGGGTGCCGGGCAGGGACACCGGGAGCCGGTGCAGCTGGCGGTGACCCCCGCCCCCAGTCTGTTTGCAGGCTCCCAGGACCCCCCGGCCCCCCCGGCCCCGGCTCCCCGCTGCCACTGCAGCCCCCTCACCCCCAGCCCTGCACCCGGGAGGCTCCGGGCCCGCCGGCAGCTGAGCGTCGCCTGCGCCGTCTGCTGCGTCTTCATGGTTGGGGAGGTGATAGGTACGGTGGGGCGGGGGCCGGGGGGCTGCCCCGGGCACGCGGTGCCAGCTGCCCTGCGCCCGCAGGCGGGTACCTGGCGCGCAGCCTGGCCATCATGACGGACGCGGCCCACCTCCTGACCGACGTGGGCAGCATGTCCGTCAGCCTCTTCTCCCTCTGGGTCTCCACCCGCCCACCCACCAAGACCATGAGCTTCGGCTGGCACCGCTCGGGTGAGCCGGGGGGGGCACGGCCCCACGGGACCCCTGCAGCCGGAGCGGGCGCTGACGGCTCTCGTGCCGCAGAGACGCTGGGCGCACTGGCCTCCGTCCTCTCCATCTGGGTGGTGACCGGGGCCCTCGTCTACCTGGCGGCCGCCCGCATCGTCAGCAACGACTATGAGATTGAGGCGCGAGCCATGCTGGCCACGTCCGCCAGCGCCGTCGGCGTCAACCTGGTGTACGTCCCACCTGGGGCTGCGCACCCTGGCCCCGCATCCCCACGCACGCCCCCAGCCTGTGCCCCTGCCCCACGTGTGCCCCTGGGGCCCCAAGACCCCCAGCCCAGGCCCCCAGGTCACCTTCTGTCCCAGCACACCCCCCCCCCATGCCCCCAGCCTGTGCCCCTGCCCCACGTGTGCCCCTGGGGCCCCAAGACCCCCAGCCCAGGCCCCCAGGTCACCTTCCGTCCCGGCATCCCCAGCCCTTGTGTCCCCAAGCGCTGCCTCCCTCTGTTCCCCGTCCCCCCCCGCTCCTGGCTTCCAGCCCGCGTACATAAATCCCCTGGCTCCGCGTCGCCTGCCCCCCCGAGCAGCACCCCCCAGCCCTGCCTGGACCCTGCCCCGGCCCCACGCGTGCCCCGGCCCCACGTGCGGCTGCCCCATCCCTGCTGCGCCTCCAGCCCTGCCCCACAGCGGGACTCTGCCCCACACCGCTCACCCTCCTGGGCCCGGGTGTGCCTGCCCGTGCCCCCCGTGCCTGCGGTGCCCGCGTGCGGGTTCAGGCGGGGCCGTTGAGGCCCCAGCACCCTGCCCGGCGCGGCGCTGAGCCAGCCCCGCTCTCCCCAGCATGGCCTACATCCTGCACCAGTCTCCCACCGGCCACGGCCACGGCGCGGGGGGCTACGAGCGGCTGGAGAGCACCGGGGGCTGCCTGCCCCGCCGAGCCCCCCTGCCCGGCAGCACCAGCGTCCGCGCAGCCTTCGTCCACGTGGTGGGGGACCTGCTGCAGAGTGTCGGGGTCCTCGTGGCTGCCACCATCATCTACTTCAAGGTGCCCAGGCTGGGGTCCCCCCGCCGCCCAGGGGAACAACCCCCTCGGCCCCCGTGGAGGGTGCGAGGGGCACGGGAGCCCTGGCACCCCCCGGCCTCAGTGCCCAGCTCGGCTCTGCCACCCCCGGCCCCGCAGCCTCACGCAGCCCCTGCTCTCCGCAGCCCCAGTGCAAGATCGCAGACCCCATCAGCACCCTCTTCTTCTCGGTCTTCGTCCTGGGCTCCACCTTCACCATCCTCAAGGACGTCTTCAGAGTCCTCATGGAAGGTCTGCAGCGGGCCCACGGGTGCAGGGGGCTGGTGGGGTGCAGGAGCTCCTGGGGGCTGCAGCTGCCACAGCCCCTTCCCCACACGGCAGCTCACCCCCTCGCAACCTCCGCTCCCCACCCGGGCACCACCCAGCCCACCCCTCTGTCCTGCCCTTGCCCCCCTGAGCCCCCCCAGCCCATCCATCCCTGGCCCCGTGCTGAGAGGTGCCCAACCCTGGCCCCAGCCTGGGGAAGACCCCACCTCCGGCTGCTCCCACCCCACGCCCTGACCCGGTGGGGCTGGGGTCCGGGGTCCGGGGCCGGCCCTGCCGTGACCCGGCGCTGCTGGCAGGGGCACCGCGCGGCATCGAGTTCGATGCGGTGAAGGAGGTGCTGCTGGGCGTCAGCGGGGTGAAGGGTGCCCACGACCTGCACCTCTGGGCCCTGACGCCGAGCCACCCGGCCGCGTCGGTGCACGTGGCTGTCGGTGAGTGCCCCGGCCGGCTCGCGCAGCCCCCACGGCACGACCGGGGGTCCCGCCGGGCACCCGCACACCGGGGGCTGAGCCGCGCTGCCCCACCGCCCGCAGACCCCAGCGCGGACCCCGGGACGGTGCTGCGGGAAGCCACGGGCCTGCTGCGGGGCCGGTTCGGCATCGCCTCGTGCACGGTGCAGGTGGAGCGGTACCAGGAGGAGATGGCGGCCTGCCAGCACTGCCAGGACCCCGGCGCCTGAGACCCCCGCCCGCGGCGGGGCTTGCCCCGGCCCCCCACCCTGCGGGGGGTGCACGGCCGGGGCAGGGGCAGCGCTCGGGCTCCCGTCCCTGCGCTGCGCCAGCCCCGCTGCTGCGGAGCCCCGGGGTGGGACGGTGGCAGGGCCCGGGGGGGACACGCAGCCTGGCCCCCGCAGCACGGGGGCTGCCCCGGGAGGGGACAGGGGCTGCCACAGCCCCAGGCACGCTGGGACCAGTCCCGAAGGAGGAGGGGGGCCCTGCCGCACCCCGCGTCCCCCCACGCAGCCCTGCTGTCCCCCGCAGCAGAGGGGACAGGAGGGGGCCCGAGGAGGGGGGGATGGCCCCGGCCGGGGACCCCAGAGCCAGGGGCTGCCCCACGGCCCCGGGCCTGCTGCAGGGGGGCTGGGGGGAGCTGCCGCGGCTGCGCCCACCGGGGTGCGGGGGGACGGGCAGCCCGAGCGCGGAGCTCAGCCCCCAGCACCGGCGTCCCTGGCCCCGCTCCCTGCCCCGGCCACATCCTGCCCTGCCTCGGCCCCCCCCCCTTCCCACGTTGTGACTCTGTGTCTGTTGCACCCGTGGTGTCCGTCCGTCCGTCTCTTTGTGCGAGGAGCCCAGCGCGCAGCAGAGCCCGCAGCCGCCAATAAACTTGTTGGAGAGCAGCAGCCGTGGCGCGGGCAGCCAGGAGGGGACTGGGGAGGGGGCGGCCGCGGCCCCCGCGGGGCAGAGTGTGGCCGGGGGGCCCCAGCACCAGCACCAGCCTCTACAAAACCAACCACGTTTACTGCACAAACACAGGCTCAATGTGAGCGAGTACAGAGCTCCCGGCACCGCCGCCGGCCCCCTCCGCCCAGCCCAGGACAAGGCTGGCCCCCCGCCCGCTCCCTGCACCCACACGGGGGGCAGCCGGTGACGGGGGGCAGGAGGCGAGAGCAAGCACAGCCCCATGCGCGTGGGGTCTGCGGGGGCTTCCCCGGCCCCGAGACCGCAGCTCACCCCTGGGAGACGCACCGCTCCCACCGCCCTCCCAGCACCAGCTCGGACCAAACAGCGCAGCAGGATCCTTCGGGGCCCCGGGCGCGAGGACAAGTGACCCGAGCGCTCAGGCGACGGCTGGGAGCAGCCGTCCCTACCCCGAGGCGGGGGTCCGGAGGGTGAGAAGCACTGGGGGGGGCACACGGCCCCCCCAGACCCCGGCCCAAGCACATGTGGTGGCAGCACGAGGAAGCCACGGTGCTACTCCGCCGGCAGTGGGGACTGCGGGCTGGGGCTGCCCGGCGCGTCCCCGTACAGCGAGCTGAAGCGGGCGCGGCGCTCCGGCAGCAGCCGGCAGCCCGCGCCGGAGGCCAGCCCCGCCAGGCAGTGCGCCCGCACGATGCCCGCCTGCCCGCCCGACACCAGCCAGCCCTGCGAGTCCAGGTTGGGGCTGAAGCGCACCTGCGGGGGGAAAACGGGGTCAGGAGGGAGGGGGCCGGGGCGGCGGGCGCTCGGCGCGCAGCAGGTGGGGAGCGGGGGTCCTCACCTTGTGCAGGGACTCCAGCTGCAGGCGGTCCAGGCTCAGCTCTGCCTTCGCCTCCTGCGCGTGCATCCTGCGCATCGGCTCCCGGCTGGGGAAGTTCTTGAAGCTGCGCTGCGAAGCGACGGCAGCGCCGTGAGCCGCGTGCCCGGGGAAGGAGGGCGGCACGCACAGCGGTCCTGGCGGCACGAGCAGCGCAGCAGGGCGGGCGCTGCGGGGCCGGGGCACGCGGGCTGCCCTCGGGGTCACCCACCAGACAGTGACGGCGAAGGGCAGCCCGGGCAGACCTCACCCCACCATCCCACGCCACTCCAGCGGCTCCGAGCCCGACGCTCTCCCCTCTCTGGGGGCACAGCCTGGGCCCGGTGCCCCACGCCAACCCCTCCGAGCATGGCCAGGCACAGCAGGGAGCGGGGCGCAGGTGACCCCCAGGCTCCCTCCCGGGGCTGGGAACGCCAGACTGCTGCCACAGCCCGGACACCGAGCGCATCGCGCTGCCCGGGGCCGACAGCCACGGCCATGGCCCCACCGCCCTGCAACCGAGCATCGGGGGCTCCCCACCCTGGGGACCCCAGCCCCGGCCAGCAGCGTGGGGGCCAGCCCGGGATCCGCCGAGGTGAGGGGCTGCCACGATGTCTGAGTGCCGTATCCTCGACCTGCGGCTCTCGCAACACCTCGGGCCCCGGCCCCGCTCCCACGGGTCCCACCCGGGGTCAGGACCACCCGGGCTCGCCGCCCACCCTCCTACCAGGTCCGTGTCCCGGAATCGGATGTAGCTCTTGGTCACCATCTCGCTGTAGAGCCTGGTCTTCGGCAGCGCCTGCTCGCCGTCCTCCGGCCCCGCGGGGCTGCAGGGCAGCAGATCGGCTTTGTAGACCGGCTGTGGGCGAGACAGGGCTCTGGGCAGGGCAGGGACCGCCGAGCACCAAGTGGGGCTGGGGGCCCTGACCTGCCTCCTCGCAGGGGAGAGGGAGGCCGTGCCACCATCAGGGCCGGGGACACGCGGCCAGGCCTGCCCCACGCACAGCCCAACCCCAACAGTCCTGGCCCCAGGGTCAAGGCTGCTGCCACCGCGCTTCCCCGCCACGCAGCCCCTGCCCGGGTGGGAAGGGCACGCGACACGCAGGACACACGACATGCATGACACACATGACACACACGACACACGGACGTGTGGGGCAGCAGATGCCCCGAGGACGGCTCGGGATGCTCTCCCAGCGACCCGGGAACACAACCCCCCTGCCCAGCCCCGCGCGCGCCGCGGACCGGCCCTGCTGAGCGCGACGGCCTCTTACAAATCTGCGGTCCGAGGACCGCTTGACGTTGAGGGGGTTGACGGCCAGGTCGGGCAGCACCGCAGCCACCAGCTCGCCCGTGATGTCTCCCGCAGCCACCGTGTTCAGCCAGTCCGAGCCGGAGATGCTCTGCAGGAACAGACGGCCCTGGGGCACGGGGTCCCAGCGGGCTCCCCAGCACCCCGGCCCGAGCAGCAGCACCAGACACCACACCCTGCGCACC
Organism: Opisthocomus hoazin; assembly: GCF_030867145.1. Classification (NCBI taxonomy): domain Eukaryota; kingdom Metazoa; phylum Chordata; class Aves; order Opisthocomiformes; family Opisthocomidae; genus Opisthocomus; species Opisthocomus hoazin. The sequence continues at coordinate 132,446,853 of NC_134415.1, forward strand.
ACCCCCCGAGCCCGGGGAGGGACGGGCTCGGAAGCGCGGCGAGCCTGGACACCGGCAGGGACACCACCTCGGCCGGCCGCCGCGGCCCCTTGCCCGAGGGGGACCCCGAGAGCGGGGACTCCCAGTGCCGGGCGGCATCGCCCCTCCAGCACGGCCCCCGGGACAGAACGGCCCCGCGCCAGCCTCTTACCCACACAGTCCCCTTGCGAGGGGCCACGAAATAAGCCTTGAAGCCCAAGTACCCGGCGTCGATGTAGTGGATCCCACAGAGACCGTAACTGCAACAGAAAGGGGACGGATGAGGACGGGGCTCCACGCTGCACCCCGAGACAGCAAGAGCCAGGCAGCAGCCCACCCCCCCCCGACGCTGGCGGACGGAGGGGGGCTGTCCCTGCTCTAGCGGCATGTCACAACATCACACGGCAGCTCGGGGCAGCTCCTGGAGCCTGAGGACATACCAAGGGTCCAGAACCCTCCTGTCAGTCTGGGGCCACGCAGGAGCCCTGCTGCCCAGCCCAGCTCAGCAGCCCCATCCTTCCCCATGCCCGCCTCGCCTGCGCCGCAGGACGGCGTCCCCAACACCACGGAGCCGCGGCGCGACCCAGCAGGAGCAGAGCCTGCCCTCGCCACAGCACAGTCGGACACCCCCCGGGAGGGACAGACCAGGGGGGCCCCCGGGAGACGAGACCAGAGCCCAGCAGCAGGCTGGGCCCCGGGCACGGAGCGGGCACCGGCACACCCCGGCACTCACGAGGCGTAGCAGTTGTCCTGGGCCACGGTCACCCCGTTGTAGGGCAGCAGCCAGGCCACCTCCGTGCTGAGGAACCGCTTGATGCTGTTGATGGGCTCGTAGAGCCGCCGCAGGTCCCAGAACTTGATCTTGCGGTCGCTCCCTGCCGTGACCAGGAAGTTGCTGAGAACCGGAGAAAGGCAGCGCTGAGAGCCCAGCGCAGAGCTGCGCCCCTGGTCCCGCTGCGCAGCGCTGCTCCCACACGCAGGGGCTCAACCCCCTCGTCCCGGAAAGCCCAGCCCGACCTCTTCGGTGCCGCAGAGGGCCAAGTGTCCACAGCACCAAGTCCTCTCGAGCCCATCTCAGCACGGGAGCCTCGTGCGCAGGAGCGAGCCCGCTCGCCCGGCAGCGCCCGCACCAGCGCCGGCTGCCGTGCCCTCACCTGTCGGCCTTGCACCACTCGATGCTCCGGACCACGTGGTCGTGGGCAAGAAAGCACCGGAAAGGGTAGAGCTTGAGGGAGCCATCGGGCTGGTGCACGCACTGCAGCAGGGACTTGGTGAGCAGGTTCCAGATGGCCACGTTGCCTGCGGGACGAGACCCGGGCGCATCGGGAGCTGCCACAGCAGCCGCCTGTGACCGCGCCAGTGCCGGGCGCAGCGGTGCCAGGGCTGCAGAGGATGCCCCACGCGGCAGCACGGGAGCCGAGGCGGCGTGGGGCTGGGGGACGGGCAGGGGCTGCGGGAGCTGCCAGGTGCAGTGGCCGGGGACAGGGCAGCCCTCTTCGATGGGACAGGATGGCTCGGGTACGGCCGGTCCCGGCAGCACAGCACCGAGCTGCGGATGCCTGAAGCCAGACACAAAAGTGCAGCCAGGCAAGTCAGACGGAGGTGGACTAAGCCAGAGCCACGTCCCGGAGCCGACAGGCATGCGAGGGTGCCTACAGCCACCCCGCCGTAAGCCGTCCCCTTGTCCCAGTGACAGCAGAGGTTCCTGCACGGTGCCCGCTGCCTTCTGCTGCTCACCCCGATGCCGCCCTGGTGCCACATCCCGGGTGGCCCCATCCCTGCCCCGGCGCGAGGCCGAAGGAGCACGCAGCTCCGCAGGTGTCTCGCCTGCCGCGCGGAGGCTCTGCTGCGGGATGCGGGCCCCGCGCGTGCAGGAGGTGGACTCACCATCATAAAAACCAGCTGCGAGGTAATGATGGGGCTTGGAGGGCATCCAGGAGAGGCTGAAGCACTGGCCGCACTCGGACGCGTTCCCCGCCTGGACAGAGCCCATCTGGAGCGTGGCAACGCACTGCACCTGGAGGCGAAGGACAGGCGTCGGTCACAGCCCCACGCCGGTGCCGCATGTGGCCCGGGAGCTGGGGACACCCGGGCCTGGGAGCTCGGCTCCACTCTGCCAGCCCAAGCAGGCTGGGGCTGGGGGGCTCTGCAGGCGTCCCGACCCCCTCCCCACCAGCCAGGAGGCTCGCTGGGTGCCACCCCGACGCGGGACCGCAGCGGCGGAGGACACTGACCTTGCAGATAACGTGCTTGTGGAAGGGCCCATCTGGAAGAGAGCAGAGGAGGGTGAGGACAGGACCGGCTCTCCCAGGAGCTCCCCACGGCGGGAGCTGCTCGGCAGCTCACAGCCTGGCTCCGTGCTCCCCGCGGCCCTGGCCGGGGCTCCCAGTCCCTGTTCTGCCGCCCGTTTGGAGCAGCGTCCCCACCGCCGCTGACGAACTGCCGGCAGCACGCGCAGGGCAGAAAACAGAGCGCGGGGAGCAGCAATCCCAGAGCCCGCAGTGGCAGGACCTCCAGGAGCCGGACCCGCCTGCGCCGGGGGAAGCAGCACCCCGAAAGGCGCCGCAGCAGACGGGGCAGGGCTGGCACCCCCCACCCCCCTGGGCTCCACCCCACCACGACCGGCTGACTGCCTTGGTGGAAGCTGCTGTCACCAGGCTCAAGGGGACCTGGTGACACAGAGGGGCCAGACTGGACCGTGACCGCCCCGGGGAGGAAAGGAGCAGCCGTGTGCCACAGACTGGTCTGCTGGGCAAAGGCGGCCAAGCCGGCCGGGGCAGCCAGCGACGGGGTCTGGAGCAGCCCGGGCAGCCGCTCCCGGAGAGGGCAGGGTGCACCGAGACCCCTGCGCCCAAGGGGCTGCGGACGAGGGGTCCCCAGGACCCCCACACACCAGCTCTGTCCGCTGGAGACTCTCCCCTGCGACAGAAGTGCTGCCGGGCCCCATCCCGCAGGTCCCGGGGCACAGCGGCCCCGTCCCCTGCGTGGGGCTGTCCTCAGGCACCGCGAGCACCGGACACGCAGCTCTGCACCGCGGAGGTGTCGGCGCGCACAGATACGGAGGAGCCACGCATCCTCTGGGGCACGGCACAGAGAGCAGCCCCGGGCTCGACACCCGGCGTGGGCACGGGGACCCCCGGGGAGGCCAGCACGGCCACGCTGGCCCGGGAGCTCCCGGCACGGCCCCGGCACGCCGCAGCCTGGCGCCGATCCCGCGGCTGCAGACCGGCACCCCCAGCCCCGCTGCGGGGCGCAGGGCCAGGCCACGCAGCCGCAGCCGGGCTGACGCGACGCGACGCGGCAGCACCGGCCCGTCCGCAGGAGCCTTGCGGGCTGGGGAGGGATCGGCGCCTGCCGCAAGCTCCCCACGTGGGGTCTGCGGCAGCCGGCACAAACCACCCGGCGCCGGCGCTCGGGGAGGGGGCCGGGAGAGGCAGCGCCAGCGAACGGCGCGGGGCCGGTGCAGGCGGCAGCGGGGCGTGCGGACGGGGCCGGCAGCCACCCGCGGGCGCAGGGACCCATTCCCCGCCGCCAGCCACGGACGCGCTGTCTGCCGGCCACGGCTGAGCGGCCAGGAGCGGCACGCGCAGGTCATCAATCTCGCCGTCACCCAGCAGACGGGACCATTACGAGCACCATTAGCCCCAGCCAGCCGAGTGCGCAGAGCCCCAGGCCCCCGCTACGACAAGCAGCCCGGTGCGGGCTGCAACCAGCAGCCGCCGCAGCAGGACGCGCTCCCCGCAGTGAGCGTGGCGGGGGGGACGGCTCGGGAACGCCTCGCCCCGCAGCCCCGCTCCAGCCGCAGCAAGGCTGCCGAGAGCCCCCCAGGCAGGGCTGCCCGGAGCCATACCCCCGCACCGCGCCCTGACGCAGCCCACCCACGCCAGCCGCGCCCCGACACCCGCAGCAGCCTCGCCGCCCTCCCGGCCGTGCTGCGCGGTGCCAGCGGCCAGCCCGGGGCAGCACCCGGGGCTCGCTGCCGCGCCAGACGCAGCTCCCGGCCGGGCGGCACTGGCCTGGGCCCGGTGAGCGGGTCAGCCCCGCGGCGCCGTGGCACAGCAGGGTCCCTCCCGCGCAGGCACGGGGACCCCAGCCCCAGGGCTCCCTCGCCGCCCACCCCGGCGCGGTGGGACGAGGGCCGGGACGCCCCTGCCCGGCGGCGCGGCTTTTCCTACCTTTTACCTGGGTTCTCTGGGAGCGGTGCAGGGCCCCGGGGTGCGGGAGGGCGTAGAGCAGCACCTTCCCATCCGAGAAGGCCACGGCCAGCAGCCCCAGCCGGCTCATCTGCGGGAGCTGCAGAACGGCAGCCGGCTCAGCCCCAAGGCTGCGGCCAGCGCGGGGACTGGGGAGCCCCAGGGGAGCCCAGGCGGGCGCGGGGCCGCGGCCCCCCCGGCAGCACACCCACCTTCCTGGCAGCGGTGGGGGGCTCCCAGGCGCCGCTCGGGCAGAACTTCATGTCCCAGACACAGCCGTGGTCGGCGGCGATGGCGTAGGCCAGCCTGGCTTTGTCGGCAGAGCTGCGGGCACGGGTCGAGCCGTGAGGAGTGCGGGAGCTGGAGTCCAGCAGCTCCAGCACACACCAGCAGCTCCAGTATGGACCAGCAGCTCCAGCACACACCAGCAGCTCCAGCACACACCAGCAGCGAAGCTGGCTACCAGCACAGCCCCGTGGGCCTCCGGGTGCGGCCGGTGGCTCTGCGAGAGGACAAACCCCACCGCCCCCCCAGCCACGGAGCGACGAGCGGGACGGCGGCGCTGGCCCCGGCACTCACCCCTGCTCCGGCTGCAGCGCGCCCAGGCCCCAGAGCTGGAGGAGCGCGGGACCCCCGTGGAGCCCGGCCACGCTGTGCGTCTCGTCCATGCTCCCGTGGCAGTAGACAGCGATGTACTGCGAGGCCGCCGAGCCGTCCGGGGACGGGCACCACTCCATCGCCCACACCGGGCCGCCCACGAAGAAGGACACGTCCCGGCGCTCCTCGTGGGGCTGCAGGGAGCTGAACCTGCTGGCGCGGAGCCCGGTGAGGGCTCGGGGACGGAGCAGGGCCGCAGCGGGGTGGGAACACACTGGCCGAGCCCCGTCACGGGGCCGGGGGACACCGAGGGACACCGGGGGACACCGAGGCACGCGGCACGGGCCAACAGCCAGCACCCAGCCGTGCCGCGCAGCAGCCCGTCACGGACCTGTTCACCCTGTACAAGACGCCGTCGTCTTCGATGCCCTCCCGCTGGATGGAGAAGAGCGGAGACTTCTCTGCCGCCGGCAGGTACGGGGCAGCTTCGCTGGGGAGGCGGAGGAAGGTGAGAGGACATCTCTCCACCCCTGCGCCTCACCAGGCACAGGACCATGCCCCAGCACCCGTCCCGGCTGCATGGCCTGGCGTGCCCCGCTGCTGGCCACCCCCGGGGTACCAAGACTCCACGGCCAAGCCCACGAGACCCCCAGCGCCCGTGACAACAAAGCCCCCTCCTGGTCCCACCCCTGCTCCCGCCCCAGGGACGGGGAGCACAGCACCCACTGTGCCCCGCTTCTGCCCCAGCCCCGACGGCCGGGGCCACCCAACCTCCCGCCCCGAACGCTGCCGGGACCGAGCGCGGGCAGCACCGGCGCCGCGCACCCCCCCCTCCCCACGCTGCTCCAGCGGTACCTTTCGGAGAGACACGTCCACTTGTGTGCCAGCGGGATCCAGCTGGGAAACTCCCACTGCGAGTGCTTCTGATCCCGCCTGCAGCGGACGCGCCAGACCTCAGCGGCAGCCCCGCGCCCGGGCCAGGCCCGGCCGGCAGCACGGGCAGCCCCCCGCATCCCACCCGCAGCACGGGCAGCCCCCCGCACCCCGCCGGCAGCACAGGCACAACCCCCCACCCACATCCCACCCGCAGCACGGGCAGCCCCCTGCACCCCACCCGCAGCACGGGCAGCCCCCCGCACCCCGCCGGCAGCACGGGCAGCCCCCCGCACCCCGCCCGCAGCACGGGCACAACCCCCCCCCCCACCTCCACCCACAGCACGGGCAGCCCCCTGCACCCCGCCAGCAGCACGGGCAGCCCCCCCCGCTGAGGGGTCTCAGTCCCTGCCCTCCTCCACACCCCCCACAGCCCCCAGCCCCATCCCCAGCGGCTGCCAGCAGAACACCGGTGCTCCCGATGGCGCGCGCTCCCTTCCCCTCACACCTGCGACAGTGGCGGTCCTGGGGGCACCAAAGCCACCGCTCCCCATAGCCCACCCCGAGCCCCCCAGCAACCCCCAGCCCCCACTCACAGGCTGCAGGTGAGGCTGGAGCACTTCTCCACTGGGGCCATGATGGAGTTGTGGAAGCCGTTGGGAGCGAGGCCTCGGCACTGGGGCTTGGATCTCTGGGCACAAGAGCAGACTCAGGGCAGGACCTGGCCGAAGGGCCCAGCGCGGGCTGCCTCTGCCTGCCCAAATGTCCCCGCGGGCCCCGGGGGGACCTGCCCGTCCGAAATGGCACTGACGCAGCCCACGAGCACAGAGCTGTCCTTCAACCGCGGCGGCCACCGAGACCGTGTCATGCTGGGCTAGACACAAAGTGCCCTTCTGGGGACTCCCACCAGCTACAGGACAGCCTCCGCGACCCTGCCTTCACCTCCCACCAGCTTCACCAGGAACGCAAGACCCCCAGACACCTCCTGGGAGTACCTGTCCCCCTGCCCCCCCCCCCTCACTTGGAGCTGCCTCTGCCCGCGGCTGAGCCCAAAGAGCTCACGCCTGGAGCCACAGCATCCCCGGCCGAGTCCCGCTTCAGGGCTGTTCTGCCCCTGACAGCCGGGGGTGGGGACAACGCGTGACAGCTCCGACGCTTTGTGTTGTTCCTGCTGGGCCAAAGATCAGAAGCGGCCAAGGCACAGGCCCTGCCCTTACGCCTGCAGACGACGTCTTCCCACTGTGTCCTCGGAGTGCCTCCAGCTCCGTCTCCAACCCCTCACTGAGCGGTGCGTCGCTCCCCTCCTCCTCCTCCGCCTCCAGCAACACCTCCTTTGAGGGCACGAAGTCAGCGTCTCGCGCAGGATCATCACTATCTGTTTCCTCCTCCTTCCTCCTCCGGCTCCGACGCTTCTTCTGATTATGCTCGAGCTCCGGCTCCTGGGCACCCTCGGTAGGAGCCGGGGGCTGGTACACCGTCAGCTCGTCTGCCAGCTCCTGCAGGTACAGCAAAGCCCTGGGACACCAAAGGCATTGCCCGGAGGTGAGCAGCGGGGCGGCGCAGGGACCAGACAGCCCTCCCTCCAGGACCAGGCGGACGCTCCTCTCCAGCTCGTGCTCTGGGCAAACAGCTCGCTCCAGCCCTGCCTGGCCAGGCTGCGGCAGAGCCCGTCTGGATGCGCTGCCAGCCTGCAGACCGGCCGCTCAGACGGGCAGCACCCCGGCCCCCTGGGAATGCCGGCCCCCAGCTCAGGCAGGGGAACGGGCTCAGCAGGCAGAGCAGCGCGCGGCCCTTTGCCAGCCAGAACGTGGGAAAGCCAGAGATCTCCCTGCCAGCACCCTCAGCAAAAGGAGCTCCCACGCCGGGCCCCCCCGCTGCGAGCCGCACCCTCCCTCACGCAGCAGAGCGAGGGGACCGGGGCGCTGCCGCCCCGCCGCTCGGCCCCCACAAACCCGGGGCTCGGAGAGCACTGGCACTGCTCAAGCGGCTTTCAGAGGCTTCCCCCAGGGACTCCCGCACGCAGCGCGGCTCGCACAGCTCGCTCTGCTCCCTGCCAGACAGGGCTCCGCCTGGCTTTGCCAGGAACAGAGGAAACCTCTTCCCACCGCAGACTGCTGCCAAACACCCGCTGCATGCCAGCTCGCCTACAGCCCCCGCTGCTCCCCACGCCGCCGAGCGCCTGGGTCCAAACACGTTCTCCTAAAGCGGGAAAACATCGCTCCGCGGGGAACCAGCTTGTCCCACTGATGTGGGACCAAGTCCCTCAGGAAAGACACCGAGACCCCTCAGGCAAGGCAGAGGTCTGGAGGAACTGCTTTGAGAGCGGCGTCTGCCTGCCCTTCCACGCTCCCTGCGGCCCCCCCCGGCCCCCCCATCCTCACACTTTGGCTGCCCGCCTCTTGGGACGCCCGCCGCGGGGGGGGTCCAGGGCTTCTGCCGCCTCGCCGCTCCCCAGCATCTTCTGCACGCAGATGGGCTCCGGGGCCGGGCACTCCAGGTCCTGAGACAGCTTCAGCAGCAGCATCTCCGCCTTGGGCTTCCGCCCGCGCTTCCTGGGTGCCTTCGCGAGGGGCACGGACCCGTTCTCCGGGGTCCCCGAGGGCTCGCCGCGCCCCTCGGTCTCCGCCGCGGCTGGGCAGGTTGCATCGCAAGGGCTCCCTTTGGCTTTCCGGTGGCGGGCAGCTGCTTTCCGGGCCTTGGCGGTTTCTGCTCGTTCCTCCGCCTGGTCCAAAGCTTCCGGACCCCCGAGCGGCGACACATCCCCTGCCCGAATAAAAAACCAACAGGAGCTGTCAGCGCCGGGGAGCACATGCAGCACCGGGACATGGCGGCCCCGGCTCCTCTCCGTCTGCACCAGCCCGGAGCTCCCTACCCTCTCCCCGGGGTACGATGCGGTGCCCCCCCCCCCCGCTCAGCAGCGGGCCCCGGTACGTACGGAGCGGCCGGGACTCGCCCTCCCGCACCCGGCTTCGGCCGGGAGGAGCCGATCCCCGTCCCGAGCGGCCCCGGCGGGTCGGCTCCCGGCAGCGCGGCCCGCGGGCGGTGGTGGTCGCCATCCGGGCGGGTCCCGACCGGCTCCCGGAGCAGCCTCCACCGCGGGCCGCGCCGCCAGCGCCGAACCGGATGCGGAAGAGCGGCGGTGGGCGCGGGGGGATGGCGTCACGGCGGGGACGTCATCAGCGAGGCGCGGGGAGGCGCGTTTCGACGGGAAGGGAGGGAACCCGCCGGCCACGCGCGACAGCACGCGTGAACAAGAGGCGCGCGGAAAGGACAGTGCGGATACAGCGGGTGGGAGGGTCCGCGGGATACCCACAGCGAGGGGACGGGCTCTCACAGAGCGTGTATAACACACTAATACTAATACGTTCCATCATCTCTTACAGGACTTTAATCTACTTTTAGTACCAACAAGCCAGGGGAGAGCGCGAACGCAGTCCCCCACTACCACAAATTATGCAGTCGAGTTTCCCGCATTTGGGGAAATCGCAGGGGTCAGCACACCCGGAGTGCAAGGGATGAGCCTCGCCCTGGGAAAACCACCTGCCTGATCATGGTGTCTCCCCTGCCAGGTAAGTATGCCCTCACCTCCGCACCCACCGCTCCCCACCCACCGCCACAAACACACAACACGCGGACACCCCCGACACCGCACCCGACACCCACACGCCCGCACGCCGCCTCCTCCGCACCACGCTCGGCTGCCGCCCGCGCCCACGCACCACCCGCACCACGCCCGCGGCCGGCGTGGTCCCCGCGAGAGGGTGTCCCGTCGTGCCTGGCGGCGCCTCATCTGCATGGCCCCGCCCCGGACCCGCAAGCACCGCCCCCTGTGGGCTCGGAGCGGCTCTGCTGGCAGCTGCGCGATCTGTATGGCCCCGCCCCAGGCCCCGCCTCCCCGGCCCCGCCCCGCCCACCCGAGACGCCCGCAGGGACCGCGACCGCCAGCGGGGTCTCAGGGGGTCCCGGGGGGTCTCAGGGGTGCTCAGGGCTGTGCCCGGGGCTCTCAGGGGATGCTCGGGGCTGTGCCCGGGGATCTCAGGGGTGTCCGGGGGTCTCAGGGGGTCTCAGGGGGTCTCGGCGGTCTCAGGGACACAAGCTCAGCTCCGCTGCCGGCTGAACCTGCTGAGGGAAAAGCGGGAGCCACCTCCCTCAGCCGGGGCAGAGACCCCGCGTCCCCAGGCATCGGGCTGGCCTCCAGCAGCCGGCAGGACCCCACTGGGTGCTACTGGTTCGCACTGGTCTCCAGGACGGGCCGACACGATGACGCCTACAGGGCCCACGGACAGAAGTGTTCACAGCCCAGTAATGCCCAGTGCCGGGACTGGGGGTCGGGGCGCTGACGGCAGCGCCGCGGAGCAGGCGCCCGCGCAGGAGCAGCCCACGAGCACGCGGTGCCGCGAGAGCCCCCGCGTTTCTCAGCGCTGGGGGTTGTGCGCGTGGGCGCAGCTGGCGCTGCCTTGCAGCAAGCCGGTGCGGGAGAGGCTGGAGTGAGGCCTGCGCGGCGCAGGCGGAGACCGGAGGAACGGTGCAGAGTGTGCCGGGAAACGAGGGCCGAGAGGAGGGCGATGCCGTGAAAAGCCGGCCTGAAGAGTGAGAGATACGTTCATCGGGTCCGTGTCAATGGGAAAGCCAGGACAGCGTGGTCAGATGTGATTTTCTGCCTCGCCTGCCCTTGTGTCAGCACAGACTGAAAGAACGCAGGGCTCCGGGTGATACACATTGTTTCTGTGTCTTGCACAGTTGCCTGACGAACACCTTGGTGTACGGAGACGTGTTAGGCGGTTCAGAAAATCAACAAAACCAACATGTTCTGGAACATTTTGTCATGCTATGTTCCCAGTTTAAACCAGTTTCGTTGTTACATAGTGTTACATAAGAGAAGCCCATAGGGCACATGGGTAAAGTCCAGAACCTTCTCTATGAAGATGTATCCACAGACCATATATAAACTGGAGACGGGAACTGGACGGTGTGTGTCTTGGTTGTGCAGAGACTCCCGGCACACCCAGTGCTGTTTGCTTGCCTTCATTCGCCCAATAAATTGGATACTTTAATTGAAACCCTGTTTGGGACGACCTCATTTACCACAGAGTCAATAGTCAGGGCTGCTCAGCAGGCGTTCTTCACTGCGGCGCCGGGCACACGGGGATCTCTCCTCCAAACGCGTGCCCCAAACACCCGTCATTTCAGGTTAAATACGATCACAGTGTGCATATTCATGACATTTCCGAGACACGCTTAGCATATTCACGGCTTTCCCAAGAACTATTTGGCATTATGTTAATGTCTTTCACGCACGCCTGTTAGCGTCCTTGGGTGGTCTTTGGGGGTCCTAAGACGAAGGCTTACACTCCTCGTCACAGTGCCCGCTGGCTGACCTTTGTTTCTGCGCAGACCCAGTTCTAAGATCAGTTCACCGTGTCCTTCCAGGCTGTTTTGCTCTGCTCTCATTGCCCTCCTGGTGCCTCTTTCTCTCTGTAGCTTGGAGCTCTGCCCTCCCAAGGCCGAGCTGTCTGGGGTAGAATTATTGAGGAGCCTCTCAGAGCTTTCCTGTCTGCTCAATGCAGCAAGGGTCTACTTTAGTTTAATTGCAATCACTCTGGGAAGTGGAAATTTCACATTTACGAGTATCAGCCCCGACTCCCGGCGCCCAGAGCCAGCCAGTGAGAGGCTGCACGCCTCGGCGGGGCGGCGGGGCCGTGACCCAGGGAGCACTGGCTGGGCCCGGCCAGGCCTCCCCAGTGACACGCCGGGTGCCGGCCCCGGCCCGGGCCTCGGCAGGTTCCATTCGCAGAGCGGCTGCTGCGGGAGGAGCGGGGTTCCCCGTGACCCCAGAGCCCGACCCGGGGCTCGGCAGGCTTGTGGCCCGGGCAGAGGAGCTCCCGGCCCGGGCCGAGCTGAGGCCCTGCGGCAGGGCAGCAGGCAGAGCCCCGCGGGCAGCGCGGCCGTGAGCTCCTGCCCCGCGGCCCTCTGCCTGGCCCCGGCCGCGGGAGCTGCCCGCAGCCCGGCCCCGGGTCCCGCCGGCCCCGCTCCCCGGTGAGCGGCTGCGGGTCCCCGCTTCACTCTGGCCGGGCGGTGCGGTGCGTGCGGGGCAGGGGCGGGGCCATGAGGAAGGGGCGGGGCCATGCAGATCGCGCAGCTGCCGGCAGAGCCGCTCCGAGCCCACAGGGGCGGGGTCAGCGAGGCCGGGGCGGGGCCATGCAGATGAGACACCGCCAGGCACGACGGGACACCCTCTCGCGGGGACCACGCCGGCCGCAGGCGTGGTGCGGGCGGTGCGTGGGCGCGAGCGGCAGCCGAGCGTGGTGCGGAGGAGGCGGCGTGCGGACGTGTGGGTGCCGGGTGCGGTGTCGGGGTGTCCGCGTGTTGTGTGTTTGCGGCGGTGGGTGGGGAGCGGTGGGTGCGGAGGTGGGGGCATACTTACCTGGCAGGGGAGACACCATGATCAGGCAGGTGGTTTTCCCAGGGCGAGGCTCATCCCTTGCACTCCGGGTGTGCTGACCCCTGCGATTTCCCCAAATGCGGGAAACTCGACTGCATAATTTGTGGTAGTGGGGGACTGCGTTCGCGCTCTCCCCTGGCTTTGCGGTATTAAAAACAGAGCTGGTAAGATCGCAAATACTTCTGCGTGAGCGCTGGTGTCGGGATGGCTCCACGGGCGCTGAGCTCTCTCCCGCCGGGAGAGTGCCCGCAGCCGGGAAGCGGTGCAGGCCCCGCGCGGGCGGGCCGAGGGGCCTCAGTGCAGCGCTGTCCGCGGTGGCTCCCGCGCTCCGTGGCCGCCTCCTCCAACCGCACCCCGCGGCCGCCGCGACCCTCCTCAGCCCGGGGACCAACTGCGGGGCCTCTCCCCGCAACGGGCCCAGCCCCACCGCTAACGGCACCGCAAGAACCCCGCAGCCCGTCGGGCGGGCCCCACTGCCCGGTCGCTGTCGCCTCGGTCTCTGTCCTCTGCCCCACCCCTGTGCTCCGAACGCACCCAGGGGTGGGGCACCCAGCAGCCGGGCTGGTCCTAGGAGACACGAAGGGACCCGCTCTGCCTCCTCCCTCAGCCCCGCGCCCCGTTAGTGCCTTCCTCATCCTTCTCCAGCCCAGGGACTCGGGGCTCTGCCCTGCTGACCTGGGCTCTGCACACGGCAGCAAGGACCCACGAGATGGGTGTATAAAAACACCCTTTTTTGGGCAGAGGTCAGAATAACGGGCACCCTGCTCCCCACCCGCAGCTGGGCACACGCAGGGCACTGGTGGTGACAGGCTCCGGGGCTGGGGGGGGAAGCGACGACAGCCCACAGCAACCCCCGCCAGAAGCTACAATGAACACCAGCGTTACGGGACGGGAACGCTGCAGAACAAGGGAGGACACCCCCTTCACGCCAGAGCCCCCCGCCTCTGCCCGGGCTGGACCCTGCGCCAGGCCCCTCTTGCAGGAGCAGCTCGGGCACCCCCAGCCAGAGGAGGCACGGGCCAGGGGCTGCCACCAGAGCATCACCATTACCCCCAGGTCCTAGAGGAGGGGCCCAGGGGCCGGAAAGGTTCTTCCCTGCTGCAGCCTGAAGCGGGAGACGAGGGGCCGGGCAGAGCTGGGCACAAGTGCCAGCATGCCCAAGGCAAGTGCAGAGCTGAGCCTGTGGTGACACGGGGTGCCGGGGCTCCTGCCACACCACACAAGGCAGACGAGGTGTATCGTGGCACCTGCTTTATTAGTGTCCCTGCAGCTGCCCCTGCTACTGATCCACGTTCTTGACGCGCAGGACGACAGGCACCGAGGTGCAGGGGATCATGCCCAAGTCCGTGATGACCAGATCCACCAGGTCAGGTGGCGTCACATCATAGACCAGGTTGAGGAGGCGCAAGGACTTGTTCTCTGCCCAGCCACCCAGCTGGGCCTGGCCCTTCCGGAGCACGATCAGGTCATCGGGGTCATCTGCGGAGAGAGGAGCAGCCAGCAGGATCAGGGGGAGGGACAGCACCTCTCCATCCTGCTCTGGGAGCACGCACCACTGCTGCCTGCCAGGCCACCCCTCCTGCAAGCCCCTCGGCCAGCAAGGGGAATGGCAGGGCAGATCACCCTGTCCCGGCTAGCAGCGGGAAGGGGGAACAGGTCCCAGGTGGGAGGGACAAAAACCATACCCAGCTCATTGGAGACAAACGAGTCTGTCTGCACTCGCTCGCAGAACTTGTAGGTCTCGCAGCACACCAGGACGGGCACGTTGTAGGCTTTGGAGACCAGCGCTATCTGCGACGTCCCCACCCGGGACATGACAGAGCCGTTGGCCAGGAGCGCGTGGGCTCCCAGCAGAACTTTGGACACCTGGCAGGGAAGCACAGGGATCTGTCAGCACCTTTTATGGCTGCCGGCTGCAGCCTCCCCCGAGCCTGCCACCCCCCCAGCACAGACCCGCTCCGCTCCTCACCTCGGGCAGCACGTAAGAAATGGCGTTGATCATCACATAGGTGCAGTGAATGCCCTTACGCACCAGCCGGTGCAGCGTCTCCCGGCCTTCCAGCCGCGGCCGGCTGTCCACCACGATCACACGGAAGGCCCGGCCCTTCTTCACGTGGGCGTCGCACAGCGTGCGGTTCACGAGGGAAGAGCTGACGGACACCAGTGAGGAGGCCGCCCCGTCCCACCCGGCCAGGCTCTCGCCCAGCACAGGCAGCTGCCCCGCGCCGATGCTGCTCGCTGCCAGCGTCGCCCAGGAGTGCAGCCCATTGCCAGACTTTCCCTGGCGCTGGCTCTGCTGCAGGACTCCTGGCCAGGCAGGAGGTTTTCCACGCGTTAGCACGGGGACAGCCCTGATACGTGCCTGATGGCAGGGGATGGCTGCCAGCAGCTGCAGCAGAGTGGGCACTGCTGGGCACCAGCTGCCACGGTGGGTCCCCCGGCACACCCAGCCCAAACAGAGCAACGTCCCTCTGACCCAGGGCAGGAGCTGGGCTCCCACCGAGACACTGTCGGGCTCGTGCTGCCCAGAGGTGAGTCTGAGCAGAGCTGACGTCCACCCTCGCCATTACAAGTGCTGTCCCTTCCAGACACTCCTCCTGCTACAGGTGCTTCTAGGCCCTCCCTCCCCGTCCTTGCACAGAGAATCACACCCTGGGAAAAGGTTGCCCAGGGAGGCTGTGGAGTCTCCTTCTCTGGAGATATTCAAGACCCGCCTGGACGAGCTCCTGTGCAGCCTGCTCTGGGTGACCCTGCTTGGGCAGGGGGCTGGACTGGATGATCCACAGAGGGCCCTGCCAACCTCTACCATTCTGTGATTCTGTGAAAAGCTGCGTCTAGGGCTACAAGGATGGTGAGGGGACTGGAGCATCTCCACTACGAGGAGAGGTTGAGGGAACTGGGCTTGTTCAGCCTGAAGAAGAGAAGGCTGCGAGGGGACCTTATAAATGCCTACAAATATCTGAAGGGTGGGTGTCAGGAGGATGGGGCCAAGCTCTTTTCAGTGGTGCCCAGTGACAGGACAAGGGGCAACGGGCACAAACTGAGGCACAGGAAGTTCCGTCTGAACATGAGGAGGAACTTCTTCCCTCTGAGGGTGACGGAGCACTGGAACAGGCTGCCCAGGGAGGTTGTGGAGTCTCCTTCTCTGGAGATATTCAAGACCCGCCTGGACAAGATCCTGTGCAGCCTACTGTAGGTGACCCTGCTTCAGCAGGGGGGTTGGACTAGATGACCCACAGAGGTCCCTTCCAACCCCTACTATTCTGTGATTCTGTGATTCTGTCTCAGCCCTCCCTGGAAGCAGCACTGACCTCCACCTGTGGTCCGTGACTCCCCCTCCAAACCCTCTCCAAGTTTCCCTCTCGTAACCCTCCACGCCCGCACTGGCCTCCTGCCCCTGCTCCTTCCTCCACCCATCACCCTGGAGGCACATCACAGCTGGACTCTGTTTTACCACACCAGTCTCCAGTTCCTTTTCCCCCCTCTACTTTCTGGGACAGTCCCTCAGAGGAAGAATGAGCTTCTGTATTTTCGCTTCCTGATATTTGACTTTGCTGCATTTTGTTTAAAATGTCAGTAAACAGCCACGGCTGCTCTGTTAAATGCCCTGTATGGAAAAAGCAGTGAATCTGGGTTTCTTCAAACACCTAACTCTGGAGGACAGCGCCAAGCCCTGAACAGGAGCAGCAAAGTCCCATGGACAAGACTTCGGTACAGGCTCCACTGACGGCAATGGCCTTAGGCCTCTGCCAGGCACTTCCCAGCCCAGCCAGGGCACTGCCCACCCCCACAACGCCACAGGCCGGCGGATCGAGGGGTCTGGGTTAGTGGAAATGGCAGCCAGTGCAAACTCCAGCATTCACAAGCTAAGCTTGAGGCGCTAACACGAATACGTTAGATCAGTACAGGCTGGTGTAAGGCTACTTGGTCAGACCCTCCTGTTTGTTCCTCTAACAAGTATGAGGTCTCCAGGGCTTCCAGCACCCAGCCTGTCCCAGCGTGCAGGGAAATCAGAAACAACATCTGCAGGACACAGCCCTCCACAGCGGGGGATGCCTGCTCGCAGCCAGCACTGTCTCCTGTGCTCCGCAGACAGGGTTTCGCATTCCCTTTGGCAGCTGCCAGGCAGAAAGTGCTCTCTCACCACCTCGTGATGCGAGCTCATCAGCCTGCCCGTATCCCAGGACGGGACATGAATCCTAACGAGCTCTCTGCTTTCCGTAAAGCACTAACAATACATCCACATCCAGTCAGCCAGCGCTGATCCAGGGCCATGCTCTGTCCTGACACCCTCATACATCCGCTGTTCTGTTCTGCCCCGCTGCTCACAAACTTCACCCTTGTGCCTTTATTCACCAGCTCCCCACCACAGACAAGTTCTGGCTGGCACCCCCCAACTGCCCCCTCCCTGCTTGTTTCATTTCTAGCGGCTGGACCTAGAGCCACAACCTCCCCCCACCCCCACCTTGGGCAATGCTCCTTTCCTACCCCTCAAAAACCGCTTTTGCAAGAGCTTCCCACGGTCACTCAGCTGCTCCGTTTCCTTTTTCCACCCGGCTGCCCTGGCGCTGCTCTTACCACCCATACACCAGGATCACATCGTTGTCATTTATCTTCTCAAAGGCAGACCTCGAAATGGCTTCAGCTGCCAACACAATCTTCTCCCGCAGATATTTGTCGATCGTGTCCTGCAGCTTCTCCTTCGCCTGTGGAGACAGTGCCGTCACGTACAGCACGGCCTGGCCGTGCCGCAGACGCTGCCGTGCCTTGCACGCTGTCAGGACTGCGGGCTCAGCTCTGCTTTGCAAGCAGAGAGCCCTGGCCTGCTCCCAGCCAGCCCGTCTGCTGAACGGCTCCTTCCCCGGCGACCGGGGCTCTGCGGGACACGCAGGGCCACTCCCGGCCCAGCACAAGCCTCCCAGCAGACCACAGTGCCTCACCGCGCGTGCCAGCTGCCATCAGGCCCTCCCCAGCTCTGCCCAGCATCTCCCCCGTGTCTCCTGGGTCAGTCGCTCTGGTCATCCCATGGGAATTTTACTGCTCAGACTCTCCAGCCCGACTCCTCTCAGCCTCTGGCCTCGCAGCCTCAGGGTTTCTCCTGCCATACACCACCCCCCTACCCCTTGCTCCGCAGCCAGCGGGCTCCACAGGAGCTTTCTGCTCGGGACATAGCCGAGCACTGAAAACACACTTTCTTCTCTCTCTGTGACTTTACTGATACTGTGAAACGACGCTCACGGGCAGTCCTCACGCGCAAGGGCAGCTCATGAGCCCAGCTGCTGCGGCCTTTGTGGCCCTCCTGCAGCGCACAGCACCAGCTGGACCAGCAGTCTTCCAGCTTCACAGAATCACAGAATGGTAGGGGTTGGAAGGGACCTCTGTGGGTCATCTAGTCCAACCCCCTGCCCAAGCAGGGTCACCCAGAGCAGGCTGCACAGGACCTTGTCCAGGCGGGTCTTGAATATCTCCAGAGAAGGAGACTCCACAACCTCCCTGGGCAGCCTGTTCCAGTGCTCCATCACCCTCAGAGGGAAGAAGTTCTTCCTCGGGTTCAGATGGAACTTTCTGTGCTTCAGTTTGTGCCCACTGCCCCTTATCCTGTCGCTGGGCACCACTGAAAAGAGCTTGGCCCCATCCTCCTGACACCCACCCTGCAGATATTTGTAAATATATATTAGGTCCCCTCTCAGCCTTCTCTTCTTCAGGCTGAACAAGCCCAGCTCGCTCAGCCTTCTCGGCAGCACTGCTCCCAGCGCGCAGCCCACCACCTCTGCCTGCGCCAGGACTGTCCCCCCGCCCTGCTGCCTGCAGCCAGAGGGCTGGAGCCTGCTGCTCGCCTGCGGCCACTCACCTCCTCCTCTCTCAGCGTGTCGGGTAGGCACGAAATCTCCTTCTTGAGGAACTTAATGGCATTGCCCATGCTGGCTGAGAGGGGCCGGCACTGGTTCAGGAAGCTGTGCAGAAGAAAAGGGCTTAGCTCAGAGCAGCCTGGAGGGCAGGTGCAGGAAGAGGGAGGGTACAGCTGGGCTGGGGATGGTGGGCACGGAGGCAGAACTCAGAGCCAGCTCAAGGTTGGGTGGACACCAACCCGGAGAGATGACCAACGGACCACACTCAGCAGAGCTTCGGTCCCTCTGCTCCGGCACCAGGAGCCCTCACCTGATGTGTGGCTTCAGCTTGGCCACCAGGTCCCGTGACAGCTCCTCGTTCGGGGGAGTTGAGTAATCTCGGATCAGCTGTGAGAAGAAGGATGAGAACACGAGTTCAGGGCACCTGTCCCTTCTGGCCAGGCACTGTGTGCGACCACCCTCGCCCAGGAGGCTGCAGACCAGGCGCAAGCGTGGACCGCACCGCTTGACACACAAAAGAGGTGCTCCAGGAACTCAGATCTGCCACATCAGTGCCAGGACAGCAGCAGGACCCAGCCCTGGGCACGATCAGAAGGAAGACGCTAAAGAAGACCTGGTAGTCAGAGAACAGACAGGGATGCCTGCACCTGGTGGGCATGGGGGGCTGCTCGCGTACCTGTTTGAAGACTTCCAGCAGGGCAATGCAGCGGGCGTTGGAGCCATTGATGATGCCCTGGGAGTACTGGAGGCCAAGGCGCACCACAGCCGGGTGAATCACCGTGGAGGGGATGCTGCAGGGACAAACACGAGAGAGCTCTCGACACCGGCGCTACAGCCCAGGAACAGCCAGCCCATCACCAGGCCACCAGCCAAACAACGCCAGGGACAGCCCAAGCAGGGAGCTGCCAGTCCGGCCCCTCCTTGCTCTGCGACCAGAGGAGCCAGGCTAACCCCACGGCCCCTTGTCCTGCGGCCCTGCATGGCCCGAGGGCAGCTCTCCTCACCCGCCGGGCAGGGCATCCAGCTGCCGCCGCTCCTCAAAGCGAGCGAAGGGTCCCCCTCCACCCCACCAAGCCTATCTCGCAGGCAGCACCAGGACATGCCTTCATCGGCCAGGCCAGCCGAAGCGGAGCCAGAAGGCTGCCAGGGGCCTGGGCTGCGGAGGCCATACCTCATCTGCTGCGTCAGCGGCTTCTTCCGGCTGTACTGGTGCAAGTGAGAGAACAGGTTGACCTTGGTGCCGTAGTCCTGCCTCAGAGGCACCTGTCACCGAACAGCGTCGATGCCGGCTAGGGCAAGGTCACCGCGCAGCCCTGCTCGCCCCAGCACCACCAGTCACGCCCCGCGCTCACATCAGCGCGCAGACCCTGGCCCTCCCCGCGCACAGACGACCCCACCACATACACAGCGCCGCGGCTGCTCCGCCGCACGCAGCCCGTCACCGCGCCCGCCTACCTGCTGCCGCTCCAGCTTCTTGGCCAGCTTCCTCTGGGCAGCGGGGTCATCCCCCTGCGCGTGCTCCGGCAGGCGCTTCGCCACTGCGAGCGGCGGGGCGGGCGGCGTGAGGCGGCGCGGCCCCAGAGCAGCCCCCCGCCCGGCCACGCTGCGGGAGAACGCACGGCAGGGCAGCGCGGGGCAGCAGGGAAGGGTCGGAGGGGCAGCCCCCGCGGCCGCCCGCCCCGGCCCCCTCCCTCCCGCTGCCCAGGGCGGCTTTACCGTTTGGCGGCTCGGCGGGGGTCGGCCTGGGCTTGGCTGCGGCGGCCGCCTGGCTCAGCTCTGCCTTCCTGGCCTGCTTCTGGGCCCGCTCAGCCTCCTGCTTGGCCCGGCGCTCCGCTCGCAGCTCGGCTTTGCTCTTGCCCGCCGCGGGCTTCTCGCCATCGCCGGGGCCGTCGCCCGCGGCCGGGGGGGACGCGGGGTGGGCAGCTGCTGCGGGAGATGGAAGGGGCGAGTCTGCGCCCAGCCTCGGCGCCAGCCGACAAACCCTCGGCAGGGAGACCCCCTCTGCGCGGGGCGGGGGTCTCCTTCGGAGGGCAGGCGGGACCCAGCCCTGCGTCCTCCCGCTCCGCGCAGCCGGCGCGGGGGCCGCCAGGCCAGCCCCGAACCGGGGTGGGGGGGACCGGCCGCTCTAGAGCTCGAGGTGCACTCGAGGTGCGTGGGCCCAGGCGTGGGGCTGCGACGCTCCCGGCGCGGGGCCGGAGCCGCACTCCCAGCCCCAGAGAGGGGCGGGGGTCTCGCCACGGGGCCGCCCCTGCCCGGGGGGCCCTGCGGCGGGGAGAGGGGGGTCCTCACCCCCGGGCTGCCCCGCGTCGGAGGGCGTCCCCGGCTCCGCGGGCTCGGCCGCCGGCCCCTGCTCGCTCCTCTTCTTCTTCTTCTGCTGCTTCTTCTCCTTCCGCAGTTGCAGCTTCTCCTCCCGGGAGAGCTCCGGCGCCTGCGGGCACAGACCGTGAGGCGGCCCCGGCCCGCCCCCCCGCCGCCCGCCAGCCCCGGCCCCGCTCACCTGCACTCCCGCCGGCACCGGCGCGGCCGCTTCGGGGCCCGCACCTGGAACGAGGGGAAGCGTGAGCGGGACCGGGCCCCGCCGCGGGGGCGGGAGGCCCGGTGGGCGCCGAGCGGCGGGGCGGGGGCCGCGCCCCAGCCGGAGGCCGCCGGGGTCCCGTCCCGGGGTCCCGGCCCCGCACTCACCGCCCGGCGCTGCCCGCTCCGCCATGGCGCCCGCCCGCAGCGCCCTCTGCCGGCCGGAGGGCCGTGCCGCCTGCCTGCTCCGCGTGACGTCAGCCGCGCTCCGCATGACGTACGGTGACGCCACTCCGCGGCCGCGGTGGGGGCCATTCCCTCCCCCGGGGCGCCCCTCCCAGCGCAGCCGGGACCCCGCTGGGGGGCGCTGGGACACTGCCGGGCGCCGCGGCGGGGCGGGGCGGAGCGCGGCGGGGCGGGGCCGAGCGCGACGGAGCGGGGCCGAGCGCGGCGGGGCGGGGCCGAGCGCGGCGGGGCGGGGCGGAGCGCGGCGGGGCGGGGCGGAGCGCGGCGGAGCGCTGCGGGGCGGAGGGGGGCGGGGCGGGCGGTCCCACCGGCCGCGCCATCGCGGGGGCCCCGCGGGGCGGTGCCGGTGAGCGCGCGGCCCGACATGGCGGCGCGCGGCAGGTAGCGGGGGCGCGCGACCCGGCCCGGCCCCGCACCGGCCCCGCCATGCACTTCTCCATCCCCGAGACCGAGACCCGCGCCGGCGACGGCGGCGCCGCCTACGTGGTGAGCGGGCCCGGAGCGGAGCGGCCCCGCGGCCCCGCGGCCCGGTCCCGGCGGGCCCCGCGGCGGCAGAGCCCGGTGGGCCGGGGCCGGGGTCCCGGGGCGGGCGCTGTCCTCGCTCCACTTGCCCGGTGCCGAGCGCGGGCCCGCAGTGCCGGGACTGGGGGCGGACGGGGCTGGGCCCTGCGGCCCAGGCCGGTGGCCGGCGGGCTCGGGGGGTCCCTGGGGCGCGGCCCCGTTCGGGGGGTCCGTGCCCGGCGCTGGGCCGGGGGCGGCGGGGCCGGCGGGCCGCGGGCAGGGGGGTGAGGGGCACGGCCCGGCCCCGGCTCGCCCTGCCCGCCAGCCAGCCCATCCGTCCCGGCTTCCTGTTTTGCTCGGCGAGCCGCGGACGCGCTCCGGCCCGGCAGCCCCCCCGGCGCGGGTCCCCGGGGCGGGCCGGTGCTGCGGGGCGGAGGCCCGGCCGCGCCCCTGCCCAGACCCCCGCCCGCGGGCAGGGTCCGGCTGCGGGGGAGAGCGGCGGGGCCGCGGGGGCTGGGCCCAGGCCTGTGCTCCCAGCCCGGGCGGGGGCAGAGCCCGGGGCCCTGCGGGAAGCTCCGGGCAGCCGGCTCCGCCGCGCCCCCCGCCCGCCCTCCCGGCCCCGGCGGGCTGCGGGAGGGTGGTGAAGGGACGCGGCGACCCCCGGGCAGCTGCGGGGCCGGAGGAGCCAGCGCCCGACGCGTCCGGCCCGGTGCCTGCCCCTGCGCTCTGCCCTCGGGGGCCGCGACGGCGCCTGCGGCGGGGGGAGGCCTGGTCCCGGCGTCTGTCGGAGCGGAGCTCGTTGGCAGCCCTGGGTCTGGGCAGGAGCTGGGGACCCCGCAGAGCCTGGGACCCCGCACCGACGCTGCGCGGGCGCCAGAGATGCCAGGCACCCCTCCTCGGGGACCCCCAGCAGCAGGGCTGTGGCCGCTGGGTTGGACGATGCCGTGAGAAGCCAGCGTGGCCTGGGCCAGTGCCGCTGCTGACCCCGGGCAGCCCAGGCTTTCCGGGCCGGGAGGACGCTCGGGGCTTCCAGTGAGCAAAGCGGCCGCAGAGCTCCCTGCCTGGGCTGCGGATACCAGCTGGAGGCCCCGGCCACCGCGGTGTCATCCTCCCCATCCTCCCGCCCTCGGAAGCAGCGTTCTGGGGATGGTGGGATCGCTGCGGCACAGCGGGGACGGCGCTGCTCCCTGGGAGGACGCTGCCTGAGCGAGGTGCCCGGGAGCTGGGGCGTGCAGTCTCGGCCCCGTGCGCTGTGCAGCCGTGCCCTGCCTGCGTCGTCAGCGGGGAGCCGAGCCGGGGCGCGGGGCGGAGGGGGCACCAGGAGCAGCGGCCAGGGACCAGCTCTGTGGCGTTGTAGAAAATGTTCGTGCTAGCATGCGTGATTTCTGTAACAGTGGGATCCCCTCCGGCAGGAGCAGTCACCTCCCCATCTCTAGGGCTCCCCCCGGGCCGGGGGCACTTGAGCCCCAGCTGGGGCACAGCTTAAATATCTGCAGGGTGGGGGTCAGGAGGATGGGGCCAGACTCTTTCCAGTGGTGCCCAGCGACAGGACAAGGGGCAACGGGCACAAACTGAAGCAGAGGAAACTCCAGCTGAAGATGAGGAAGAACTTCTTCCCTCTGAGGGTGCCGGAGCCCTGGCCCAGGCTGCCCAGGGAGGCTGTGGAGTCTCCTTCTCTGGAGATATTCCAGCCCCACCTGGCCGCGGTGCTGTGCCCCCTGCTCTGGGTGACCCTGCTTGGGCAGGGGGTTGGGCTGGGGGACCCACAGAGGTCCCTTCCAACCCCTAACGTTTTGTGATTCTGTCCTGGAGGGGCTCCAGCCTCTCCTTTGGCCCAGGGGGCCTGTGCTCAGGGCTGGGCCCTTTGCAGCAACCCTCACGCTTTCAAGCAGCTGGTGCCCCAGCAGTGCTGGGGTGTGTTGTGGTGGTCCTGGGGCAGGCAGGCAGTGCAGGAGGAAGGAGTCCACTGGCCGTGGCGATGGAGCTAACCCAGGCCCGCGGGCTTTGGTGGTGGGGATGTCCCAGCCATGCACCTCTCTGCAGCTGGACTCCAGGCTCTCGCTCCGCTGGCTTGAGTGCAGCTCGGGTCACTGCTGGCTGTTGTGTTGCTGTGCTCGCTCCTCCAAAGGTGTCCTGGGGCCTGCAGAATGGAGAGCAGCTGCTGGCTGCCTCGTCTCCTTGCTGCGGGGAGAGGTGTCCTTGCCTGCTGACTTTGGGATATCCGTGTCCACGGGGCTGCAGCGTGGCTCCGTACTCTCCCCGCGGCTGGGCAGCCGCAGCGTTACACCTTCCCGGTGCCCATCGGACACATCCGTTGGATGTGCTTGTGCTTGCTGAGCAGTTTTGACCGTGTCTGCACCGACACTGACGCGTCTTCGAGGAGCAGCGCACAGACACCTCGCAGTGCTGTCGTTGTACCTGTCTGTGCGAGTCCTGGGTGTTTGATCCGTCCTTCCTTGGTGACACGTAGCCCTTTGCTGCTGGCAGCAGCCCGCTCCTGGTCCTGGCCGTGCTGGGGGCTGCGGCTGTGCCTGCCCGGGGCTGCTCGTTGCATGCATTGCGTCTGAGGGCAGCCTCGGGCTGCGTGGGCCCTGCCTCTCCCCAGGCTGCTGGGGTGCAGCCCCAAGAGGTCCCCAGCCCCACGAGGGCAGGAGCTGCGTGCTCCAGGGCCGTGTGTGGAGGGGGTCCGGGCGGCCGGCGTCGTGCTGCTGGGACCGGTGCCTCTGGGCTGGGGCCAGTGCCTGCAAGGCAAACCCAGCTCCTGCAGCGGTGCCCAGCCTGGCGCAGGGCAGGCGACAGTGCCAGCTGGGTTCTGCGCTTCCCGGGGCAGGGGCTGAGCTCTGCTGGCAGGAGGAGAGGGCTGGGGGTGCCCCATCTGCCTCTTGCAGGGTCCTTGGGAGCGTTGCCGCTGCCTGGGCTGCCCCGGGGCCCCTCGGTCCGGTGGGACCTGGGGTCTGACGGCGTCTCTCCCCGCAGGCCTACAACATCCACGTGAACGGGGTGTTGCACTGCCGAGTGCGTTACAGCCAGCTCCTGGGGCTGCACGAGCAGGTAGGGAGCCGTCCCGCGCGGCGTGGGAGTTGCGGGCGCTGGGCTGCCGTTGGGTGCTGCTGGGGAGCTGCGGGCGCTGCGCTGGCTGCGGGCAGGCGTGCGCTGCCTGATGCTGCCCGCGGGGCTGGCCAGGGTGCCACGTTCTGTTCCCTGGCATTGGGTGCAGCCTCCTCTCCTGCTCTGTGACGTCCCAGCTGGGTTCTTGCAAGCTGCTGGCTGCCCGTTTGGATGAGGAGCACTGGCGAGCTCTCCGCTCCCCTTGCCAGGGCCCTGGAAATCGGCTGGGGTGGGGGTCAGAGCAGCCACTGTCTCCCTGGGGGCTCTCACAACACTGTGCTCTCTTCCCAGTTAAGGAAAGAGTATGGTGCGAATGTGGTTCCAGCCTTTCCCCCAAAGAAGATCTTCACGCTCACCCCGGCAGAGGTAGAGCAGCGACGGGAACAGCTGGAGAAATACATGCAGGCTGGTAAGCTGGGTCTGCCCCATGCTGCGGCTCGGGCCGGCTGCCCCCTGCTCAGTCGCTCAGGCACTGTGGCACTGTCCGCATCCTCACCACGCTGCTCTGTTTGCTGTGGCCCATCTTGATGCTCCCAGTCTTGCTCTGGGGTCCGCTGGCCTTGTCCACTGGATGTCAACTCCCCCATCCCAGCCCCTTCCCCTTCCCCATGCTGGCAGAGCTGGAGACTTGCCGGTGCCTCCGCCGGCGGGGGAGTCCATGGCTGCCCACCTGCACGCCCCACACACAGCGCACGCTTAGGACGGGCGCAAACTCTGAGGGCCCGCAGAGCGGATGGGCATCGGCGTGGGCGTCTGCCCCTTCCCATGCAGCGCCCGACTCCGTGCTCGCCTTCCACCCCTAGTGCGGCAGGACCCGACGCTGGGAGGCAGCGAGACCTTCAACAGCTTCCTGCGCAAGGCCCAGCAGGTGAGGGGGCAGGAGCTGCTGGCTGTGGTGGGCTGCGAGGCAGCCTGCGCGGGGGTGAGTGCTGGGGCCGGGCGGTGTCTGCTGGGGCCCTTGGGCTGCAGGGCAGTCTGAGCGGCGCAGGGGTGGTCGGTGGGGGAGGGCCCGGGGTGCCAGTCCTGTTTCTCTCTCCAGGAGACGCAGCAGATACCCACAGAGGAGGTAGTGCTAGAAGTGATGCTCTCCAACGGACAGAAGGTCAAGGTCACCATTCTTACTTCGGACCAGACAGAGGATGTCCTCGAGGTGCCAAAGCTCTTGTGCTGGGCAGGAGCAGCTCTTCCTGTGGGGTTGCAGAATCACAGAATCACAGAATAGTAGGGGTTGGAAGGGACCTCTGTGGGTCATCTAGTCCAACCCTCCTGCCAAAGCAGGGTCACCTACAGCAGGCTGCACAGGATCTTGTCCAGGCGGGTCTTGAATATCTCCAGAGAATGAGACTCCACAACCTCCCTGGGCAGCCTGTTCCAGGGCTCCGTCACCCTCAGAGGGAAGAAGTTCTTCCTCATGTTCAGATGGAACTTCCTGTGCCTCAGTTTGTGCCCATTGCCCCTTGTCCTGTCACTGGGCACCACTGAAAAGAGCTTGGCCCCATCCTCCTGACACCCACCCTTCAGATATTTGTAGGCATTTATAAGGTCCCCTCGCAGCCTTCTCTTCTTCAGGCTGAACAAGCCCAGTTCCCTCAACCTCTCCTTGTAGGGGAGATGTTCCAGTCCCCTCATCATCGTCGTAGCCCTCTGCTGGACTCTCTCCAGTAGCTCTTCATCTTTCTTGAACAGATGTGTTCTGTGGTTTCCCATGTGTGCAGTAGTTCCCTCGGCCTGGCAGCCCCCGGCCCTCCCTGCCCTGTCCCTGCCCCAGAACAGGGTTGTCTAGGGGAGCTGAAGAATAGTGGGGCTGGGAAGGGTGTGCCGATGTGCTCTTGCCCCTCTCTGGGCCCAGACTGACGTTGGGAGGCCCTCAGCTGTTTCGTGGTGGCAGTGACACCCTGGTTTCCCCTTGTCCACTCTCCCCCCCTGCCTGGGCCCCCAGCGCAGCAGAGGTGCTGCCTTCCCGCTGTTGGGAGGCCCCAGACGGCGCATGGGCTGGATCCTGCTGCAGGGTAGGGACGCAGAAGTGCTGCCTCTGCGGGAAGTGGTGACCTCCTGCTCTTGCTCCCAGGCTGTGGCCTCCAAGCTGGATCTGCCAGATGACCTGGTCGGCTACTTCAGCCTCTTCCTTGTGAGAGAGACCAAGGACGGAACCTTCTCCTGTGAGTAGAGCGTGCTGGAGCCCCACGAGAGCTGCAGCGCGACGTCTGCCCTGCACCCTGCCCCGGAGCGAGAGCTGTGTGCTTGGACCCGATGGCCCTGCCCCGGGTGGGGGGATCCAGCGGGCTCCCCCGAGGTGTCCTGGCTGGCGGGGGTCTGGGGGGCTCCTGCTGCCCCGAGCCGCTGCTGAGCTGGTGTTTCCCTGCAGTCGTGCGGAAGCTGCAGGAGTTTGAGCTGCCGTACGTGTCCGTGACCAGCCTGCACAACCATGAGTTCAGGATCATCTTGCGCAAGAGGTGAGAGGCAGCGACTGCTGAACACTGGGGGGATGTCTGGGGCTCCTGCTCCACAGAGGGACCCCTCCCCTTGTGCCATCACTGCTTGTGGGGGTGCTTTGGCCCCCCGGAACACAGCCTGGGTGTCCCCAGCCATGACGCTGGGGGCTGGGCTGCCCTGCTGGGCTTGGCACCCGTTTACGCTTTCCCCGACACATCCCTTCCCACCTCTGGCAGCTGCTTGAGAGGAGGAGTGGGGCATGGCAACTGGCGGCCACTCGGGGGGCTGGTCAGAGAGCCAGCCCGGCGCCTTGTCCCAGCGTGGGGGGTGTTTTTTTCTCCCCATCGCTGACAGGAGCTGGGGAATAGGTTGACCTGTGTGGTTCCCTTCTAGCTACTGGGACTCCTCCTATGATGACGATGTAATGGAGCATCGCGTGGGGTTGAACTTGCTGTATGCGCAGGTGAGGGTCGGTGCGGCCCAGCTGGGGGAGGAGGGGCACCGCACCCCTCGGCTGGGGCTGCGCGGGGTCTCGGGTGGCTGTGGGCCCAGCTGCTCAACAGCCTCCGCTTCTTGGCAGACGGTGTCGGACATCGAGCATGGGTGGATCCTTGTCAACAAGGAACAGCACCGGCAGCTGAAGTCC
This sequence comes from Opisthocomus hoazin, assembly GCF_030867145.1. NCBI lineage: Eukaryota > Metazoa > Chordata > Aves > Opisthocomiformes > Opisthocomidae > Opisthocomus > Opisthocomus hoazin. Next base: position 132,474,273 of record NC_134415.1, read on the forward strand.
CTGCAGGAAAAAGTCTCCAAGAAGGAGGTAGGGGAGTGCGTGATGCTGTGACTGGAGCAGTCCCAGCGCCGGACTGGCACCGCTCCCATGTGAACGGGTGGTGCTGAGTTCGTTGCCTGTTCCCGGCCCGCGCGGTGTGGCGGGAGGGCCGCCCGCTGTGCTGAGCCTCCCTGGCTCTGCCCGCAGTTCATCCGCCTGGCGCAGACCCTGAAGTACTACGGCTATCTCAAGTTCGACCCCTGTGTCACCGACTTTCCTGAGAAGGGATGTCACGTCGTCGTCAGTGCTGGCAACAACGAGCTCAACTTCCAGGTGCGGCTGCCGAACGAGCAGATCAAGGAAGGCAGCTTCAAGGTCACGCGCATGCGGTGCTGGCGGGTCACGTCCTCGGTGAGTGCCCCTTGCCTGTGGGCCCCAGGGAGGGCTCCGGGGGGTCTGGTGGGACCGGGCTGCTGTGACAGCTCTCCCTGGGAAAAGAGCTGGCTGTGGTGCCTGCTTCCAGCCTGGGCAGGGTCCGAGTTGTGCGTGGGGATGAGGGGTCATCGCTGTGAGGATATTTGAGGGGCCCGCTGCTGTGAGGAGCCCTGACGGCGGTGGAAGGCCAGCGGGAGCTGGGCAGAGTGTCCAGCGCCCGGCTAGGGGCTGCCTGCTGCCAGCTCAGGGGCCTGGGAAGCGGGCGGAAGCGGCTGCGTCCCCTCCGGAGGCTCCGAGCCTCAGCAAGCATGCTTGCAGGTGCCAATGAGCAATGGTCCATCGGGGAGCAGCCCAGGGAAGTCCGAGGTGAAGCTGGAGTTGGCTTTCGAGTATCTAATGAGCAAGGACCGCCTGCAGTGGGTCACCATCACCAGTCCGCAGGTAGGGCTGCCTGCGTGCCAGGGCAGCGGTGGACGAGGTTGGGAGTGAGGTGGCGGTCTGGGCTTGGCATGGGGTGCGTGGAGCCTCGTGACGCCTCTTCCTTGCAGGCCATCATGCTGAGCATCTGTCTGCAGTCCATGGTGGACGAGCTGATGGTGAAGAAGTCTGGAGGCAGCATCCGCAAGGTGAGGGTTGGGGCTGGATGTTGTCTCTGCGGTGGGATCCCATCTGCCCCTGTGACTGCCTGGGGTCTAGGCTGGGCCCTGCTTGCTCTCCTTGGGATGGGGCCAGCGGAGGGACCCCCGGGGGCCATCTTAACCTCTGGGGCTGCCCGTGGGGACCCTGCGGCTGAGCCGAACTACTCCGCTGCAGATGTTTCGCCGGCGAGTGAACGGGGCCCTGCGGCGCTCGGACAGCCAGCAAGCTGTGAAATCCCCCCCGCTGCTGGTGAGTGGGACGCTGCCGCCCTGGTAGTGGAGACAAGCGTGACCATGGGCTTCACTGTGTGTCGGGTACCAGAGCCACTGCCCCCCGAGGTGCCGCCATCCCCTCGGCAGGGCTGGCAGCAGGGAGGGCTGGGGCAAGCCCCGGGGACAGCAGGGCCTTGGTGCCCTACTCCCATAGCCCTGGGAAGAGAAAAGGGGTCCCGGACCCATCCCTGGGAGCCGGACACCCTGGGGGAGGGATGGGATGGTGCCCTGGCGTCGTCCCCGGAGGGTGGGTAGTGGCTGAGGGCAGGGAGACGGTGGGTGGCGTGTCCCCCGCCTCCGTGCTGCCTGGCCGTGCTGTCCCCACAGGACTCGCCGGATGCCTCCCGGGAGCCGATGGCCAAACTCTCGGTGAGCTGTGCGCGGGCGCACCAGCGCCGTCACCCTCGGACTGAGTCGGGGGGCGAGGGGATCCTCCCTAACGCTTCCCCTCTCCACAGACCAAGCTCACCTCTGTCAGCCTGCGAGGGATCAGCCACTCCAGCTCGGCTAACGATGTGGGCGCCAACGACTTCCATGGCAATTACGCCTTTGAGGGCATCGGCGACGAAGATCTGTAGTGCCCCCCTTCTAGGGCAGCACCGGTCCGAGGGCCTTCGCTGAGGAATGTACGACCTGCAGACAGGTTGCAATCGACGTGCCTCTCACCTGCTACATCCACCTTCCCCCGCTCCCCCGGGCTGGGGAGCTCGCCCCCAGCCCACCGCTGCCTTCGGGGTGGGGGCAGCTGAGCTCCTCCGGCTGCTGGCTCCAGCTGGGAGAGGGCTCGGTCCCGGGCGGCAGCAGCCCAGCCCGAGCAGCGTGCCCAGGCCGAGCCCTGGAGCAGCGGCACGGAGCCTGGCCAGCGCAGGGGCAGAGCTGCCCCTTCCCCAGCTGCGCAGGGGGGCTGCCCCGGGGGGCAGCAGCCTCGCGAGGCTCCGTAACGCCACATTAGCCGTTAGGTTCCTGCTCAGAGACAGACCGCAGTACGCCGTCTCCAGGGGCCTCTGCGCCGAGCCCCCTCTCTAACCCGCGCGTAGACTCCAGTGTAATCTAGGCTTGTAACCACCTCTCTCCTGCTGCTCAGACCGACCAGAGCATTAATGGACAGTAACTGATGTTTACACACTGCAATGATGATTAAAATGGATCCTGATTGGTACTGGGCTGTCTGTTGGGGGGGGTGGCCGCTGTCCCTCCCCTCCCTGCACGCCTTGCCAGCCCCATGCTGTCCTCTCCTGAAGCAGAACAAGGCCCCCAGGGAGGATAGCAGATAACAAAACCGACTGTTTAATGCTTTTATACACAATATAAATTACACTGACCGGTGTGGCAACAGCCATGGAACCAGTCCTGCTCCCCCCCCCCCCCCCCTTTTCCCCGAGCTCCGGCAGAGGAAGGCTCTGGCAGGCAGAACAGGCAGGTTCTGCCCCGGGGGGTGCCTGGGGGCATGGCCCCACCACTGCTGGGGCAGGGACCCAAGCCGCCGGCCGTGGCTTCGCCCTGCCCAGGCACCGCAGGGCCCTGGAGCCCCCAGCACAGCCCCGGGCCCCGTGCACGGCGGCCACGAGCCCCCGTGGAGTCTGCTGCCCCCCGGTCCCTCCCCCAGGGAGGGCTGGGCACCCCGCAGCCGGGCTAAGTGCTGTCGCAGGGCAGGGCCGTGCCCACGGCTGGAGGGGCCAGGAGGGCTTTGGCATTGCGAGGGTTCACCCAGCTCTTGGCCGTGTGGCTGTGGATCTTCTGGTGGCGCTTGTAGTTGTCCCAGTGGCCAGTGGTGTAGGAGCAGTGCCGGCACTGGAAGGGCTTCTCGCCCGTGTGCCGCAGCATGTGCCGCTTCAGGTTCATGCTCTGGTTGCAGCTGTAGCTGCAGAGGCTGCACTGGAAGGGCTTGTCGCCCGAGTGGATGCGCCCGTGACGCTTGAGGTTGGCCAGGTTGCCGCAGGCGTAGTTGCAGAGCTGGCACTTGTAGGGCTTCTCGCCCGTGTGCACTCGCTGGTGCCGCTTCAGGTTGTCGAGGTGGGCGGAGGCGTAGGGGCAGAGCGGGCAGGCAAAGGGCTTCTCCCCGCTGTGTGTCTTCATGTGCCGCGCCAAGTGGTTGGGGTAGTGGGTGACGAAGGGGCAGAGGCTGCAGGCAAAGCCTTTGTCCCCGCTACCCTTGCGGGGGCTGGCGCCCGGCTCGGTGCCCAGCACCGCCAGGCTGCAGCGCCCGCAGACCTGCTCAGCCAGGCCCTCATCCTGCACGAAGCCGTCGTCCAGCACCAGCCCGCACATGCGGCACGTGAAGGGGAAGAGCAGCTCCGGCAGCGCAGCCGCCTCCTCGCCCCGCAGCCGAGCGCAGCCAGGCAGGAAGGGGCCGCTGCCGCTGCGCACGTGCAGGCTCAGCTCCGGCAGCAGCGGCTCTGCGGGACAGAAACAGGCAGGGCGGTGAGCGGGGCAGCGCGGCAGGGCTCGGCTCCGCGAGGGGCCCCGGCTGAGGCTGGCGCGTGGCACCAGGCCTGGCGCAGGTCGACGGCGGGACGCGCACTTCGCCCCTTCCCCCACCCCAGGGCCATGCTGTGGGGCTCCCCCGCGGCAGTTCTCCCCCACGCAGCCCCCCCTCTTTACCTGGGTCCTTGTCGTGCTGGTGCGGCCCCTCGCTTTTGGGGAGGCGGTGGCTGAGCATGTGCCGCTTCAGGTTGCGGCTCTGGTTGCAGCGATAGTCGCAGGCAGCACACTGGAAGGGCTTGTCCTGGCTGTGGACCCGTTCGTGGCGCTTCAGGTTGCCCAGGCTGCTGCAGGCGAAGCTGCAGCACGTGCAGCGGTACGGCTTCTCCCCCGTGTGCGTGCGCAGGTGTCGGGTCAGGTTCACCAGCTGGGCAGAGGCGTAGGCACACTGCGGGCACGCAAACGGCTTCTCCCCGTTGTGTGTCTTCATGTGGCGCTTGAGGTGGCTGGAGTAGTGGGAGGCGAAGGGGCAGAGCTGGCAGGAGTACACGATGCGCTGGCTGCGGCTGCCCTCGGCGCCGGCGCACTGCAGGCAGCTCTGCCCCAGGCTGGCAGCCAGCTGCAGCCCGCACTGGCGGCAGGGCAGTGCTGCGGGGCCGGGCTCGCCCCCCTCCTCGGGGTCACTCTCCACGCTCAGCTGCTGGTACCCGGAGGAGCATTCGTCGTCGCTCAGCGCGTACGCCGGGATGGCGATCTTCCCCACCAGGGTGTCTGCTGAGAAGACCGTGGGGACGGGACGGTGTCAGGCGCCGGGCTGGCCCAGGCACAGCCCCTCTGCTTGTGCCACCAGTCCCAGAAGGGCCGGTCCCCAGGTGGGGACCGCGGCCAGGGACAGCCCCCAGGACCCCGCAGGAGCCCACCGCGCTGCGCAGACCCGGGCGAGGATCCTCACGGCCGCGCCCTGCCCCACGCCCTGCTGCGCTGCGCGCCTCGGGAAGCCCTGTCACCTCCGCCCTGCGTCCGGGGCCAGGCCAGCGGCACCAGGAAGGGCAGGCGGCGAGGGGCACAGGGGCAGGGTGGGCGCCCACAGGCACTGCCGGGTAGGCAGCAGCGGTGGTGGGAAGGTGTTGAGCACAGCCTGACCCAGGCAGGAGGGCTGGGTGCCCATAAAGCTTGCTCCAGGCCCCCCCGTGCCAAGGGACGGCAGCCAGTTCTGCTCCCACGGCCGACAGTGTGGGACCCCACCACCAGACCCCCTCCATCGCGCAGGAAAGCAGACCTTCCCCGGCCCCTCGCTGCGCCGCTGCCCCGTGGCGGGGAGGAAGCCTGTGCTGGGCTCTCCGAGGGCACTTCTGCTTCCCGGCCGGGCACAGCCCCATCCTCCTGCAGCTCCGGGGACAGCGCCTGTGCCCTGGAAAGGGATGACAGGAGCAGAGCCCATCGCCCTGCAGCCACGTCGGGCTGCCCTGCTGGCTGCATGCCCCAGATGTGCTCCCAGGCTGGTGCTCTGGGCTGGAAGGGCAGCGACATGCAGCCGAAGCCTTGACACTACCAGCCGCAAGCCGTGCCTGGCTGTCCCCGTGCTGTGCCTCACCTGGAGGCCTGGTGCCTGTGAGCCCCGACAGACGCCCACTGCCCTGGGAAGCAGCCTGGGCCGGCCCCTTCGCTGCTGCCCACCCACACGGGTCCAGCTCCCAGAGCCCCGGGCAGGCGCAGGGCGAGGCTGCTCCCACGCTGCGGGATGGGGCAGACCCCTTCACCAGCACCGCCGGGAGGGCAGATGCCAGACCAGGTGACTGCCGGGGGAACCCTGCCTCACACCCCACACCGAGGGACTCCCCTGCCTCCGCAGCCCGGACCCCCAGCCTGGCAGTGCCACAGCATCCCCGGACCAGTCTCCTGATCACGGCCATGTCACTGCTGGCCATGCGGGACAGTGTGGCCGCGGGGTGAGGATGAGGACACGGCCGGTGATGGCCCTCCTGACACCCCCAGCAGGCCCTGGAGTGCCTGGCCCTGCTCCCCGGCGGCTGGGAGCAGGAATGAAGGTATTTCTGACTGCACAAGGTCTGCTGCAGCGTGCAGCTCTCAGCCCTCACAGCCTCTGGCTCCCAGAGCCCCTGAGCAGGCCTCGTCCCAGCGCTGGGCTCGGTGCGTGGGCTGTGGGAAGCACTGTCCTGGGTGCAGAACCCCGTCTGCCAGGCAGCTGCGACCGCGCCTCAGGGCCAGAGAGGAGGCTGCCAGCACGGCTGCCTGGGGACAGCGAGGGACAGCCAGGGCCACAGGGGCTGGGTGGCCTGTGCCCCCCTCCTCTTACCACTGAGCGCATCCCACGTTATTCCCTGCTCGCCAGCGAGGGCAGCGAGTGACGCTGCCGACGGTCCCTGCGCGGCCCCTTGATGGAGCCGGAGCAGCGCTCGCTCCTCCGGCTGCCTCGCGCCCAGGCTGAGCCGGAGCCCGGCAGGGAACAGGGCCCCGCAGGGCCAGGGCGGCGGGCGGCAGGGAGCAGGGTGGCACAGACAGCCCCAGCCCAGCACACAGCCCATGGCGGGCCGAGGGGCGGCAATGGGGCAGGGCCCGCGGGGACGAGGCGCCGGGGGAGCAGGGGGCTCCCGGTGGGCGGCCGAGCCGTGCCCCGGGGGAGCGGGGGGCTCCCGGGCAGCGCGGGGCGGGGGTCTCTAGGGACGAGCCCGGCGGCGGTGCGGCCTGCCAGCCCCGGCGTCCCCACAGCAGCCCCGGGAGCACGACGTGCCCGGGGGCCTTCACGGGAGGGCGGCCCGGGGCGGTCGGTGCCGGGGGTCCGTGCCGGGAGGGCAGCGACCACCGGCGCGGGCCCTGCTGGGGACCGGGGCCTCTCCCCGCGGGAGACGACCCGGGAGGGGGAAAGCGCCGGGGCAGCTCCCGGGCAGGGCGGCTGCCGGCCGGGGCCAAGCGCGGGGGCTGCCGGCGGGGCCCGCGCCGGGAGGGGCCGCCGCTGCCGGGCCCGGTGGGCGGCACGCACCTGGCGGTCCCTTCTCGAAGGCCAGGCCGTGGCCCAGCAGCAGGTCGCCGGGCAGCACCAGCGCCGCTCCCGCCGTCTCCTCGGGGCCGTCCTCGGCGTCCGCTGGAACACACCGAGCGCCGGGGGTCACGGCCGGGCCGCCGCCGCCGCCGCGCCCGGGCCCCGCCGCGCACTCACCCTTCACCGGCTGCGGGTGGCTCTGCTTCCGCCGGGGCATCGTGGCCGGCCCCGGCCCAGCCCGGCCCCGCCGCCCGCGGCCCGCCAGCAGCCACCGCCAGCCCGGGGCGGCCACCGCCGCCCCGCCTCGACCGGGCACTTCCGCTTCCGGCCGCCACGGGGCAGGGCCAGCGCCGGAAGCGGGCGCAGCGCCCCGGAAGCGGACGGGGCACCCGGAAGCGTGGGCAGGGTCCGCCGCCCGCTTGTCCCCGGGCACCGCGCCGGCGGCTCCGGCACTCGGCGGGGGGGCCTGGGCCGCGCCGCGGGAGAGGCAGGCGGGGGCCGGGCCCTCTGGGCGGGTCGGGGGGTCCGGGGGGGGCGGGCGCCTGGCGGACGGAGGTCGCGGGGGCGGGGTCATCGGGGGCGGGGTCATCGGGGGCTCCGCCCCTTCCCGGGCAGGGGGAGTGGGGAGGCCCCGGGGAGCGGCTGCGGGGCACCGGGAGCGGGGGCGCGGGGGGATCCCTAGCGGGCCCCGTGCCCCGGCCGGGCGGCTGCGGCCTCCCTGCTGCCCCGGTGCCCGCTGCCCCGGTGCCCGCTGCCCCGCCCGGCCCAGCGCCCCGGCCCTCGGTCCGTCCCCGGGCCTGTGCCGGTGGGGAAGGGGCGGCTGCCGCTGCCCGGGCGCGGCTGTCCGCGGGCGGGGCTCCCGGCCCGGGGGCGGGGGGGTCCCCGCGGGCCGTGGGCGGCGGCACTGCGGGAGGGGGGTCCCGGCCGGCCGCCGGTGCGAGCGGCTGCTCTGCGGGTGGCACCGCGGGGCTCTGGGGTGCGGGCGGGGGCCGGGCGGTGCGGAGCCCCCGCCGTGCCCGGAGCAGGAGGCCGGGGGCCCGGCAGCCCTTGGGAGCGGTGGGCGGCCGCGCTCCGGTCCTGCGCCGTCTCCTCTGGTGCTTCCGGCGCCGGGGCCCTCTCGGCCCGGATGAGGGGTCTGGGCTGCTGGGGGTGCGCAGGGGGCCGCTGCCCTGCCTGCGGTCTGATCTCCGGAGGGCTGGAACCGTCCCTCGGAGACCCCCGCCGGGGTCCCGACCCTGGGCGCTGTCCTGGGGAGTGGGGCTGCAGGGATGCAGTCCCGGGGCAGGTTGCCCAGAGAGGCTGCGTGGGCTCCGTCCTTGGCGGTTCTCAAGACCCAGCTGGCGTAAAGCCCTTGGCCGCCGTGCTGACCCCGGTTGGGCAGGAGGGTGGGCTGGGGACCTCTCGAGGCCCTCTCCAGCTGAGTCACTCCGTGGTTGTGGGCAGCTCTGTGGGAACGGGCTGCAGAGGAAGGGCAGCCCGGCTCCCCGCAGCCAGGCACAGGAGGAGAGGCAGCTGCAGAACGAGTCCCATAGTGGCCCCAGTGTTGGGGCACCGTGGCCATGCCGCAGCTCCTCTGCGGCTGTCACCTCTGCCACTCCTGTCACAGCTCTCTCAAGGACCACAGAACTGAGCTCTGTTGCCTGGTTCTCCCAGGAGCGCCTGTGGGCTGTGGTCCCCAGTGCGATGGAGCTCCTGGCTTTACCTGCCACATCCCAGTCGTTCATAACCCCGCTCCCCCATTTTGCGTGGGTCGGCTCGTGGGCACTCCGACATCCTCTGGCCCTGCCAGGCAGGGAGCCTGCTGGGCCCTGGGGACGCAGCGATGGCTCCTTGTGCAGCCTGGTGGCACTTCTGCTCCCGCAGGAGCTCAGCCGGCTCGTGCTGTTACGCTTCCCGCTGCTTGGGTTGGTTTCCTGCAGCTTCTGTCTCCAGTGTCCCAGCACTGCGTGGCCCAGGGTCATCCAGGGCTTTGTGTCCTGCTACGCAGGGAGAAGGGCCTCTGCTTACCCTGCCTGGGGGCTTGTTCGGCCGCACCGTGGTCTGTCCGCCTGCTGCTGCGTGTGTTGCGGGCAGCAGCCTTGCTCGGGCTCGGCCATAACTTGTGCTTGTCCCCTCTGACGCCTGGGTCCCTGCCCTGGATGTGGTCCCCGTCCATGGGACTCGTTCTGCCTTCTCTGTAGCTCCGTTAACAGGGCTGTTTGACGTGTCCGAGTGGGCCCGGTGTGTGATCTGCTGCTGCTGAGCCTCCTCATGGAGAGTTCTGGTTTATTTGCAGGTCCCTGAGGGAGTCAGATGTGCTGGACTTCGTGGTGGTCCCAGGGGAGCCATGGCCGTGCTGTGTCGTCAGCAATGATTCCCCGCTGACAGGTACCTCGGGGCCGGAGCGTAGGGCTGCGCAGATCGCTGCCGGTGCTGCTTCGCTTGCGCTGTGCAGCCCCGGCCGCGGAGTCGAGGTGCTGCCGTCCCGGTGCGGGAGCGGCGCAGGCACAGGGTCTCCTCGCCGGCTGCCCCCCTGCTCGGCAGCTGATGTCTGCGGTGCTGCTCCAGCGCTGGCTCCTGTTCTGCTGGGCGACCGTTCCGCGGTGACAGCAGCAGTCGCCCCAGGCAGCCCCACTGTGTCTGAGCGTGTTCCTTCCCGCTCTCCTCCTGCAGCGCCTCGCCCTCTCTAAGCACCGCTCAGATGCAGTCTCAGCTCAGTTTCCATGGCTCTTCAGTTGCCACCTCACTGGAAAGTGCCTTGTCACCTGGGGTGAGCCGGCGCAGCACCTTGCTCCTTCCCAGCAGAGCAGATGTGGTCAGACGCCTCGGGTTTAGCCGAGCCGTCACTAAGGTCTGCCTCTGCCCGTGGCAGTGCTCCTGCTGTTCTAGCTGTGCCCAGAGAGAACAACCAGCAGAGACTGCTGGAGGTGGAGGGACACAGCGGTACTGTGGAGGGGTAGAGCACAGGGTGCAGCTTTCTGGGGTGTAGGCAAGGAAAGAACAAGGAGAACGGTGGAGGGCTGGCCCTGCCGTCGGGAGGGATTGTGGTGTGACCCCAGACTTGGGAGCAATGAGTACGGGAAAACCGACAGATTTACCTCTCTCCTGTAATCACCTGGCTTCTGGTCACTTAATTAACTGGCTCTTGGACCCCTTGGCGCGGTTGTCTCTGCTACGAACTCAGCAGCAGCTCGGGTGGTGCAGGTTTCGGCGCGGCATGTGGGACACGGGGCAGCGCTGGTCAGAAGCGACGGCTCCTCCCGGGGCGCTGGGTCCTGGGCTGCAGGGCGCGCGGAGGAGCTCCCTTCTCCCGGGACGGTTCAGGATCCAGCCTTTGTGGAGGAAGCGCTGTCTCTGTGGCAGTGAGGCACTCCCTGCTCTGCTGTGGGCTGCCCGTGGGGACGAGTGATGGCAGGTTTGATTTGCCCCACGTTTTCCTCTGGGCTCCCTTTAGCTCACCGTTGCTGGGAGCTCTCTGCTGCAGACTGGGCTGGGGAGCTTGTGTCCCTGGTGGCAAGCTCTGGCGTCTGGCCAGGCTGAGTCTGTGCCTTGTGGGCACCGGAACTTCGGTGGAGAGTCGGAGCTTGGAGAGGAGAGCGCGGAGACTCCGGGTGTGGTTATTGTAGCGTTGTGCCTGCAGACTGCTCGTCACGGTGCTCACCACTGCCTGCCTTGCAAAGACCCCCGTTTTCTCGCCTCGGGGAATTTGGGAGGTGCTGTGTCTCCAGACTTCGATGTGAATCGAAGGAGACAGGGTGGGCTCCGGGGCGTGCGTGGCTGGAGACGGGCTGTGGTTGCGACGTCCAAGCTCAGTGTGGCAGGAGGCAGCAGGAGCAGAGCCCGGTCTGGGCTGCGGGCTGTGACCTGCCAGAGCAGGGGGATCTGGAGCAGGGGTCTCCGTGCTGCAGGGCTCTGCCCTGGACCCACTGGGACGGGGCTGGCCTGGGGGCTGTGAGGAGCGCCGCAGGTCTCAGCTCATCCCAGAGCTGCCGGGTGTTTCCTGTGGTGCAGCCGGTGGACAGCCCTGGCCTCCGTGAGGGCGGCAGGACTCGGGCTGGGGTCTCAGGGTGGGGTCTCGTGGGTGCTGAGGGGCCGCTCCCATGTCCGGGGCCCAGAGCTCGCTCTCACGCGTGGTTCCTTCGCAGGCTGAGTGGTGCCGGCTGCGGCAGGAGATGGTTCAGCGGTTGCCGGTGGGGAGGATGCTGGCTCTGAGGCCCAGGTAGGAGCCTGGCCATGGGGCTGGCACCTCCCTGCTGCCCTCCGTCGCCCGGCAGCAGCCGGCTGCCGCCCTGATGGGCCACCGCGGAGCAGCCCACGCCGTTGCCCAGGCCCTTCTGCCTCCTGGGCGCCTTCGGGCGGAAGCCACAGATCGTCGGGGGGAAGATGGCGACGGAGCCAGGGCAGGAGGAACCTGGGGAGACACGCGTGGTGCTGGCCCTGGGCGAGGGCGGGGAGCTGGTGGAGTGTCCCCTGTGCCTGCTGCCCCAGCCTCCTGAGGCCTTTCCCACCCTGGCCTCCTGCGCCCACCGCTCGTGCCGGGCGTGCCTGGAGCAGTACCTGCGCCTCGCCGTCGGCGAGAGCCGCGTGCCGGTGGCCTGCCCACACTGCCCGGCTGCGCTGCAGCCGGCCGACGTCCACCGCCTCCTCGGCAAGCCCGCCCTCCGCCACAAGTACGAGGAGTTCCTCCTGCGGCGGCTGCTGGTGTCCGACCCCGAGACCCGCTGGTGCCCCGCGCCCGGCTGCAGGTGACCAGCGGGACCCTCGCGCGGGGGTCTGCGAGGCGCGGGGTGGGGACGGCTGTGCTGCAGCCGGGGCTGGTGACGATGCCTCCTGACTCCTGAGCAGGGCTGCAGCTCAGCTCAGCGTGGAGCTGGGACCTGGCACTGCCCGGCCTGGCTGTGCCAGGGAGGGGACGGCTGCGTGGGGACACGGGGAGGGCCACAGGTGCCCCTGGCCCCCCAGCACTGACCACCTTCTCCCCACAGCTACGCCGTCATTGCCCACGGCTGTGCCGACTGTCCCCGCCTCACCTGCGGGCGCGAGGGCTGTGGCACCGAGTTCTGCTACCACTGCCGACAGCCCTGGCACCCCGACGGCCCCTGTGTGCCCGCGCTGCTGGCCCCCAGCCCTGCGGCACAGCTGGTCCGCCCAGAGGACTCGGCCCATGGTGAGACCCTGGCCAGGGTGGGAGCAAGCGGGGTCAGGGTTTGGCACGGCCGAGCGACGCAGTCGGTGCCTTTGCACTTCCCTGCCTGTGGGGATGCTGGAGCCGAGACCCAGCGTCCCCACTGGCTGCCTCGGCCTGGAGATGTGTAGCGCCGTGCCGGTGGAGCTGGGCATGTGGAGTGCGGCTTTGCTGTGCCTGGCTCACCATGACACCCATGGGAGCGACTGCGAGTCCCGGGACAGGGTGTGAGGGTGGGCCTGCGCTGTCCTGCCCCCTCATCCCGTCTTGTCTCCTTCCCCCTGCCAGCTGAGGCCGAGGACATCAAGGTCTGTCCCCGCTGCAGTGCCTTCATCATGAAGATCAATGATGGGAGCTGCAACCGCATGAACTGCACGGTCTGTGGCTGCCTCTTCTGCTGGCTCTGCCTGCAGGAGATCTCCGACGTGCACTTCCTGAGGTCAGCGCCGGGCTGCGGGGCCTCGGGCTGCGTGGGGGGCTGCTGCGCGGGGGGTGCTGGAGCTGGCCCTGGGCTGAGCTGGGGCTGCTGGGATGCTGGGCTGGGGCTGGGGGCCCTGCCAGGAGCTGGGGGGCTAGGACAGGGGGCAGAGAGGCCCTGCTGAGAGCCATGGCCATGCACAGCCTGGCTCGGGGCTGGCTGGGCTGTGGGACTGATGAGGGGGAGCAGAGTGGTCTGTGCTGCGGGGCTGGCTGGGCTGTGGGACTGATGGGGGGAGCAGAGTGGTCTGGGCTGTGGGGCTGGGGCAGGCTGTGGGGCTGATGGGGGGAGCAGAGTGGTCTGGGCTGTGGGGCTGGGGCAGGCTGTGGGGCTGATGGGGGGAGCAGAGTGGTCTGGGCTGTGGGGCTGGGGCAGGCTGTGGGACTGATGGGGGGGAGCAGAGTCGTCTGGGCTGTGGGGCTGATGGGGGGGAGCAGAGTGGTGTGGGCTGCGGGGCTGATGAGGGGAGCAGAGTGGTCTGGGCTGTGGGGCTGGGGCAGGCTGTGGGGCTGATGGGGGGGAGCAGAGTGGTCTGGGCTGTGGGGCTGATGGGGGGGAGCAGAGTGGTGTGGGCTGCGGGGCTGATGAGGGGAGCAGAGTGGTGTGGGCTGTGGGGCTGATGGGGGGAGCAGAGTGGTCTGGGCTGTGGGGCTGGGGCAGGCTGTGGGACTGATGGGGGGAGCAGAGTGGTCTGGGCTGTGGGACTGATGGGGGGGAGCAGAGTGGTCTGGGCTGTGGGGCTGGGGCAGGCTGTGGGGCTGATGGGGGGAGCAGAGTGGTCTGGGCTGTGGGACTGATGGGGGGGAGCAGAGTGGTCTGGGCTGTGGGGCTGATGGGGGGGAGCAGAGTGGTCTGGGCTGTGGGACTGATGGGGGGGAGCAGAGTGGTCTGGGCTGTGGGGCTGATGGGGGGGAGCAGAGTGGTCTGGGCTGTGGGGCTGATGGGGGGGAGCAGAGTGGTCTGGGCTGTGGGGCTGGGGCAGGCTGTCAGCACCCCACCGGTGGGGTCCCAGCTGGAGCTCCGGGTTGGATGGGGGAAACCTGGCTTTCTGCTTCTCTGGTGGGCCCGTGGGTCTCCCCCCCGTCCCCCATCGCGAGGGCGGGCAGTGTCTGCGCAGGAGCCACCGGCCCAGCCCTGCTCTGTCCTCGCAGCCCCTCTGGCTGCACCTTCTGGGGGAAGAGGCCTTGGTCCCGGACCCGGAAGATCCTGTGGCAGCTGGGCATGGTGCTGGGGGCACCCATGGTGATCTCCCTTGTCGCGGGCATCGCTGTCCCTGTCATTACCATTGGGATCCCCATCTACATGGGCAGGAAGGTACTGGCAGGGGACTCTGGAGTGCGATGGTCCCACTCCCCCTGAGCCTGGCAGCCCATGGCCTCAGGCCTGGGCAGTCATGCAGTGCTCACCACTGTCCCCAGCATGTCCCCATGCCACCCGCTACTCCCCACAGCTCTTCTGTGCGCTGACCCTCTCTGCTGCCCACCTCAGCGTCCTCCACCAGTGAGAGTACTCTCAGCCTGGAGAGGTGGGGGTAGGAGTGGGTGAAAGGAGGAAGGGGTCTGGGGTCCCAGGGGTGTTTTCCAGGGACACCTGAGCTGTGGTGGCAGCACTGTCGTGGCTCGCTGTCCCTGAGGAAGTGGATGGGGTGTCCAGGCAGCTGTGGCTGCAGCTAGAGCTCTGTCAGGGCTGGGAAGAGGCCCCGTCCCTGGGGGATGTGTGCCGAGATCCCTGCAGAGCCCTTCACCTGTCTCATTTCTCCTCGAGGTGCTGGGCCAGAGCCGGAGGAGCAGCCTGTCGGGGTGCCAGCAGTGCCTCTCTGTCAGCAGCAGCGTCCTCCTCTCTCTCGTCGTGTCCCCCATTGTAACGGCTGTCACGGTGGGTGAGTGCTGCAGAGAGCGGGGCTGGGGCCCGCTGCGGTGGGCTGTCTGCAGGGGGGGTGTCCGAGGCCTGGGGCACCAGGGCTTCGCCTGGGGCAACGGCCAGCCAGGGCTGCTGGTGGGGGCCGGTCGATAGCTGCCTGTCTGCCCGCAGGAGTCGGCGTGCCGCTGATGCTCACCTACGTCTACGGGGCCGTGGTGCTGTCGCTGTGTCGGAGCCGCTGGGGCTGCAGGGGCAACCGCAGCCCGCCCGGGGATCTCGGTGGGGTGGAGCTGGAGAACCTGACCAAGCGTGAGTCCTGCACTGCCATCGGCCGCTGGCCGGTGCCCTCCACTGGGCTGTAGGGCCTGGTCCTGCCTTGCGGCAGCAGGGCTGCAGTATCTTCAGAGCCAGGGGCTCCCCGTGGACGCGTGTCGGTTCTGCCCCAGGCCTTGCCACACTCACCCCTGTCCGTGCGGGGAGGCTGCAGGCTGTGTCCTGGGCGAGGCCGGTGCTGCCCAAAGCAGTCACGGAACAGCTTGTTTGCACCCCTGCCGACAGCCTGTTGGGCCATTCTGCTCCCTGCTCTGGCAGGGAGCGGTGCTTGTGAACGGGGTGCTCAGCACCATCTCTCCCTCTGCCAGTGAATGAGCTGTGGTCGGTGCTGCCCAGCCCCAGGCCGGGCGAGGACGGAGTCCTGGACACCACCCCCTCGCTCCCCAGCAGCAGCCACAGCCAGCACAGCGGGGCGGTGTGGAAGGAGCGGGACAGCCGGCCAGCCAGCGCGGTGGCCCTCGGGGGGAGCGTGCTGAGTGACGGCCGGGACACGTCCTGCGGGTGAGCCGGGACTGCGGTGCTGGGGAGGCAGGGGGGACTGGCACACCCCCCTTCCAGCAGCCTTCCCCACGCCTGCTGTGCTGGGGAGGGACGTGGCGACGTCACCCTGTGGACTGCTGCCCTCAGACCCCGTGTTTGTCTGCAGGGAAGGCGTCAACATCGAGGTGGAGGTGTCGATCGAAGCGGTGCCGCATCCTGCCCGGGAGCAGAGCCTGCGCAGCGTGCTGTCAGGGCAGAGTCTCTCCGAGGACTCCCTGGGAGGCACCAGTGATAGGTGCAGCGCTGCCTGCGTCCCCGCAGACTGAGGGAGGGCTCTGCAGCACCCAGGGGGAGACCCTCAGTCCACAGAGCCCCCACCTGCGCTCCCACCTGCCGCTGCCACAAAGGTCCTGTGCCCTCCTGCGGCAGAGCTGGTCGCTCTGTGGGGCACTGCCAGCCCCGTGAAGTGGGTCCTGGCTGTCCCCAGGCTGGGCGGGCACTGACTGCACTTGGCGCTGCCTGCACCCTGCACCCATCCCCCCCTTCACTAAAGGCAGTCTTGAGCATTGGCGCTGCTGGGAAATAAAACTTCTCCGAGAGTCTGTCTGTCTGCTGCAGCGCAGCCGCCCCGTGACAGCGCAGCCCCGTGACAGCAGGCTCCGCTCCGTGGTGCGTATGGTGGGAGGCCAGGTGGGGGGGTAGGGTGGTCCCAACCCTGTGCGGGTGCAGGCAGGGGGACAAGTAGGGCCAGGGGAGCAGGGGAAGAGGGGGGATGTTCCCTTGTGCAGACACCCCAGCAAACTGCGCGCTGCGGATGCTGGACCAGCGCAGCACATGGCTGGCAGCTGGGGGTGGGGGGGGGATGCTGCTGCAGAGCCTCAGCCAGTGCCAGCAAAATGAGCACTCGGGTAAGGGCCAAGCCCTGGGCCAGCACTGGGCACACAGTGTCCCCGTGCCCCCGACACACGGCTGCCAGCAGGCAGAGGCCGAGGGTGGTGCCAGATGGCTGCAGCCGGGGCCCAGAGCACTGTGCCGGGGCAGAGCTGGGGAGCACGGAGGTCTCACTGCCATGACCTGTTTCTGTGTAGCTGCACCCATGGCTGCCCCGGCTGCTCGGGCAGCGTGTGGAGGGGTTCCGGGGCTGTTGGAGAGGAGGGCTGGGCCCTGGGTGGGTGATGCTTCAGCATGTGGAGGTGCCACAGGACAGGGACCTGCCATGATCGTTCTTGTGATGCGCATCCTCTCCAGAGCAGGAGAGAAAGCTGTACTGCCGGGCCGTAGCTGCTCCCCGCTGGAGGAGGCACCAGTGGAGCCGCCGCCTGCGGCCCCAGCTCCCACAGCTGCTCCTGTCTCTGGTGGCATGGGGATGAGGGGGCCCATGCAGCCCCATGCTCCCTGGCCACCACCATCGCCGTGGTGCTCCATGTCCTGTGTCGGCTTCCCTCCAAGCCGTGGGACACTGGCGCGGTCTGCAGGGTGCCCGTTTCTGCGTGTGGCTGAGGACAGGGCAGTGGCAGGCTGTGGCATGGCTGCTCTTTGCTAGTGCACACACCTGTGTGCGCGTTGTTGGCACCACAGCCAAACCGCCTTCCCCACTCCTGATGAGGCACAGCGGTGGGTGCACGCTGGGACCGTGGGGCTGATGGTTCTCCTGGGACAGCCCTGGGAGGGGTCCGGGGGGGGGGTGTGTGTGTGTCTGTGATAGGGGTCCCCCCAACCTGCTCTTCTATGTTTTTGTCCTTCTGGAGTTTTGGACGTTGGCCTTTCAGGGGCTGCTGCTTCTCTTCTGATGGGCCTGGGAGTAGCTGGGTCAGGTTATTAATCAAATTACCCATCCTGCTGCTGTTTCTTTGTGCCTCCTTTGCATCTGCAGCTGAGCTTATGTCACCTAACGGCCTGGGCTTCCTGGCACCTTCAGTCGCCAACTCTCAGACCTCTGGACTCCCCAGGCTCTGTCCCAGGCCACACCAAAACCTGGTTCCCAAAAGGCTTCGCCCGCGCACCAGCTAGTCCAGCTTGCTGTTTGCTGGCAAGTACGTGCCCCTCCCCAGCGCGCTGGTCTCTCCCTTTGCTGGCACTCAGACCCCTGCACCTCTGTGCGCCGTAGAAAGAGCCCACACACCCGGGAAAACAGCTAGAAAAGAAGATCATTTTGTGGTGACTTTTTATTTTTTAAAAAACATACAGCTGGCCCCTTTAATGCCTGTTTCCCACACCCATTCCCTCCCCCCTGCAGTCCCTCCTTTCCCCCAAGCAGCCTGCAGTGGTCCTGCCTGCCCCGTGTGCCCCCTGCCCCGGCATCCCACAGCCCATCACAAGCCCTGTGGGCAGCAGCCCCCGCTGCTGCCGGGGGTCTCCCGCTGACCCCGCGGGCCTTGGGCAGCCCGCATCTGACCATCCTGCTGCAGCTGGGCCGGGGGCCTCCCCTGGCTCCCCAAAGGTCACCCAGACCCCCGGCCCTGGCGTGGCTGCTTTGCATTCGTGGAGACGAGCTGTTGTCACATAACCTAACGGGCTGTCTTAGCAAAACTCCTGATTCTATCTTTGAGCAGCTTCAGCAGGTTAATGAAAATGACTGTAGATATAAGGGCCTTTGATAGAGCACATGACACACCACAAAGCATTCTGATTAAAAACTAGCACGATAAAACATTAGTAGAGCACATGGTAAATGGTATAAACCCCGTTACCTCTCAATACAAATTACTGATGAGATCACCACAAACCAGAGTCATTTTAGGGGACTCTACAGAGACTGGTGCTAACTCCTGTATCAAAAACTTTCTTTAATGACCAGGAAGAAAGTTTAAAAACAAACCCTCTTGAGACTGATGCCTCGCAGCAGGAACAGGACAACGGGCACTTCACAATTCAAACAGTGTTTTTTCCACCACTGAGCACAACTACCTCTCGGCTCAGTCTCCCAGGGACCTGCAGCTCTGGGTGTTCCATCCAGAACTGGAATTTACCCTTCTGCACGAGAGTCTACAGCATCACTGCTGTCCCTGTTCCAAAAAGGACATGTAGAAACTACAGGGCTTCAGAACGAACAAATGCTTCCAGGACTGGAGAAAATAATTCTGCTCATTGCTGTGACAATTCAGTCTGTTTATTCCAGATCTGGGGACACCTTGGCCAGCACATCCATAGCCAGGAGGAAGTATTAAGTACTGATCTGCCCCTTAACCAGAGCGATTCTGAGACAAATCTGTCTGGCAGCAAGTGAAAGATGCCCTGAGAAGCAGCTCACTTTTGCAAAGGAAAAAATCCTCTCCTTGGTTGCCTTACTCTGGCTGCACCATTCTAGGGGAACACATCAGCTCACCCATAGTTTCTGAGCACAGAAACAGTCGGTCTGAGCTGCAAGTCTGACTGCAGTGCCTGTGGGTGTTCGTGGCTCTGAACTCCCAAGCCCAAGCAGGACGCCAGGAGCCCAGCCTGGACAATCCAAGGACCAAAACAGTTCAGGTCTGAACACATCATCACTGCAGAGTTGCTAGAAAGAGGGGCTTAAGCTCAGGGCCACCAAGGAAGGGACTCAAAGATGACATGAGATGCACCCATCTAGGCTGGTGAGGTAAGGGCTGCCTGAACTGCAGAAGCTGAAACAGGCCAGGACCAGGACAGTGGACTAATTCTTTGAAGAGGGAAGACTTGCAGCACAAGGCATTGCCAAGGCCGCTCCTCCACGACGCAGGAACCCCAGAGCCATTGGAAGAGGTCATGCCAGGTGACCTGGCCTGCAAAGCCCATCTCTGCTTCCGTGTGCTCCCACACCACACCAGGTGGAAGGTGCAGGGGCACAGCAGCATGGAGTAGCAGCTGACCTTTCCATCAGTGGTTTATAGCCCAGGCACATCGCCCCTGTTCAGGCAGTGCAGTATTGACACGCTGTACACACTTCACACCATCCAGCACACCAGGCAGGAGCTGCCTCCTGTCACACCTGGAAGAGAGCACGCAGCGGGATGGGGTGCAGCACTCTGCAGGCAAGTTAGCTCAGGAGAATGACTGGTACCTCTGCCCCTTCAGCAGACATAAACTGTCTCCAGAGACTTGTCTCCTGCTCTGTGTGCAACAGACTGTCCTCAGCTGAGCCATCGCAGGGTAACGGAGAGGCAGCAGGCCCATGCGCTGCAGCAAGGGCTGATGCTCTCCAACCACATGGCAGAAGCCAACTGCTCCTTGTGAGCTGCAGACACATCCCCTGCAGTGCCCTGAGAAAACAGGGACAGACATTGTCCTCCTCACCCCACCTTCTTCACCCTCCACTTCCAGGAAAGAACCAAGGACCAACAATACAGCTATGTTTTCCGGGCTTTTAGTTTGAAAAAAGTATTGATTGAAAGTGTACAACAGAACGAGGTGTGGCAGCAGCACCACAGCCAGATTGTTTCACAAATAAAAACAGAAAGGGCCTTAAATAATCGGGTGCAGATTAAAAAAACAGTGAAAAAGTTCTTCCCTCTGAACAGAAATTCACAGGCACAGAAATGGCAACAACCACATGGAGACAATGGGGGGGACATCCTTCTTCTAACCACGGGGCTCTGCTCACAGGCTGCCAGCTGCAGCAGGCTCCTGCGCTGTGGCTGCTCCCGCGCGCAGCTCTGCCCTCGGCTCCCTCTTTGGAATGGTTACAGATGAACAACGCGACATGCCCTCGCTAACCAGACCCGCCCCCCACCCCCCAACCAGGACATGGACAAACAAGGCCTCTGCTAAGGCTAAAAAAAGGACAAGACTTTGGAGTCTTGAGTTCAGCATGTTTAAGAAACGAGAGTCTGGTGAGTGCACAGCAAAGTCCCTGTGCGAGGCCTGCTATTCCAGCTTGGCCTTCTTGTTGTTATCACCGCCATTCTCTTCTGCTGGTGCTGCCATGTCCTCCAGTTTCCGCTTCCCGCTTTCAGCAGGTGGGTGTGTATTACGGGGTTTGAAACTGATAATGATGCAGGTCATGTTGTCGCAGCCGGTGCCATCCCCCGAGGTGTCTGGAGCCAAGCACTGATCCAGCAGCTGAGGAGGGACAGGACAGGACGGGTTAGCAGCGAGCAGACACAGCACTGTGAATAAACTGACACACTGGGCCCATTCTAGCAACCGATGGCTTAGGAGCTGTCAGGCCAGAACGGCGCAGGCTGGGCTCAAATGCTGTTCACAACCAGACAACAGACAGAAACAGCCACAGCAACCCTGGTTTTCTAAAAGTGGTCAGAAACTCTTTCAGCTTGACAGCAACCCAGAGGTCAGAAACACTGGTCAGGGTGCCTAAGGAGCTGGGTCCCGACTCAGAGGCGTCTCTGCTGCTGTTTTAGCCAGCGTTGCAGCTCATGTGCTGCCAGACAGCCACGAGCGCGGAACAAACCAGCCTGATGGAGAGGGAGGGAAGAGTCAGGCACCAAGCTGGGATGCAGAAACACTGCATGCTGAAGGGAAGGTGAAGGTCTGGACCTTACCTCTTCTACAATGGAGGAGAGTGGCCTCAGGACTCCATTCTCATCCTTCTGAGTGATCTTGGACTGGATGAAATCCACCACTTCCTGGCTGCTCATCACATTCCTGCAGAGAGTGGAGAGATCAAAAGGGCAAGCAAAGCGAGCAGTTGTGCCACAGTGTCCCCAGAGAGCCTCACTGTGGCAGGGAGCTGATGGGAATAAGGCTGCATGCAGTGAGGAACAGGAGGGTCCAAAGCTCAGCACACTGTGACGCCCCTCCAGCTGAGAGCAGCTCTTCTGGGGCCCAACTTAACTCCCGGAAGCCATGCGGAAAAAAAGGCCGATGAGTACCCAGGACCCTTGGACCTTCCTGAAGCCCAGCTCCAGAGAATGACCAGAGTAGAAAGCCCCAGTTGCTCCCTTGCTACTCACCAGATTCCATCACAGGCAATGACCATGAAGTCATGGTCGTCGTTTATTGTCAACACTTTGATATCAGGCAAGGCAGAGATCATCTGTTCTTCTGGAGGCAGATTCTTGTTCCGCTTGTAGAAGTGATCACCTGTAACGGAGAGGAGGACCAGTTTTTGCTGTGGATGGGCCCTGGCAATGCTGCCTACCCTTGAACAGTGAGAAGCACTGCCATGCCAAAGGGCAGCCCCAGCAGAATTGGAGCCAGTGCTCCCACACCCAGAGCAGATCAGGCTGCAGGGGAGCCCAACATGCTGTTCGCAGTGAGAAAGAGGCACGCTTGCCAGTTCGGCATCTCTTCACCCCAAACCAGGTGCCACTTGCTCAATTTCTGTGGCAACACCAGGCCAACAGCACATGGCATCCGACAACGCTGGCTGAGATCCTGCAGCAAGATGTCTTGGAGCATGATTTGCAGCTCACCCCAGCACTAGCTTGGCTTTGCTATGGTAACACTAGACGCTCATTTTCCTGAAGTTCAGGCTGTCCAGGGCCAGAGATTTCAGTGCAATGCCCGTATCACACTGCTGGGTTCAGGTCTTCCCAAACCCTCAGTAGCCAAAACTCACTTGAGAAAACTGATCCTCAGCTCTGACTTGCAGGCTTATCTGAAATTACATCCTAGGAAGGGACTTCTAGGGGCAGCGCAAAATAGTAGGTTGAAATGCCAGTATCCCCCTAGGTAAACAGACTCCTAGCTTCCATCCTAAATGCGGTTTTATCTCTTTAACCCAGGATAATAATTTCAGTGGTTTTGGTCTTTCTGCACAAGTACTCTCCACTTATACCCTTAGCTGCTGACATTTCCTTCCCTTCTCCATGTATTTCCCAGTATATTCTCAGTGTTACCACTCATTCCTTAACGCCTGCCAGCATGTCATCTGCTCAAACTGTAGCCATTGAATGGGCCAAGACCTTGTCTGGCTGCTAACAGACATGCCCTGTCTCCTGAGCCATCAGTTACTCCAACACTGCTTGTAAGAGACCAAAAGATGAGCACAAACAGCAGTCAGGTACTGACTAAAGCACCAGAGCAAGGGGGATGGAGTTTGTGCAATTAAAAGCACAGCTGGCTCAGGAACAGATGGACTCAAACTTGTATAAAGTTAGGTCCCCAGGAAGCAAAATACCAAGGTCCTTCAACAGCACCCTAACAGGAAGAAATCCTGTTCAAAGGTCAACAGTCTGTTTTTGAGACAGTTTATATGAGGCAGTTTCTGACAACCCAGCTGCTGGCACAACAGCCTTGGAGGCTTCACTCACTCTGTCCTGCGCTGGAGCCTGGCAGGTGCTAGGTGTTGCTTTCCACTGATGTCTGCCAGTATCATGGCCATTCTCTAATCACACTGAAAACTCACCACATCAAATACTGAATAGGTTCTACTCATCATCCAGTTAAAACCTATTCCTTAAACTTAGAGGCTGGAAGCACGGATGTACTGAGCGCAGCACCCCGAGGCCAGGCATGCCAGCAATTCACCGCCATCTTGCTCACCGATTGCCCTGGAGAGGTTGAGACCGCCGTTCACTCTCCCATCCATGGTGACCTTGCCACCAGCATTCTTTATCCTGGCCAGCTCCACCTCATCCTCCGGCTTGTGGTCGTACGACATGTCGACAGCTTTGCCACCTTCTGACACCACGCAGCGAGAGTCTCCAGCGTTGGCCACAATCAGCTGCTTGCCTCGGATAAGCGCCACGACAGCAGTTGTCCCACTGTCAGAGCCAGGCTGCAAGAAACAAATGGTTTTGCTGAGACTCCTTTCCCTTGCTCCGTATCAGGTCAATAAGGGAACCAGCACTAGCCACCACTGGCCCAGCAGTGTGCCAAACCCTGAGGCGCTGTGTCTCACCCCTTCTTCCCATAAACACACGCAGAACAGTGGAGAAAAGCCTGAGGGAAGTGTGAAACACAGAAGGAGCGTGTTCATTGAGAGGCAGGGTCAAGCAATACTGGCATTCCAGCCCCACAAAGCACCAGTGGTTCAGGATTCTCCGGTGTTCAACATGTCCTGCTATACCCTCAGCTCTAATGTGTGGATTCCAGCCCCACACCAGCTCAAGCAGAAGCCTCACTGCAAGCCAGGACATCTCTCCAAAGAGAGAAGGTTGGCACCTTGGAAGCTGTAGTCCCCTCTTCCCGATATCCTGGGTCCCTGGGCCACCTTCCAGCACTGCCATGGGCTGAGGAGCCACAGCCTTGGCCTGGCAAAGAGCACTGCTCCGCCTGAGAGCAGCTGCGCCGGAAAAGCAGCCCTGTCGTCGTTCCTGCACTCTCCTTCCTTGCCAAGCCCCACAGCGGTATCTACGCACAGCAAACCCAGCAGTGGGGTCAGCCTCTTACGATCTCAACCTGCCCGAGATTCAGGCCCTACCCCTCAGCCTTTTGCATAAAGTCAGGCTGTCAGCAGCTGTGTTCGGCCCCAGGAGAACAAAAGTGATGTTTTAGCCCCATCTGAACTGAAGTAACTCCTTGCTGAGCCCCCCTCAAGTGCCCTTGGCTCCACACCACGCTGCAGAACACAAGAACAGGGTGTGCACCTCCTCTTTCCCCTCCATGCCTGGTAACAACATTTCCTCCTCTTCATCCTCATCTTCCTCTGCTTCTTCAGTGTCATCTTCATCATCTTCATTCTCTGCCTCTTCACTACTGTAACCATCCTCATCTTCACTGCATTCCTACAAGAAGCAAGAGATACCACCAGGAGTCACACAGGACACTCTCGGTGCCCTCCCCAGACAGCTGGTCTCTCCATCCCGGGGACAGACGGTAAGTTTGCCCCAGAAGACTGAGATGACCTGGTACGTTTCCCCCGCGCCTGGTGTCTACAATCAGAGCAGCTAGTTTCAGCTAACACAGTGAACGGAGTGATGGTGCATGCAGCAAGACCAAGGCCTATCCATTACGGCCGCTGCACAGACAAGGGTGTGTTTCCTTCAGTGTTATCTAAACAACCCCCGACACTCCCATGAGATGGTGTCAAAGTATCAGGCTGAAAAACCTACTCCTAGGACACACCTAGGATGAGCCAGAGGCTAGCAGCTCAAGTACCACAGTAAGCAATGCATTCTGCCCAGCCAGAAGGCTACTCTGTCCCAGTGCTGTTTCCTACCTCACTGTCTTCCTCCTCTTCCTCAACCTCATCTGACTCATCCTCACTGTCCTCAAAAAATTTGGATTTGGTTGTGCGCTGGGGCTTTCCCGTAGAGGAGCAGGAGGGCCCGGCCTCCCCAGTAGAAGAGGTGACGGCCTCGTCACCTTTGCCTAGTTCAGGCTTCTGCAGAGCAGGGCTGTTGCCTCCAGCGCTGGCTTTGTCTGAGGTGGAGGAAATACCCGTGATTTCTTCATCTGGCTTCCCATTCTTCCTCTCCTTGTGGTCGGTAAGCTCCCCTGGGTCAGCCTCTCCATTCATATTTGACTCCCCATCATGCTGCTTGCCTGTCCCCTCTGCAGCGTTCTCCCCAGCTGGAGCTAAAGACTTGTTTTTGAGGTTCTTGGTGCAGTTTTGTCCATAACGTGTGAGAAGCTCCTCAATGGTCATTGTGGCTTCTTCATGCAGAAGAGCAGCTTCCTCATTATCCACTAAAAATGGAAAGGGGGGGGGAGGACAAAGAGGGTCAGAAAGCAGGATACATCACCACAGCAGCAGCTGTGCGGCACACGCTGGGTTCGGCAGCGAGCTGCCCTGACTGCAGGGTGCTGTTGCAGACAGGTTTCAGCAATGTGCAACAGGCTGATCACTAGCAGGCACAGACAAATGCAGCCAGGCCTGCACCACCCCACAGCTTCCGGGCGCTGCAGATGAACAATATGCAAAGGGCAGGGGAACGGCTCCTAACCACAGCCGATGCATGCAGTCTGCAAGCTGCCCTAGTGCCTCTGGCCTCTGATGCTATCTGGCTGGCTTGTAGGCAGCACAGAGTGTTTAAATTAGATGTAAGGCTGGAGGGTAAAGAGCCTCCTATTTCTCAAGTGCAGTCTCATCTGAAGCTGCGGGGGAAGCAGACAGACCACTTTCATGTGCAGATTTGCTCATTAATACTGCAACCAGGAATAAGAAGGTTTTGTTTTAGCAGTTGCTCCACGGGCATTAAGCACCACAGGGATCCCGACCAGCTGTAATCTAGACACTTAGAAACAGATGACAGAATAGCTTCAGGCAGCGAATGCAGTATCTCCTGAGCGGGACACTGGACAGAAAATAGGATGACTTTCCCTAAACTATGAGCCAATGACCACCGCTGCCCTACTGACATCCCCTTGGTTATAATTTTCTTTGCTAGCTAACCCCACAGGGAAAATAAACATCCATATCCCAAATACTCCTGAAAATACAGGACAAAAAGAAAAAAAACCCAACCAACAAAAAACACACTTTGTCCCTGTCAGCTGGAGAGAGGGCCAACAAATTCAGCATTTTCAGACCAGCACACAGTGTTCAAGGTGATGGTATTGCTTTCCACCTGCTTCAAGGCTAGTCACAAGATATTCAGCCAAGAGCAGCACAGCGCTCTACCCTGGGATTCATCCTCTACCTGGGTTCGTGGTCTGGCAACTACTTGCTGGTGGAAAAGCACACTTGCTTCTCTGTGTGAAAGAACTGCCAAAGAGACCTGAATCTACTTCAGCCCTATCTGCAGCTGGTGTCTGCCACCAGCTTGGGAGAGCTAGGCACTAGACATCACATTGTCTCACTTTCACAAATTGGCCCGCTTTCCACTCAGAGGTTTCTAGAACTCCGCACCCCATGGAGGAAGCCCTACGGAAAACCGACAGACTGCTTTGTTATTCATAGGATTAAACTACCAAATGAACCAGAAATCCCCTAGCACCAGCCCAAAGCAATAAACAGTGCTGAGGGGTGGCAGTTCAGCTCCCTCTGAAATTTAACCAAGAAATTTGGACAGAAAACCTTCTGCTAAAGCAGACCTGGCCCAATTCCTCTCAGTCCCTGTCCTGGAGCTGGTGCCTTTTGTCTGTTCAGTGGCATCTGACTTACCATCATCTTCATCAGCAACTTTCTCCTTATCATCTTCATCATCTTGGGGTCGCCCAGCCATCTGAGAGAGCTCTTTAATCACCTCCTCAGTGGTAAGCTTGGCATCTATGGCTAAGAAAGCATCTTCCAGGGCCTACATATGAACACAGACATGAGAGTGTGCACAGTTTCATCTTCCTTACAGGATCCCCGTGTGTCATTCTGTACAATCAAGTCTTTTCCAGAATGCACACCATACAGAATCACAGAGTGGCTGAGGCTGGCAGGGACCTCTGGGGTCCCCCTGATCCAGCATCCTGCTCCAGGCAGGGACACCCAGAGCCGGTTGCCAAGGACCATGTCCAGACAGCTTCTGAATAGCTCCAAAGATGGAGACTCCATCACCTCCCTGGCCAACCTGTCCCAGCGCTCGGTCACCCTCACGCTGAAAAGTGTTTCCTGATGTTCAGAGGGAACTTCCTGTGGTCCAGTTTGTGACTCTGGTCCTGGCACGGGGCATCACTGGAAGAGCCTGGCTCCCTCCCCTGCCTTCCCTCCCCGCAGGGGTTTGCAGATGTGGATTCAATCCCCCGGAGCCGTCCCTGCTCCGGCTGAGCAGCCCCAGCCTCTCCCCGCAGCAGAGATGCACCAGCCCTGCAGCATCCCGGGGGCCCTCGCTGGGCTCTCCCAATGCTTTGCCCAGCGCAGCCCAGGACGCCGTTCGCCTCCTTTGCAGCAAGGGCACCTTGCTGGTTCAGGGCCACCTCGGTGCCCAGCAGGACCCCGGGGCCTTTCCTGTGGAGCTGCTCTCCAGCTGGGCGGCCCCCGCACCTCCCGGGGCTGCGGGGCTGCTCCTCCCCCAGGGCAGGACTTCGCCCTTCGCCTCGCTGCGCTTCACCAGGCTCCTGCCAGCCCATTTCTCCAGATCCCTCTGCACTGCGGAGCAGCACGACCCGCTGGCGTACAGCTCGGTGTCACCCGCAGACTTGCTGAGGGTGCGCTCTGCCCGGTCCTCCAGATCGCTAACGAAGACATTAAAGGAGATTGGACCCAGTATTGACCCCCGGGGTACACTGGTCGTTACTGGCCTCCAACCAGACTGTGCCACTGATCACCACTCTCCGGGCCTGGCCACACAGCCAGTTTTCCATGCACCTCCCTGCCTGCTCCGACAGCCTGCGCTTCCACAGCTGCTCCAGGAGGATCTTATGGGACACCGAGTCGCAAGCCTTGCTGGAGCCCACAGTGGGTCTGGGGACAGGGCAGCATCCAAAGCCACTGTGCAAACGGCTCAGCATGCAGGCTCCTCTGCTCCGCAGGCAAGCTTCTTGCAGTCAGCGAGCACAGCCAGCTTGGGATCAGCAAAGCACGATAGTTGGGTGTTTCAGCCTAGAGCAAGAGCCACACTGATTCAAGTTTGCTTTGTAGGCTATCCTCAGCCTAGATGTAAACAGACGTTCTGGAGGGGCTGCCTTCCCCTCACCCACACTGCTACAGATCCCAGCACCATCCCATGGGATACCCAACATCAGATCAGGCATTAATACTGCGAGGAGAATTGCAACAGAGGGATTGCTTGGTGGAAGCAAGACATGAACGAACCCTCCCACCTCTGACAAAAGCTACCCCCGCCCTTCAAAAAACAATCCACCAAAACCACTCAAAGAACCAGCCCACACCTTTGACTGGAATGAGTCTGAAAATTTAAAAAAAAAAAAAGCTGGCAAAAAAAGAAAGCTGGAATATAGAAGAAGGTTCATGTCTGAAAACACGATCAACACCTGGTGTACACTCCTAGAAAAAAGGAAAGGAAATTAAAATGGAAGACATGGCAGACAGACCTTGGAGGGACAGGGCCCTGCACGTAAGTGTTAGGTACCTAAACAAGGGCTTTCCTCTGCATTGGTGCTTGCCTGTTTCAGGGCAGAGCTAGACTCTTACCTTTTGCAATTTGCCTTCCTTATAGGCCTTCTGGTCTTTGATTATCTCAGGAAGATACTTGGCACAGTACAGGGCAACTTCTTCTCCTGAAAGAGAGCAGAGATATTTAAAGAGGTTTCTCCTCCCAGAAGCAAAAACGCACTCCTGGGCAACTGAATTCCTGAGGCAAATCTTGGGACACAAACCAGAACTACCCCAGACATGGAAGTGTCACGCAGCAGCAGACTGCTGGGGATCTCACTCACAGCCCGCAGCACGGCTGCGTCTCCAGAACAGTAGGATTTGCTGATGACCCCTAGCAAACCTCAGTGAGCTCCTACCCCTCTGGTTTGGCCAGTGCTATAAGCCTCCTGAAAGGGAGCTTATGCCCCTTGGTACCCAGGCCAGCTGTTTAGGCCCATCCTGTGTGGAAAGCTCTATTTTCATGTGTAAAGCACAGGGACCAGCAATGAACAGAGGAAAAGGGAAGCTTTTGGTCAACATAAGCTCTCTCTGAGCATTACCAATACAAGACGAGCAACACAAAAAAGCATTACGTTCTCTAGGTTGTGTTCTAGAGCAATGAAAATATGATGCCACAGCCTGGAGATGAGCCTGCTTCAGCAGCGGGGTTGGACTAGATGACCCACAGAGGTCCCTTCCAACCCCTACCATTCTGTGATTCTTTCAGGAAGATAGGGGTCCTGATCAGCAGAGCAGTCAGAAGGGGTGTGTGTGCATGGCATGAGTGAACAGTGGCCAGAACACCAGGCTGCCAAGAACATAGAGGATAACTTGGATTGATGGTCAACAACTCAAACCAAGCACCCACTCCTAGAGCAGCTGAAAGATTTTTAAAAGCTGGAAACATTACAGCAGTTCAGTAATTAATACTGTCAAGTATGCAACAGAGCACAGGAGACATTTTCTGTGATCATGAAGGTGCTATTAAGAGAGGAAGATGATTAAACAGAGCGAGGAATCGTGAAGTTCTGTAGTTCAGGTCAGAAAGGGGGACCAGAAAGAACAGTGCAACCTGTGAGAGATCAGTCTCGTAATTCAGGTTTTTATATGAGAGGCAAAGAATGATGTAGGACATAGGAACCTGGCTCACAGGTCATGAGAAAGAAAAATTAGAGCTAGAAACTGAGAAACAAACTAAATGACAGCCACGGAAGGGTGGCAGAGAGAGGAGCAGGGCAGACTGTGGGCAGGTGGAAGGATCCAGCCGCAGGGTCCAGGAGCGTGCTTAAGACTGTGCTGGATGAGCCATCCTCCATCACAGGGCAAAGAAGGAGCAGTACGAGCGGGCTGAGCGTAGTGCTCGAGAGCCTCTGCATGCTGCTGGCTTTGCTATAGCTGCAGGAAGGTGACAGAGCCATGCGTGCCCCTTCCCTCCTGGATACAGAAGGGCTTTTTTACTGCAGAGCTGTAACAGACACTCAGCTCTTGATCTGCCTACTAGCACATCCCAGCTTCCCTGCTGTTCTTCCAGCCACACAGAGGCTGTGCATGTAGCTGGGCATGACAAGCAGTAATGCACACAGGAGCAAAGTTCTGTGAAGGAAAGGGGAGCAGGGGAATTGAAGGGAAAGCATGAGAAGGGTGGGAAGTAGCTAGCCATCAGCTTAGCAAAGGGAGAGGCAGAGGAAACATAGTGGGAAGCGGAGAGGTGGTGAGATTTGAGAGAAAAAGAAACAGCAGACAAGGGACTTTTCAAACGTGCCTGCAGAAAAGGGATCAAGTGGTCATTGACAAAGAACAGAAACCTTGCAAAATGGTTGCTGTTAAAATAGTGCTGCAAAAAGTTCAATGCTATGGATCTAGACAACAAAGAGACTGAGCTCTATTCTGATAGTGCTCTCAAAAATGCAGAGTAGGAGCGAGAGAAAAAAAAAAAAGAGGGAAGATCACAAAAAATAAGTGATCTAAGAGAGAAATAGGAGTGACTAGCATTTTGATGAGAACTTAAAAGGGAATACCAAGGTGACCTGACAACCACAGACCTGGCAGAAAAATAAAAGACTGGCTGAACCTTACAGCATCTCAAATGAATAGGGCAGACAACTAATGCCCATTGACATGTGCTTATGGAAGCAGATCTTGCCAATCCAACCCAACATCTGCTCTTAAAGATACTAGAACTTTGTCAGATAAAACTAAGCATGCTGATGTAGCAGATTCAGGTAAGGTATATAACATGCATATATATATATCATATCTTACATATACATATATGCCTATAAGACAGCACTTTGCTTAAAAAGTTTACCTTTCAAGACAGCACATGCAGAGTAGGTTAAGGAACTTCCGACTCCCAGTCATGAGATGAAACTGAAAAAATGACGGTTGGGCTTCATGATCTTAGAGGTCTTATCCAACCTTAATGTTTCTATGATTCTATGAAATCCCATGGGAAGATGTGTTTACATGCAGTCTTGAAGGACTGGCTCCCGATGATACCGTAATGTTTTTATCGAAGAGCCAAAATAAAACCAAACTTATATGAGAAACTTGTAGATGGAGGGAGTGGTGAATAACGACAGTGATACGTCTTCCAGATCACGTGACAAACTGCGGGAGTGAGCAGGGGCTGCTCAGAGAGGTATGACCACCGAGAAAACACCTGCACAGTCTTGGACCATGGCAGAAAACCACCCAGCAGATACGAAAGTGCTAGAAGATGGTCCTGGATCAACAGGCCAGGAGCACACTATGAGCGTGCTTTTATCTAGGCTGCTTTTACTTACCACGTAAATTAACAGGCCACCAAACAGTAGCCCTGCAGCCCCTGCAGAGAACAGCGACAGCTGCTAAATCCTTGCTCAGGGATTGAGCAGACCAGCCTGGCCCAAAGGCTGCTGGGTCAGTCTGCTGCGGGGATACAGGGCTCTGCCATGAGCAGAGCTGTTCCAGGTGAGTTCCAGGACTTTGCCGGCACCTGGATCAAGACCTAGACGTGACGGCAATGCACTCCCACGTAAAGGCTTGATGAGCAAGCAAGATGGTGCACTGAGCGTGCCTCCGCAGTCCAAGGAGGAGAAGAATTAGGAAAGCTGCAGGAATATCTCATTCTAAATCAGGAACTACAGGACAGGGAACCGGCCCATGGGCTGCTGATACGACGGCAGGTCATCGCAGGGGGCAGCTACCATCTCCTCCAGTTTCTCTTCCAACTTGCAGTCATTCCAGCCTGCCCAATCTGGACCAGCACGATGGCACTGACATCTCTTCCTCACCTCATTTTGACACTCTCTTGCGCACTGAACTGCATCATTGCTTGCTGTAGGTGACCCTGCTTCGGCAGGAGGGTTGGACTAGATGACCCACAGAGGTCCCTTCCAACCCCTACCATTCTGTGATTCTGTGATCCAGAGTGTATGACAGAGACACAGGTGGGTCATCTGCACACAAGCCGTGCTGTGCCCTGCAGCTCTTTAGATGCTTCCCTGATGGCCTTACACAAATGCTAAACATGAGTGAAGCGGGTAAAAGCCTGCATCACTTGTACCAGATAACTGTTCCGGCAGAAGAGCACTGGCCACAGCTACCTGCTGAGAGCAGGAAGGGAGAAGAGAGCGACTGAAGGGCATCCCTTACCCTGCCCAGCGGGGTCTGCAGATGAGGCAGCAGCTCTGTGCAATCTGTGCTACTGGAAGCAGCTGACAGATCTAATAATACCAGCATGGACACCTGATCACCCACCAGATGGAAAAGATGACCGAATGTTGCAATCTTTCTGCCACAGATAGGCACAAGTGACTTTTTTCCCAGCAACAAGTAGCTTGATCTGAGAAAGCCACCGACAGCTTTGTGGCCTTGGCCCCAGTCATCCCCTGTAAGCAGGCAGGGCGTGGGCTGGAGCACAGTCTGCAGGAAGATGCCTTCCACAAGCCTAGCAACACTGCGCAAAGCAATGCAATAGAGAAAGCTCTTGCTCTGGTCACCACAGAAGCAGGAGGCTAGCCCCGGCAGGAAAAGCTCTGGCAGTTAAACAAGTCATTTCTTTGAAACAGGTACACTGAGATTAAATAGTGACCTGGGAACATCCTATGTACCTGACTGTGGCCACTCAAAGACAAATTACTGTAAGAGAATTTGTACGTGACACAAAAGAAACTTTTGC
This sequence comes from Opisthocomus hoazin, assembly GCF_030867145.1. Classification (NCBI taxonomy): domain Eukaryota; kingdom Metazoa; phylum Chordata; class Aves; order Opisthocomiformes; family Opisthocomidae; genus Opisthocomus; species Opisthocomus hoazin. The sequence continues at coordinate 132,506,266 of NC_134415.1, forward strand.
CAATTCCTGTGCAGCTCCAGCACAGATGTCACAAAAGACATTTCTGCTGCAAACTGATGAGGCTTCACACAGGACCCTTTTGCCAGTCTCCTAGACTTCTCTCTTCATTGGCTGCAGCTCACTCTCAAACCAGGCCACCCTCTGTGAGCAGGGCTGGTCATGGTGGTACCCTGTCTCCCGTGCTCAGAGGATACGGGGTGCTCACACTGTTTAAACCAAACCCAAATCTAGAAAAACAAGATTCTCCTTTGGACCCACCAAAATGAGTCCTCGGATCTAACAAGTGTGTGTCCCTTTGGTGCGCAGGAGGCAGCTACCGGTCCAGCACACAGGCCTCAGCTCTAGCTGCTTGCACAGCAGTCACAGTGAAATCTAATGGATTTTACAAGCTGAGTCACCAACTACCTCAAAGCACACTGCGGCCACAGTGGCCAGAGAAACCGAACTGGGTCAACAAATTAGTCTTTTACATGCAGACAGATGTACTAAAGTATTCCATCTCTGCACTTCTGGACTTCTGACAAAACCTCTGTGAGAATGCAACAGAGAAGCTCCACTTCGTACCAGGTCCTGACTCACACACTGAGTGGGCTCTGCAGACCAGAGCCAGGTGTGGCGAGAGCTTTCTGCAGTTCAGCCTGGGTGCAACCAGCATAATTACCCTGTGGACACTGATGGCTCCTTTCAGTTCATTATGTAGCATACACCTGGATGTGGTTACACTGGTGCCCAAATCAGCCCACCCACCACATGTTATCAAGGTCTTGTCCTCATTAAACATCAAGAATACTCCCCCTGAGGGTGGGGATGAGGGCATCAGCAGCAGGGCTGAAGAGCCAGGTTATTATGAAAAGAGATTTAGACACCTCGGTCCTGCCTGGTGCTGCTCATGAAGGTCTTTCCCTGCCAGTTCCACTAAGGATCCAAGGGTTCAGCCCATGGTACTCCTAGCCTGTGGCATGGAATTAGGGGGGAGAACAACTATCAAAGAGACACCAGTAGCAACTGAGTAACAGTGACTCCTGGGACAGACCACAAAAATCTCAGAGCAAAAGACTTCCCTACTCCTTTTACAGCTGCTTGCTGTTGTTCTTCGATGGTGCCTCACCTGCTACAGCACTGTCTCAAAATTAAAGTTCCCTCGCCTCTGCAGTTTGTGTGTTATACACACAGGTTTACCTTCTTATTATGGCTGTATAGCGATGCAACAGACAGTCCACCAGGACAAAATATTCCCCAGACCACTCATGTTCACCTGGGCATCATCTGTCAGCAATGAATTAAGTGCTCAGGGCTGTAGAGTTTCCTAACCAGACCTACAGCAAGTGGTCCTGGTTGCCCTGTAACAAGCATTTAAGCCATTTCCAGTGAAGTGGTAAAAGCTAGGAAGAGCTCTTTGAAGGACAAAACTGACCTGCAAAGCAGTAAAACAGAAGCAATATTCCAAAGATGCAAGCACCCAGAAAACAAACAATTTTGTTCAAGCAAGAGAAGGATGAGTGCATGAGTACAACATAGCACAGCAAGGTAAGTATGAGGAACTGCCACACAGGCTCTTCCCCTCAGCAAGGTGGGCAAGACCACAGGATTATCTCCCCAGGGGAAGGAATGGAGTCTGTTGCTTGTAACATCTAGACAAGGCTCTACACACTCCAAGGTGCATTTTCACCTGCAATAGGAGTCCTGGTGCTGACAGTTTTAGGACAGCAGGGAAAAGAAAACCTCACCAAATGCAATTTTCACTTCGTCATGCTTCCCCAAGAAGCAGGAGAGGAGAATTAGAGCTACAAAAGCAGGCTCTGGTACCCATAGGTGTGGAATGCCTTCACCTGTCGGGGACTTCAAAAGCCTTCATGGGCTGAACACTTAGAGAATACAATTACTTGCACATAACCAACAATGAATCCAGGGATCATTCCCGCCTGGACAAGGTCCTGTGCAGCCTGCTGTAGGTGACCCTGCTTCGGCAGGGGGGTTGGACTAGATGACCCACAGAGGTCCCTTCCAACCCTGAACATTCTGTGACTCTGTGTCTTCCATATTCTTCCATATTCTATGTCTATGTCTTCTCCAGCATGAAACCCACTGTAAAACTCTCAAAGTCTCCATGAATCATTTTATGAATATTTTCTAGAAGAGTAGCGTCCAGCTAAGTAATGCCAAAGTCTCAGCTGTGTTTCCTGCTTAATGTAACACAGATGCAGTAGCAGGAAGGTCTTTGGGAAGCTAAAGTAAAATATATGATGTGTAGCACTGAATTCAGTGAAAGAGTAAGTATCTGGAGGATTCTCCAGAGTGCACACTTTAATCTTCCTGCAAAATTATAAAAAGAGACTGCTTTTGTTTGCAAGAGAGCATGTGGAGTTTTCAGGATGTCTGGAAGATCACACAAAGGTGAAAACATACACAGGAAAGTTCAGGTCTCCGAGTGTATTTCTGCACAGCTAGATGCCACTGCCAAAATCCACATCTGATTCAGTTTTAAAAGCAGGAGTCACATTCAGATGAAATATGGAACAAAGTCGATTTATCTTGGCATTTCAGGCCAGGTTGGCTCCAGAATATTTAAGACCCAGCTGGAATCTCACTGCAGGATGATTCGTCTATCTCCAGGAGCACACGCTTGAATATGACATGTAAAGACAAGAATGGGCAGCATCCTCAGGGCAGAAACTTATGCAAGAAAAAGGCCTCCAGAGACACAGGTTCCTAGATGAAATCTTTTTCAGTGCACATACATGCACAAACCCATCCTATCTCATCTTCACAAGGCTGAAAGTAGATCCCACTCCAAGATTTGATCTGTATTTAGACACAGAGACACCATTTGAATATAAAATAAAGAAAGCTTAGAGTCAAATAACAAGCAAACTAGCCAACTAGTCTTTAAGGATGTATTCCAGAGAGCGCAAGAGCTCTCGATCCCCAAGTGTAAGAAGTTGGGCAGAGAAGGGAAGAGACCGGCATGGCTGAGGCAGGAGATGCTGGTCAAACTAAGGCAGAAGAGGGAACTGCACACGCAGTGGAAGCAGGGACTGGCTTCCTGGGAAGAGTATAGGGAAGCTGCCCGGTTGTGTAGGGATGGGGTCAGGAAGGCCAAGGCACAGCTGGAGCTGAACTTGGAAAGGGATGAAAAAAATAACAAGAAGGGCTTCTACAGGTATGTCAGCCGGAAAAAGATGGTCAAAGAAAGCGTACCCCTGCTCATGAGCGAGACCGGCAAACTGGCAAAGGCAGATGAGGAGAAAGCTGAGGTACTCAACAACTTTTTTGCCTCAGTCTTCACTGGCAACCTCTCTCCTCACCCCTCCCGAGTCAATGAATGGCATAAAGGAGACCAGGAGGGTAAAATCCCTCCAGCTGTAAGTGAAGACCACATTTGGGACCTCCTGAAGAACCTAAACGTACAGAAGTCCATGGGACCTGATGAGATGCATCCCAGAGTCCTGAGGGAACTGGCTGATGTAGTTTCCAAGCCACTCTCCATGATATTTGAAAAGTCATGGCAGTCAGGGGAAGTCCCCAGTGACTGGAAAAAGGGAAACATTGCACCCATTTTTAAAAAGAGTAGAAAGGAGGACCCTGGGAACTACAGACCTGTCGGCCTCAACTCTGTGCCTGGGAAGATCACGGAACAGATCCTCCTAAAAGCTATGCTAAGGCACATGGAGGCCAGGGAGGTGATTTGAGACAGCCAGCATGGCTTCACCAAGGGCAAGTCCTGCCTGACCAACCTAGTGGCTTTCTATGATGGTGTAACAACAAGGGTGGACAAGGGAAAACCAATGGATGTCATCTATCTGGATTTTTGTAAAGCCTTTGACACGGTCCCCCACAACATTCTTCTCTCTAAATTGGAGAGCCATGGATTTGACGGGTGGACCATTCGGTGGATAAGGAATTGGTTGGATGGTCGCAGCCAAAGGGTAGTGGTCAATGGCTCAATGTCCAGATGGAGACCAGTGACGCGTGGAGTCCCTCAGGGGTCCGTACTGGGACCGGTGCTGTTCATTATATTTATCAATGACATGGACAGCGACATCGAGTGTACCCTCAGCAAGTTTGCAGATGACACCAAGCTGAGCGGTACGGTTGAGACACCAGAAGGACGGGATGCCATCCAGAGGGACCTGGACAAGCTGGACAGGTGGGCCTGTGTGAACCTCATGAGGTTCAACAAGGCCAAGTGCAAGGTCCTACACCTGGGTCGGGGTAATCCCCGGTACCAATACAGGCTGGGGGATGAAAGGATTGAGAGCAGCTCTGCTGAGAGGGACTTGGAGTACTGATAGACGAAAGGCTGGACATGAGCTGGCAATGTGCGCTGGCAGCCCAGAGGGCCAACCGTGTCCTGGGCTGCATCAAGAGAAGCATGGCCAGCAGGTCGAGAGAGGTGATTCTGCCCCTCTACTCTGCTCTGGTGAGACCTCACCTGGAGTACTGCGTTCAGCTCTGGAGCCCTCAGCACAAGAAGGACATGGAGCTGTTGGAGCGGGTCCAAAGGAGGGCTACAAAAATGATTTGAGGGCTGGAGCACCTCTCCTATGAGGACAGGCTGAGAGAGTTGGGCTTGTTCAGCCTGCAGAAGAGAAGGCTGCGGGGAGACCTGATTGCAGCCTTTCAGTACTTACAGGGAGCCTATAGGAAAGATGGGGACAATCTGTTTAGTAGAGACAGCAGTGACAGGACGAGGGGTAATGGTTTTAAACTAAAACAGGGTAGGTTTAGGCTAGACATAAGGAAGAAATTCTTTACAATGAGGGTGGTGAAACACTGGAACGGGTTGCCCAGAAAGGCAGTGGAGGCCCCATCACTGGAAACATTCAAGACCAGGTTGGACAGGGCTCTGAGCAACCTGATCTAGTTAGCGGTGTCCCTGCTTGCTGGGGGGGGGGGTTGGACTAGATGACCTCTAGGGGTCCCTTCCAACCCAAAACTTTCTATGATTCTATTCTATGATTCTATAACAACAAATATCACAGAATCCCTATGGATTGGAATACTATGCCAAAATAGGAAAAGAAAAATTTTAAGAGCAGAGTATTAACTCCCACTCTGAGACAATGACAGGGAGGCAGAATGCTAAGGCAAATCAGAAGGCAAGACGACCAAGAACAGGGCAGGAGAGACCCATCACTCTGCATACAAACTCAAAAAAAGTTATAACAGGGCTTGCTGTATTCAAATTAAACACCCTGGTAGGACTAAAAAGAAAACCTCACTATGATAATGCTCACCTCTGAAAAGTGGGAGCTATGTGTAAATGAAAGCCCTCACTGAAAGGAAATGAAATGGCTCAGAGGATACAGCACGTGTAGACAGAGATTGATCAGAAACACCATAGTGGAGGTGCAGAGTACCCATACATATCACTCTCCAAGATTTGGGAGCACGGAGGCCAGGGCAAGTAAAAAGGAAACGGGGGAAGTCAAAAAAACCAGCAGCATATTCCAAAAACTGGAAGTCTTGTCCATAAAAACATAAAAGAAAAACTGATGAGTGAAATGCAAAGCTAAATATGAAAATATGAAAATATGAAAAACCCCCATGTTTTCCATGGAGCACAAGAGCTCTTGATCGTTGGGTGTAAAAAATCAGGAAAGGAAGGTAAGAGACCAGCATGGTTGAGTCAAGACCTGCTGGTCAAACTAAAGGGGGAGAAGTAAACACACAGGCAGCGGAGGCAGGGACTGGCTTCCTGGGAAGAGCACAGGGACGCTGCCGGGTTGTGCAGGGATTGCATCAGGAAGGCCAAGGCACAGCTGGAGCTGAACTTGACAAGGGATTGCAAGAATAATTAGAAGGGCTTCGACAGGTATGTCAGCCAAAAAAGGAAGGTCAAAGAAAGTGTACCCCCCCGATGATCAAGACTGGCAAACTGGTAACAACAGTTGAGGAGAAGGCTGAGGTACTCAACAACGGTTTTGCCTCAGTTTTCACTGGCAGCTTCTCTTCCCTCACCTCTTGAGTGGATGGACCTCAAGGCAAGGACTGGGGAAGCAAAGCCCCTGTCTAAGAGAAGATCAGGTTTGAGATCACCCGAGGAAACTGAACATACACAAGCCTATGGGACCTGACGAGATGCATCCCAGAGTCCTGAGGGAATTGGCTGATGTAGTTGCCAAGCCACTTTCCGTGATATCTGAAAAGTCACGGCAGTCAGGTGAAGTCCCCAGTGACTGGAAAAAGGGAAACATTGCACCCATTTTTAAAAAGAGTAGAAAGGAGGACCCTGGGAACTACCGACCTGTCAGCCTCAACTCTGTGCCTGGGAAGATCATGGAACAGATCCTCCTAGAAGCTATGCTAAGGCACATGGAGGCCAGGGAGGTGATTTGAGACAGCCAGCATGGCTTCACCAAGGGCAAGACCTGCCTGACTAGTCTACTGGCCTTCTATGATGGAGTGACTACATCAGTGGACAAGGGAAGAGTGATGGATGTTGTCTACCTGGACTTCTGTAAGGCCTTTGACATGGTCCCCCACAACATCCTTCTCTCTAAACTGGAGAGTTATGGATTTGATGGGTGGACTGTTTGGTGGATGAGGAATTGGTTGGATGGTGGCATCCAGAGGGTCGTGGTCAATGGCTCAATGTCCAGATGGAGATCAGTAACAAGTGGTGTCCCTCAGGGGTCTGTATTGGGACCAGCACTGTTTAATACCTTCATCACTGACATAGACGGTGGGATTGAGTGCACCCTCAGCAAGTTTGCAGGTGACACCAAGATGAGTGGTGCGGTCAACATGCCTGAGGGGCGGGATGCCATCCAGAGGGACCTGGACAAGCTTGAGAAGTAGGCCTGTGTGAACCTCACAAAGTTCAACAAGGCCAAATGCAAGGTTCTGCACCTGGCTTGGGGCAACCCCCAGTATCAATACAGGCTGCGGGATGAAGGGATTGAGAGCAGCCCTGCCCAGAAGGACTTGGGGGTGCTGGAGGATGAAAAGCTGGACATGACCCAACAAAGTGCACTTGCAGCCCAGAAGGCCAGCCGTGCCCTGGGCTGCATCCCCAGCAACGTGGGCACAGGGCCAGGGAGGGGATTGTGCCCCTCTGCTCCGCTCTGCTGAGACCCCCCTGGGACTCCTGCATCCAGCTCTCGACCCCTCAGCACAGGAAATACATGGACTTGTTGGAGTGGGTCCAGAGGAGGTCACAGCAATGATCCGAGGACTGGAACCCCTCTGCTGTGAGGAAAGGCTGGGAGAGCTGGGGGTGTTCAGTCTGCAGAAGAGAAGGCTGCGGGGAGACCTTATTGCAGCCCATTGGTACTTTAAGGGGGCTTACAAGAAAGATGAGGACAGGCATTTTAGCAGGGCCTGTTGCAATAGGACAAGTGGTAATGAACATTACTTCATGTCCTACACTAATGGGAATGTCATGAAAATGTCCAAAGTCTTTCTAAAACACAACACATGAAATAGACTCTCCTGTTAGCTGAGAAACTAACACACTGATCTTGAAGAAGAATAGATCCATTTGATATTATTCATTCTTGACCAGTTTTTGCTAGATGCTACTTATCTTCATATCTGCCAGATGCTTACAGTTTCTGAATTTCTGCAAGAAATAACATTAAGTTGCATAGTTGCTAAGTCCCTATCCCTATATCCTTTTTCCTTTGTCCTTCTCTGTCTTTCAGAACCAACTCATCATCCTGATGTTCTCACAAAGATAATCTTCAAGATATCAGCAATTGCTCCACCCAGGTCTCTGCACACTCTAAGATGAAGTTCAGGAGGAAAATAATTTCAAAACATTCAATCTAAATGCTTCAGACTGAGACTATATCTTCTGAAGAGCTAGTCAGCTACCTACTCAGGCTGAACTTTTTAATAAGGACTATTGCAAAGAGGTCTTAAACTCTTATTTACAAATTGGCAGAATTAGATAACTCAGTTCTGAAAGAAGTGAGAAATTATGAACTGCAGTATGTAACCTTCCACTTGAATGTGCTCCATTATCAGAGAAATGAAAGGCATACCTATCACACCAAAAAATAAATTAAAAAGCCTCAGAATGGTGGAAACAGGGTTCACTACACTACAGACCAGCAAATCTGGGATGCGAACACAGCTAACAGCAGAAATCATAATAAACAGAATTAGCAGATACACGGGTACATATGGTAGGATGGGCAGGGGTTAAATACACAGCAAAGCATGTCACAAACTGGTCAATGTTTTTTTCAAAGTCAATGAGCAGAAGTAGGCAGTTCAGTTCATCTACTCTGTATAGATTTTCAAAAAGCTTTCAAATAAACCATCAAATGTTTTACATACTAAGCTGCATGGGAAAAGAAGTAAGATTTGATAGAAGCAGACATTTTTCAAAATGGAGGATGTCCACTGGGAGAGTTCCTTGAAGACTTACGTTGTTCAACATCTACATAAATAATCTGAAAGAGAGGTCAGTAAGAAGTGACGGATCATTCAGGACGATCAAAACTAAAACAGCAGGATCTTGTGCTTTTCCGTGATATTGGCAGACTAAATTCCTCACTGACAAAGACAAGAACATGAAAAAAGAAAACACAATCAACCTCCACATGCACACTGGATGGACTCAAACCCATCTATTACCACTTAGGAAAGATCTGGAAAAAACTGGGGACAGAGCTCTAAAAATGTCAGTTTACAGTTTATTTGTATCAAAACAGCTAACATGGTGCTAAGAATTGTTAGGAAAGGAATTGAGAACAAAGCAGCAAACACTTATGTTACAATAAATTCAGGGTATATCTGTAACTTGAAAGCTATAGTCAGTTCTAGTAAGCCTAAGTAAAAGCATGTTGCAGAGCTAGACAATGTCCAAAAAAAGGACAAATATAATCAGAGCTGTGGCACAATATAATGTTTGGAATCCGTGGCTATGTCCAGCACCAGTAGCCTAATGAGTTTCATGGCCCAGGCATTTCATTACCTATGCTAAAAATTACTAGAATGATCCATGGTGCAATTTTGGCATAAGCTAGTTAGCACTCCCATAATTGCTGGACACAGTTCAGTATCTAGTAGAAACCAGGGACCAACAACCAGCTTGGATGCAGCCACACTACGCTGAACACTACAACAGCTCAGTAACGACAGCGTGGCCAGACTCTGCCAATTGACCTCAGGGCCAGAACACGGGTGCAGCCGTATGACTAGAGACAAGCCTAGGACTCTTCTGACTGCAAGAAAGGACATAGAGTCCAAAATTATAAAAGTGAAAGGTGCAAATTGAGTGATCATCTACTAATTTCTCACCAGTGTTGGTGATATTGCAGTGAATCACCTGGCAGCAGATTTAGATCAAAGTATTTTTTCACATAATAAAGTTCTATACAAACATCCTATGCAAATAATCACCAAACACATAAACCTGGTTTAAAATGCAATGAGAGAAATTCATGAAGAGTTCATCAAGCAGACTCGAGCGTGTCTGTAAGATCGAATGGCTGCAGGGAGCCCTCACATGGGGAATGCGAGCTGAGAAGGTATGTCAGGGAACGGATGCGCCTGTTCTAGTTTTTCACTCTTTCCTTGTGCAACCAGTACTGGCAACCACCAGAACGTACTAACAAGAGTCAGACCTTTGGTCCAATCTCACGTAGTTTTTCTTACTGCTAGTCTTCTGTGACTATCCTGTCTAGCTTATCCACCATTCTTAAAAGTTTTAGAAAATGGAATGCAAATCTCATTTCAATTTTGTCCCGACCCATAACCTTCCTTCCAGAAACGCTAAGAAATTCTCAGAACCTCTGTCAATGATATCTATCAAAGAAAATGCTTCCCAAGAAGGAGCAGGGTTTCTAACGTCAGACAGATGCTTGCCTCAGCAGCCACCGAGCAGCCTAGAAGAGCCACACTAAAAAACTCTGGAGAGAACAGTGGATGCAGTTACCTCCGTGTCCATCGTAGACCGAGAACATGGCTGTTTCACTGTCCAGCTCGGGTATGCAGTTGTGCGCATCCTGAAAGAGAGAGCAGAAGTCTGGAATGACATGGATTGCACTAGAACCCCCCAGAGAAGTGGGAGAAAGGAGCAAGGAGGCTATGAGCAGTAACAAACGGATTCTCAGATCTGGAGGGAGAGCAACAACAGTAAGCTTCCTCTCATATTCTCAAAAGCTTACCTGGTGAGCACTCATCTCCAAACAGGGGGCACAGATCTTTAATGTCACGGTGCTCTCTGTGCAAGAGCAGTAACCCAGCCCTGTCGCCATGCGACTGCACCGAATGGGAAACCCCTGCAGATCCTCAGTACAACAACTTTAAATATGACCAAGCTCAAGCCAGAATCAAACCCCTCTGCTCGCAGCACATGTAAGGCCTGTGTGACTGTAGTAGCTCACAGTCCTTTAAGAACATAAGGCAGCAAGCTGTGCTCTACTGCACAAACTAGTGCCTAGGCTGAGGGCTGTGTAGCTGAGCATAACTACAGAAACAGAAACAGTAGCAACACACCGGCAACTTCCCCCACACAGACAAACGCAACTGGTTCAGGATCACCTGTGGAGCCCGGCCATTCCCACAGACACTCTCTTCCCCAGTTCTTGCCAAACAAGAGCTATGCAAACGGAAAAGCCACTCTGGTGAACCCAGAAGGTGAAATACAGAGCCTCCTGGCCTCATGCCTTCAACCAGCCACAGCCTTTCCTCTGCTTGTCCTGGTGAACACGGTCACAGATGGCAGCAGTCGTCTATCCCAAGAGCCCAACGCAGGGCAGCCTCGCAGGACACGGGAGTACCACATTCAGTGAGAACAACTGGGATGGAAAACATTCTCTTGGGATAAGGGTTCCTTCCTGCTCTCCTTGCCACGCAGGATGACCCAGGAAGGCACTGCTGGCCGCAGGCACAGCTGCCTGACAAGCAAGGCGAAGAGCCTGGCCCCTCTTGAGTGTCTTTTGATCAGCCAAGCAAAGGACAAGCAACCAGTCAACTAACAGTGCAAAAACCAAAGTACAAACCCAGGTACCACTTCCTAGGGTAAGACACATGTCTTTGTTCTGGCAACTGCCCAGAAACCCTGAGAACCTCCAGAGGCAAACCAGAGGGAAGGTGTGTCCCAGGGGCGATTTGGGCTTAAATATCAAACGGCAGCCAGCCTTTCCCATACATGCTCCCAAACTATAAAGATCAACAACATCTAAGTTATATACACTGAGCAGCCTTTCTCCCCACAAAGTCTCACAGGAACAGCAGACCCTGAAGAAGGCACCACCCAGATTTTACAGCCAGGTGCCTGACCTCTTTCATGCTATAGGTAAGCAAACCAAGCTTGGCTATTCCCACACAAAGCCTAGAAATGATGGATGGACTGAATCTTTCTCTTAATCCCTCCCCCTGCCCAACTAACCTTCTAACATTCCTTAAAGTTCAAGCCCTAGCCTATCAACTTATAGCCTGACTGCACCCCACATGTTTTTGTTCAAGAGCAATCACGTGATATTTTAACAACGTGATTAGTCTCTTTGCTGTGGTTCAAGTTTATCACCTTAAAGTTAAATGTGCTACAGTTGCCCCAAAACACTGTGCTTGCTCCAAGACAGCTGCCTCTAAGGTTTGGATGTGTCCACATTGCCAACCATAACCCAAAATCTCTACACACACGGCAGAGCTACTTTTGCTGCACAGCCAAGCAACTGCCGAGCTCTTCAACTTTTTTATTGTAGGACTCCTTGGATAAGACATCTTCGCCCTCCGGAGTCCCACAACCTTATAAGACAATGCCATTCCCCTGCAATTTCTGTCAGGCGCCAAGCAAAATAGAAAAACAGAGGTTCTGGGTTTGTGTATCATGTAGTGCAACGAAAATTCCTGACATTGTGATGAAAACAGTATCTGAATGGGCAAATTACAATCTCAGTTCAAAATGAAAAAAAAATTACTCTGAATTATAACATAGGAAGTTTAACCAGACAGTTCACTGGAGACAGTGAATGAAAATAACAATAAGCAAAGAACCAGCATTTTTATGCTCACATTTCAGAGCATTTACAGAAGCTAACGAGACAGCAAAAACCACAACAAAGTGACTGGGATAAGTCCCAGGTGACTAAACAGCAGCTTAATTAGAGCAAGTAATGCAAACGATGCTGGGGAGGGAACCCAGTACTGGCAACAAAAACAGCCTTTCTACTCCATTTGTAGACCACTCGCCACAACCTCTCCTGACCCCGGCCCAGGGCGCTGCAGTTGAGGAGGGCAGACACACAAGGCCAGCACGTGTTGGCAGGAGACGGCTCAGCTCCCACGCTGTGAGCAGGGTTCACTCTACACCGCTCTGAGCACGAGCGCTGCTGGCTCCGCAAGCTGGGCTGCCCACCAGGGCCTGGGATTTTCAACACAGAGGGCGGTTCAGAGAGCACCTGACTGACCACTAAGCCCACCCTGTGCTGCCAGTTACAGGTCTCCATCCCCGCTTCCAGGCCTGGTAAGCTGTCTGCAGCGATTGCCCTCCAAGTAATCACGATCTCAGCTCTTCAGACCAAGGAAGAGCTCACAAAGCCTTCCCCTCGAGGGTGGTACGATTCTAGGTCTCCCCCAGCCACCTCAGTGGTTACCGAAAAAAACCTACGTTTTTTTGAAAAAAGTACGTTTGAAATGTCCAACGTTAAATTCAGTTGAAATCAGCAAACCAGTTAAAAGTGAGAGTTAACCTGACAAATCTCCATATTTTGAACTAAACTCTTGCATTTTTTGAAGGACTTTTTTCCTGAGCTCAGGAATGAAATGCAGCTGCACACAGGCATTGTTGGTGTCCCACCGTGCAGACACAGTCAGAACAGCACCAGAGCTGAGATGCCCCATCCATCTACCTCCAAGGTGCCTCCTGCGCGCGTCACTGTATCCCTGAGCACTCCTCTCTCTACCATACAGCTGTCTTCAGCTTCTTCTCTCCTCTTACCACTTGTACACACTCTGACTGGCTTCACTGACATAACTCATAACCAAAGCCTTAAGCATACACGTTTGCTCAGAACCTTCTCTAAGCCTTACAGAAGGGTGAAAGGACAATTAAATATGAAGAAAAGGAAAACACAAGACACGGAGAAGAACACATAGCACTGGAATGCAAGAAAATGCAATAAAACCGTAAAATTCTGCTCAGCTGTATGTGAAACAATGCCTGTTTCTCTCCCATCACTGACTTGGAAGCAATTTGCAGCAGGTTCAACTTGTAGCACAAGCGCTCCTGCTGTCTTCTCATTTCTTGTGATAACACAGCTAAACGATGTCTACACCAATGGGCTCAGTATCGCGTCTGCCAACAGAGAGATAAGCCAAAGCTGTTGACTCGTGCAGAAAACACAGCTGCAAGCTCTGGGCCTCATCCAATTTCCATAAAGGTCAACAGCAGCAAGAACAGACCTCAAACAAGGAGAATTATGAGCCAATGTCCCACCTGTGGGAGGGCTACTTTAGCCAACCAGCATTACAAATAGGGGCAACTCTGCTCTCCCTCATCCAACCCCATCTCCTTAACACACTTTCAGCCTCTGTGCACCGAGGATGCCAGGATGCTGCCTGCATTCAGCCTCTTACACGTGAGCTCATTGCCTTGCAGATTATACTGCACATCACTTCAGTGTTCCAGTAATCTCTCTGTGCTGCCATTTCACCCTTCCAGAGGTTACCAGGATGGACCAGATGAGACACTACCAGTCACAGTCAGCCAAGCACACACTGACTCAGACACTCTGGGTGTATCTTAAGAGTCCAAACACCAGTTCTCCTGCCTCTTCTACCCTAGAAATTAGAGCCCACGGTTTCACAAAGCTCTGGTGCACACAGAAAGGAGAAAACACCTGGTCACTGTTCTGTCACCAGTCAGATTGCTGTAACATTTCAGTAGCAGTGAGGTATCTAATAGTGTGGCTCATGAAACCTTATTTGCAAAAAAATAAAAAAAAAAATCAATCCCTGACAGTCTGAACAGGACACCCTCTCCAAACTAGCCAAAGGGCTACAAACAAGAAGGCTGCTCTACTATGCTCAGAGAAAATGTACCCTGGGGGAGGGTGCATGGACCAGCATTAATCCTTATCTAATTTATCTTGTTTGCTGGCTACCTGAAAGGCAAAATAAACCAGCACATTAATGGTACTCACAGAGAGTTTTAAATTCAAAGAATGAGTAACTGCTGGCAAGGCAGAGCAGCAGTCCCAGCAGCCCGACACTGCCCTTACACAAGCAGCTTTATAAAGTAGCTCCAACAGACTCCCCCACCGGGAGGAGCGTGGGCAAACACCTGGCTCCTGCAGCCACATATTTATCTTGCCATAATTCATTTACCCCACAACGAGCCTAGCTGAGAGGATGGCACACCAGGACTACAGGAGACTGAGAGCAGAAACGAGAACTCCTCCAACAAATTTACCTGGAAAAAAATAAGAACAGGGAGAGGGACCGATGCTTCCTTTATGCACGAAAAGCAAAGCAGGGATTTTCCCTGAGGATTTTTCGCTTGCTTCCATTCAGCGCTTCACCCCAAGCACTACGCCGTCCCTCCCTCCGCTTTTCACTCCAAGCCTCCGGCTCCGGGACGGGATTTCTGGGGCCGTACGCGCCGGGAGAGCCCCCACGACGCGGGGGCCCTCTCCGGCAGGTCGCCGTGGGACCGGGGCGAGCCACGGCCTGCGGGCGTTCGGAAAAGGCCGCGGCAGCCCCGGGAGCGGCAGCACCGCCCCCGCCCCCCGCCCCCCGAACCGCGGCCTCGTCGCCCCGCGGGAGGAGGGCCCGCCCGGCCCCAGCCCGTCCCGCGGGCCCAGGACGCCGAGGCAGGGCCGGAGGGAGGCAGCCCGCGCCCCGCTCACCTCCATGGAGACGCGCCAGCCCTGCATGGCGCTGAAACCGAAGTGGAGCGGGCGCGGCCCGAGCCCTGCGCCGTCCCCCGAGCTCTTCACCGTGTTGGGCTGTGACAGGTAGGCGCCCATGGCGGCGGCGGCGGCCCCGGGCCCGGCGCGGCGGCCCTGCGCGGAGGGGCGGCGGCGGCAGCCGGGCCGCGCGCGACCGGACCGGACCGGGCGGCGGCGGGGGGCGCGAGCGGCCCGGCGCTGGCGGCGAGGAGCGAGGGCGCTGGAGCCTCCCACCAGCGCGCCGCCGAGCGGAAGTCGCGCGGCCGGAAGCGCGGGCTATAGAGTCGCCGCGGGGGGACGGCGCTCTGCCCGCGCGGCCGCGGCACAGCGGCCGGAAGCGCCTACCATAGAGACAAGCGGCGGCTAGCGCGGCGCAGCGGCCGGGAGCGCGCTCCGCTCGGCGGCCTCAGGCCCGCGGACTCAGCCGCCGTTGCCCGCCCCCCCGCCAGCCTGTCAGCGACGCGCGGGCCCAGCCCGGCACTGCCCACCGCGGCCCGCTTCTGGCTGCGAGCTGCCCCGCAGCGCCCCTCGCCCAGTGCCGCGGGCTCGCCCGGGCCCGGCCCGGCCCGGCCGCACTCCGCGGGCTGCAACAGCCCTTCGGGGGCCAGCTCGCCTTGCCGCCCAGGGCAGACGGGGCAGTGGCCGCCACGCTTCGAGCACACTCGCCATGTGGCGGGGAGGGGGGACAGCGGGCTCGGCACTGGCGGTTCCCCGCCTGCCTGTGGCTTGGGGCGGCCCCGCGCTCCCCCGCCCGGCCGAGGCGGCGCACTCACAGCGAGCGCCCACGGCAGGACCCCCCACACCCTCCAGCCACGGGCCCGGCGCACCCCTCGCTCTTCATATAAACTTAGCCCCGCCCACCGGCCAATCAGCGGAGGCTGACGACTCCTCTCCCGGGCTCTCATTGGCTGTTGCACGGGGCGCCAAGCCGCACCGCTCTCCCCGCCCATCTTCACAGCCCTTCACGCAGTGAGTGCGCGGGCGCCCCCTATCGTGCTATATGCCCCGGAGCCCCGCCCATTGGCTAATTCGCAGAGGCTGACGGCACGCTCGTGGGCTCTGATTGGTCGCCGAGCGGGAAGCCCCGCCCCGGACGGCGCGTTACGCAGCTCGGCTGTTGGCGGCGGCCCGTCGGTGGAGTAGCGACGCGCTCGGGATCCGGGAGGTGCCGGGTGAGCCCGGTAAGTGTGCGGCCTCTGCTCTCCCCCCTCCATCCTTGTGCTGCCCTCTGCCTCGGGCCGGAACCGGCGCCGGCTCGGGCGGGCGCCGCCAGCAGGCCCGGGGCGCGGCCGCGGCTGACAGGCCCGAGGCGCGGCCCGGTCCGGCCCGCCTGGCCTGGCCTGGCCTGGCCTCCCAGCCGCCTCGCCTCGGCTGACGGCCCGCGCTCTGGCCCGCAGGTTGTGGGACCGCAGCATGTCGGAGGGCGAGGGCAAGCAGGTGCCGAGCGGCGGCTCCGACTCCAAGCCGGAGTCCGCGTCGTCTGGCCCGGGAATGACCTCGGTGTCTGCGCCGGTGGCTTCCGCGGCGCCCCCGGAGGAGGAGGAGGAGGAGAGCGAGGACGAGTCCGAGATCCTGGAGGAGTCGCCGTGCGGCCGCTGGCAGAAGCGGCGCGAGGAGGTCGGTGCCGGGGGCCTGTTCCCGGGGCGGGACCGCCGGGGTGTGCGGGGGAGTTCTGGCCGAGCCGCCGGGGCGCGGGGCCCGGGGCCCGGGCGGCCGCTTGTCCCGGCCCGCCGGCTGCCCTGCTTCCCCCCGTCCCTGGGTCAGCCCGTGCCCCGTTGGTGAGCGCCCGTCCGTCGCGCTCCCGGGGGGCAGGGAGGTGGGTGGCCCTCCGCGAGCTGCCGGGTCGCCTTTCCTCGTGCTTGAGAACGTCGAGGCCGGTTTGCTCGTCGTGCTGCAGGTTCTGCTGTGTGGATGGTGTCAGGGGCGGCTGCTGCTGCTGTGTGGAGCAGGGGGTGTCTCCAGCGCTCCTGTGTGTGTCTGCTTTCACAGATCTTTTGCTCTGGGAACAGCGAAGGGCAATGACTAGATGGTCCTTGGTGTTTGCTAGGGAGCGTGAAGTGAGCGCTACCTGCTGCGGAGGCAGCCAGTCTCATCAGCTTGTGAATTATGCCGTGCTTTTGGTTTGCTTTGCAGTCTGCAGTTAGGATGAAGCACAGCCAGTTCATGCAGACTTGTTTCTTGCTTTGCCCTGTTCGCGTCTACCTTTCAGTGCATCTATCAGAATTGCCCTGTATGAAGAAACAAGTAGATTAGATCTTATTGTTTTGGACCTCTCCCTTTTTCCACTATGCTGTGCTCTGTTTATCTTATTGGGGGCTGTCTCCACAAACTGGTTTCTGCTTCTCGTTGGCTTAGTGAAACCTGCTCTGTCTGGGCAAGCTGTACAGCTGTGGTAGTTGCTGAAAGACAGCAAATACTAACTCCAGTGCTGCGGCACAAGTGCTGATGTAGCTTTTCTCACCCAAGTCAGGGCTGAGCACAGAGGTTTGTCTGCTTTATCCATTATTGTAGACACAGGGTAGTTCAAACTCTGGTGGTGGTGAGAGTGTCATTTATTCTGATGTAAATTTGGAGGTCGAAATAAGGTCAAGGATTCCCTGCAGATCCTTACCTTTGCTTGCTTGAAAGGTTGTCTTGGTTTTGTTAACATAAGCCAAATTCTGGCATGGTATAGTAGGAATGTACCTTTTCTGGTGAAGCTGTATGGTTTGGGTTGCAATGGGGAGGGTATCCGTACGAAGCTTTCATTCTGTCCTCCACAATACGTTCCATACAATAACCTGAAGTGCTTTTTCCTGTGATCTGTGCTGAATTGGCACATGCTGGGGAACAAAGCTGATGTTCAGTTTGTGTAGTCTTTTCAATATGTCTTATTTACTTCTGATAATTTTGACAGTAAAATAAATTTCCTTCCAGGCTTTTCTGTGCTCTCCTACATAAATGTAAGATTTGGTAGGCTCTAGTATTTTCTTTGGATTTCCGTTTCCCCATCTGCAGACAAATTAAGACCCAAATGCAAGAAGTTCCTTAAAATTTTGGCATGGCTAAACTACCGTCTTCAGGCTTTAGAATGAGAGTGGCTGGTTGATTTGAAGGTAAGCTGCCTCTATGTTAGGCGTATGAGCTTTATTCCACCTTACAGATGGAGGTGGAATGACTGTTGAAGGCCACAGAACAAATTTTTGACTGGCCTGGGGTAAGCTCAGGGCCTCTGATTCTGGAGCCTTCATCCATCGAGGTTGCACTGCCTCCCCGCAGGAAGTGCTGATTCGGCATCTGACTGATACAGGCTGCAGTTGCCCCACGTACCCACACACGTCTCGTGTGTGCGCATGAAAAACACATGCTTCTAGTGATCATGCAGTTAAATTCTGCTTTGTCTCTTAGTTTTGTGTGTAAATCTGTGGCTTGATTAAACCCAAGCTTGTGGAGTGGCATTCATTCACTTTAACTGTATGGCAACATGTTCTTTTTGCTGTCTTCAACTTTTGGGCTGATCTGTTCTGTGGAGTAAACTTTCCCACTGCAGATGTTCCAGCATGAAATTTATTTTGGAGTGACAGCTTTACTTTCTGAGCATCCCAGCATACCAGAGTAAAGTGTCCCTTGTGCCAGCGGTGTCTCTGTGAAGGGCTGTTAGTGCGAGGACTCGGTCGCCACTGGTTATTCCAGTCAGTGCAGCTGTGTGGACAGGCTCTTACTCGCAGGGAGGAGGTGTTACTCCATGGAACAGGGACGTGCCGCCCCCTCCCCCGGTGACGCAATCCTGCTGCTTTATCTCAGCGATATCTTCTCTGGATACTGAATTAGGCAGCCACCTTGTAAGCAACATAATGTGATAATCTGGAGAGAAAACAGCATGTGTGATCGCAGAGTGGGGTTGTATGCTCTACGTGCAGTCTGGTATTCCCTGGATGCTACGTTCTTTACTGCTCGCATTGAGTTGCATACTTAGAAATTTGGAAATGTAATAGTCTTTTTTTTTTTTAAATTGTTTTTAATAGCTGTAGACTTTTTGTAACCAACTTCCCAGAACAGAGGTGGTGTTGCACAGAGGCTGTGTGGAGAGGGGCCCTGTGAATCTGAGGGAGCAGGCTGTCTCTGAGCAGAAAGGGTGTAAGTGCTCGGGTTAACCCCAGCTGGCACCTGTCCCACACAGCCGCTCGCACACTGCCGCCGCCGCGGGACGGGGGAGAGAATCGGAAGGGTAAAAGTGAGAAAACTCGTGGGCTGAGATAGACAGGTTAACGGGTAAAGCAAAAGCCACGCACGTAGCAAAGCAAACCAAGGAATTCATTCCCCACATCGGCAGGCGGGTGTTCAGCCATCTCCAGGAAAGCAGGACTGCATCACGCGTGATGGTGACTTGGGAAGACAAATGCCACCGCTCCGAAGGGCCCCCCCTTCCTCCCCGTTCCCCCCGCTTTCTGCGCTGAGCGTGACGTCGTGTGGTCTGGAATATCCCTGGGGGCCGGCTGTCCGGCCGCGTCCCCTCCCCGCGCTGCGCACCCCCAGCCTGCTCGCTGGGGCTCAGCCGTGACCAGACATCCCCGGGGTGTCAGCGCCGGCCCGGAACGCAGCCCCTGCGCGGAGGCCGTGCCCCGCGTCCCGGCGGTGAGCCGGCAGAGGCGCCGCAGCGGGTCCCCCGCCTCCCCCGGAGCCGCCGCGGCAGCTGCTGGGATCGAAACGGTCGTGGGGCCGCAGGAGGGCCCGCGGCTGCCCGGGCCCAGGCGCTCCGGGGCGCGTCCCCGCCCCGGGGATGCCGATGCCGGCCGCGGGCCCCGCCGCCGGCACCGCTGCGCCTGCCCGCCGGGGCTCCCTGCGGCCGCGGGCGGGTGGGGCGGGGCGGCTCCCGAAGGACGGCTCCAGCTGCCAATGGCAGGGGGCGCCAGGCGTTACATCACCGGCACCAGCTCCCATAGGCTGCTCGCCGCGCTGGCCACGCCCGGCGGCGCCCTGGCCCCGGTGCCGGCGGCGGCTCCGCCGGTGTCGGGCCGCGGCCCGGCGCGGGGCCCGCTCTGCGGCGCAGTCGAGTGGGAGCTGCTGGAGGCTGCCGCCTCTGTGCGGGGCTTTGTCCGCATCCCCCGCGTCCCCGGGGCTCGCTGCGCCTTTCTTCCGCTGCGGCGATCCGGGTCGCGTGGAGCCCCGCAGCCCTTACCGGCGCCCGGGTTCTCCCGCACGCGGGGCCTTCGCTGGCGCGTCGGGTGCTCGGTCCGTGTCCGGAATGAGTTAGCCGGTCGGCAGAGGCCGCCGGGGGGGAGGTTTCCGCCGCCAGCGCGGTCAGGCTGGTGGGCCTGTGCCTGGCTTGGCCGTAGCTCAGCTGCAGCAGCCGAGGCCGAGCTGTATGGACTGGTGTGACGTAGGTCAGAGGGTGACCAAGGCAGAGGGACAGGGCGCAAGCAACGGCCTGTTGCTCTGAGATGTGCTGTGCTGCAGCGTATGTGGAGTCTTGTGGAGATGAGCCAGGGGCTCCTGAGGTAGTAGGGGCCAGCAGGGAAACACCAGGGAAATACCTCCAGAGAGTTAAGGGGTGTTCCTCTAAGACAGTGACACGGCCAGGAGCCCAGCTGAAGTGCCTCTACACCAATGCATGCAGCATGCATGGGCAACGTGGAAGGGACCAGAAAGATCATCCAGTTCCACTCCCCCTGCCGTGGGCAGGGACCCCTTCCACCAGACCAGGTTGCTCAAAGCCCCGTTCAGCCTGGCCTTGAACACTGCCAGGGAGGGGGCATCCACAGCTTCTCTGGGCAACCTGTGCCAGGGCCTCACCACCCTCAGAGCAAAGAATTTCTTTCTTTACTGGAAAGCGGAAAAGCTGGATGTGAGCTGGCTACTTGTGCTCACAGCCCAGAAGGCCAACCATACCCTGGGCTGCATTCCCAACAGCGTGGGCACAGGGCAAGGGAGGGGATTCTGCCCCTCTGCCCCACTCTGCTGAGACCCCCTCGGGAGTCCTGCGTCCAGCTCTGGAGCCCTCAGCACAGGACAGACATAGAACAGGTTGCCCAGACTACACTGACAGACAGACACTGTAACAGGTTGCCCAGAGAGGTAGTGGAGGTCCCATCCCTGGAAACATTCGAGGCCACGTTGAACGGGCCTCTGAGCAACCTGATCTGGTTGAAGATGTCCTTGCTCACTGCAGGGGTGTTGGACTAGATGACCTTTAAAAGTCCCTTCCAAACCATGCTGTAAAAGAGAACTTAAAATATATTGATTCACAAGGGTAAAATAACGTTAGGCACAAGTCTAAACTGAGAGAGGAGTGGCTGGAGAGCAGCCCTGCAGCAAGAGGGCTGGAGGTACAGGTGGGCAGCAGGGTCAGCAGGAGCCCGCACCAAGCCTCGGCAGCCAAGGGACTAAACACCATCCTGGGTGAACAAGACACAGCATGGCCAGCCGGTCCAGAGAGGAGGTTGTCCCCCTGTGCTCAGCACTGTGCGGCTTTGCCTGGAGCGCTGTGTGCGGTGCTGGGCCCCACCGTTTAAGAAGGGTGGGAAGGTCCTTGAGCACATCCAGAGGGAGGGCAACCCAGCTGGTCGCGGGGCTGGCGGGCATGTGCTGTGGGGAGCAGCTGAGGACCCTGGCTTTGTCTCGTTTGGAGAGAAGGGGGCTGAAGGGCTCATGGCTCTCTGCAGCTTCCTGAAGAGGGGATGTGGCGAGGGAGGTGCTGAGCTCTTCTCCCTGGGATCCAGGACCCCTGGGAATGTCTCAAAGCTGCGCCGGGGGAGGTTCAGACTGGACTTGAGGAAGCATTTCTTTACTGAGAGGGTGGTAAACCCTGGAACAGGCTTCCCGGAGAGGCGGTCAATGCCCCAAGCCCGTCGATGTTTGTGGCATTTGGACAATGCCCATAAAACTGTGCCTGAACTTTTGGTCAGCCCTGAAGTGGTCAGGCAGTTGGACCAGATGATCCTTGTAGGTCCCTTACAGTTGAACTATTCTATATTCTATTCTATTCCTGCTTAAACTTCAAATGTTAAGAAGTGTTGTGTTATTGATTGTAATTTTTCATAAAGACAAGGAACTTCTATAATGCAAAGTGTGTAATTGCTGTAAAAGTTCATAGTAGTAAGAGCCTTTTTTAACTAGATGGAGAACGCTTGCCTTCCCCAAAGTTTGCTTCTTTGTGGAACGTTTAATGAATCATGCACATGGTCATGCTGTGATATACCTGAAGGGTGAAGTTGCTGCCAGGATGGTAAGGCTGGGAGGGGGAAGGTGGAGGGTAAATATGGCTTGTTCTGTAGAATACTTATTTTCTGTTTATTGAACAATTTGTACAAGAGAAGATTTAGTATCGCTTTGGTCTTTCCTGCACATTATAATCTATGTTTTGATTTTCAAGCTTCTCTGTCCTGTTCTTAAGCGCTGCAGGAACCATGACAGTCTGCTTTCTCATGCTGCTGCTGTGTGTACATCGCAAGCATGGGTTTCCTGGTGTGTTGAAAACTGTATTGCTTTCCAACCTGAGCTGAATCCCTCTTGGCAATTCTGACCATGCCCCTGGTTGCTCTCCTAACACATACAGAGTTGAGGCTTTAGCCTCTGCAAGGAGCTGAAGATAAACTTTTAACAGGGGTATCTTACCTCATGGCAGAGAGGCATAGGGAAAGGACCCCCCGTGTGAGGGGAGTCACAGGAGGGAGAGACTGAGGCTGGCAGGCTCTCCAAGCTTGTGCTTGCCTTGGTCCCTTTTGGCTTTTCTCCCTGACAACCCCCCCCTTTGTTTTTTCCTTCTGTCCCCATGTGACACTCCATTTTCTTGTTTCAGTCAGTATGTATACATGATTTATTTTTCTTGGGTTGTCCAGCTACCTTCAGAATTATCTGCTCTGCCTCCTAGGAATAGAAACTTAATAGAGATGGATTGCAGCGACGCAGTTGCAGTTCATTTTTAGACTCCTGCCACAGGCTGATGTTAAACCTGAAACCGAGAGCTTGGACTCTGCCTGCTGTCCCCGAGAGCTACACAGATCAAACAGAAAAATGGCTCGGACGTAATCGTAGGAAAACTTGTGCTCTGCTGCAGCAGAATCTTTTTTATTTTTCAGCCCAGTATTGCTGTATTGGGCTTGACAAGCTCATGTTAGTGAGAGAGGCTCAAGCATTTACAGACTTAGATGGTCCTCTAGTTTTTCATGTGTTTAATAGCTGTCTATTGACTGGATTTCTTTCTATACATTTTCTGGGTAGGAAAGCATGCTGTGATTGCATGAGCCAAGACTTTTTATAAATACTTTGTTGCAAACTTTGTAACATGCTCAGTAAATAACCCATTTAGTGCTATTAAGCTAAGCTGTGTCCTATTGTGGATGTGGGAGCAAGCAGGTTCCCTTTTAGGTGTGTGTGTGGGCATGTTTGTCGTGGTTGAGAAGGAAAAGGAGTGAGCAGATTTAGGTATGCTGGGTGGTTCTTCTGCAGGCTTTTTGTAAGGCACAGTCAGTTGTGGTACAGCTCTGGCCAAATACTGCTTCGTTCCCTGATCCAGACGACTTTGCAACGACGTGGACCCTGACTCTTAAAGGGGAAAACAGAGATAATGGGAGAAAGAGTACTGGTGTCTGCTTAAATACCTTTGCTCTTTCCCCGAGGGTATGTTAGGCTGCTCAAGATTAGCAGGAGAACCCTGTAGCATTCTTATAGTCCTGCTTGCATTCAGTCCATCGACTGGAAACTTGCCCAAGTGCTGGCTTGCTCTGTCCTGTGCGGATGGCAGACGTAGGGGTTGTACTTCTTTCCTACAGATTCTGAAATCTTGGGGGTGATTTCTGGGGTGACTGAAAGGTGATGTTTGACTTCTTGCTAGCCATCAGTGACCTCCCTTGAGAAAGAAATGATCTCGTCGTTGTCTGATTGTTGTTCTGTGCTTGATGTATTACTGACTTTTTTGCAAGCTCAGCTGCTGGAGCACTTTCAGTGTTATGCGCCCACTTCAGTGTCTGCTGAGATCAAGAAGTTCATTTTTGCCTTATCCCTGGAGATAAATCTCTTGTATACAAGTGTGTCTGTGCATACGGTGGTTGCTATGTTGATTAATTCTTGTAATTTCTGCTATTTCCTGCTGTCAGGTGATCTAGATGAAAGGTGCAGTCCTGTATAGTGTCCTTTACTGTGGCGTGCAGACTGAGACAGGATGATGAAGTTCCATGTGGACCTGGGTATCTGGTCAGGTGCAGAACTTGAGCAGTATTTGAGGCAGTGTGCTCTGTGCCTGTGGGTATATCAGAGTTCAGTGTTCAGTCTTGCTGTTCTTCATTGTATACTGTTGCTGAAAGTTTAGGAAATTAATATAGGCAGCACCGCTGCTACTAGTTTGCTTCTCTCTTTCTTATGAAAGACCTTGTTGTCATTTGGATAGGTGGTTCCCAGCCGTTCAGGGGGGCCTTGGCATCCTTGTGGCTGAGCGTTGCAGCTGAATTTTAGTGCTTGGTCTAACAGACACTCTTGATCCATGCTAGCGCTATCAAATGTTAGGGAAGGAGCTTACGGTGGTTTACGAGGAGCTGAACCCAGAAAGACATGAAATGATGCGTGTTTATTTTACCTCTTTGTTGTCTTTTCACTCCTAGTGGGAGTCTCAGTTTCTCAAATCATTTTTCATCTTGAGCCGGTTGATGACTCTTGCACCTCTGGATTTACATTTCTTCAAGGAGACAGAGTGCAGGATTCTTGGAGAGACAGTGCCAATGAACTGGGTGTTTGGATTCTGTAATGCTTGAGTCTGATTTCTTAGCCGCTGTTGGGACTGGAAAGAAACTTGCTGACGTAGCAAAAGATAAGCACCAGTCTTTCTTTTGCTGCCACACATCTGAGTTTCTGTATGTGGGAAGGTGAGGCATTGTTCCTTGGAAAGGTGGTATTTGAGATTCTTGAGACTTGGATGCGGCTGCTGGAGAGAGGACAGGTTGCAGAGATTCTCGAAGGAAACTGGCCCTAGGAGGGCTGCCAGCTTTTGGACAGGCTTTGGCAATGGACCTGGTTTTTTTTCCAGCTGGTGAAGAAAACTGTTCTGGTTTCAGCTGCCGCCAGCAACAAAAGCACCACGTGGCCACCCCTCCCCCCACTGGCAAGTGGAGGAGAATGGAAAGAAAGAGGCAGAAAGCGGTGGGTCGGGATAAGGGCAGTTTAACAGAGCAGCAAACAGAGGGAAACAGGAACAACAATGATACAGATAAGGAGAAAACACAACAACGAACCACACGACCCAGACAGCCGCTCTCCCGAACAGCACCGGCGCCGCGCCCCCCCCCAAGCCACGAGTGAGTTCCCGCCGCGCCGCCCCCCCCACCGGAACCCAGCGTGACGGCACAGGGTATGGAGCACCGGGCTCTGTTTGGCCAGGTGGGGTCAGCCCCCACCCCCCGGCTGTGCCCCTTCCTGGAGTCCGGTGAAAATTAACCCTGTCCTGGCCAAACCCAGGACAAAAACTAATGCCATGCTGCAGCTTTTATGATTTTACTTGACCATTCGGAAGATACTCAAAAGAGGGAGCATGTGCTGCCTCTTAACACTTTCATTGGCTCATCTGGGGGCTTCCTGGAGGGAACGAACCCTTGAGATGTGCTTGAACCAGAGGAGGGGCACTGCAGGATGCAGAGGGAATTCAGCCTTTGGCTTGGGTCTGTTGCCTGCAGAACCATCACGTTCTTGCTTGTGGGCTGTAACAGGCAGCTGGCAGCTTGCTGAGTGCCGCCCCAGCCAGCACCACTGCTCGGCCTTTGTGCTGCCGCGGCAGGGGAGCCGGCGCAGCCAGGGCAGCTGTCGACTGCTTTTCTGGCTTTCCTGGGTGGTTAGAGGTGCTGGTTACGTTCCATCTGCCTGTGACCGAGGGATAGGGTTTGCTCTGCGTTCTTTACAGAGCTGTTCTAAAAATAACACGGTCCGTGCAGCTTCCTGGTAGCACCAGAGCCATCCCCTTGTCAGAGCTCTGTCTCTTCAGACCTGCCTGGGGAGGCCCAGGGAAGCGATCACGGCGTCATGGTTGCTGACGCCCGTTTGGTGGGGGTCAGGTGTTAGAGCCAGGCTTACGCTTGGGGAGGAACGTGCTGCTGGGCCAGGGGAGGGGGGAGGCTGCTCGCTGCCGCCGGCCACAGGTCCTGCCTGCAGTGAGGCTGCAGAGCAAATCCTGGTACGGAGACGCTGGAAAAGCATGGCCAGCCAGAAACAGGTTGGTGCAAATGGGAGCATGGTGCTGTTCTAAGCATGCTGTATTACACAGGTGACAGGAATGGCTGTAGCCTGTTTCTACGGATCTGTGCTGAGGGAAAATCCCATTTCATGGGTGTCTCAAGTACCTGTCTCCCAGGCCCTCTGTCTCTGCAAAATCAGTCCCAAAGACCTCTTGTCCTAACTTTCTGGCTTGAAGTTCGCCAGCAGATCTGTGTGCAGTGAACGGTGAATCTTGCATTCTTTATTTTGTTATGCTCTGGATTAGCAGCAAATCTCTGAGACAACTGCTTTTGTTTCCTCTTTCTATTGGCAAGTATGCTACTTTGCTTCGCCACAGTGCAATGAGAAGTAATGTTCCTCTGTGGCCCAGCTACTGTCTTCTGTAGGTATGTGGTCTCTCTTCTCCAGCTTTTGCCAGGCTGGTCGAGCAGAGCTTTGGTCTTTTTCTCTGGCCTAAACAAGTGGCCAGGGTAACTTTCTAACATATTCGTGCTACTCCTGACCAGGTATACAGCTTTTTATAAGTATCTGGCCTAATGTGCTGCCATTCCTAATCTCTTTTCTTCAGTGTGCAATTTTATTCTGTATTGGTACGCTAATTATTGGGTTTTTTCCAATTTTTTAACCTTTTTTTTGTTGATTATAGGTAACTTCCGTCACTTGTGCCTTAGGCTGTATTTTTCGTAATTGACAGATGATGTGAACTACAGAAAATCTCTCCAAAAGTCTGTGTTCTTTCAGTGATAGATATTCAGATGTTTGAGAGCTATGGAAAAAAAGGTGCATTGGACTATTGGAATAACCTGCCTAAGGGAAATATATCTTCCAAACTTTTTTCCCTTAGAGCTAAGTTGTGCCTTGAAGTAACAGCATTTAAGTGTCTTTCCTCTACTTCCCTTTAATTACTTAACTTCATTTGAAATTCTTCTTGAATTTCCTTAGCTCTGTTTATATGGACAAAGAGCTGCATTAGTATTTCTGCTGTAAATTCTCTGTGGTCGTGGAACTGCTTCCTCTGTCATACTTCAGAAATTCGTGCTAAACTGAGTTCAGTTAACTTCTTCCTTTGTAGTGTATAAGCTACCAAGTCTACCTGGTCTTTCTAGGAAAGAAATGCTTCAGAGTAATACATGATCTCTGGGAACACTGGGTATTTCATTTGAGCCAGTCTTTTGTCATTTCATCAGCATAGTTCATGGGCAGGTTGTTGCCTTTGGTCTGGGTCATAAAAGACCACCAAAAGTTAAAGAAATTAAACCAGTCAG
Source organism: Opisthocomus hoazin (assembly GCF_030867145.1). Taxonomy (NCBI): domain Eukaryota; kingdom Metazoa; phylum Chordata; class Aves; order Opisthocomiformes; family Opisthocomidae; genus Opisthocomus; species Opisthocomus hoazin. Next base: position 132,533,555 of record NC_134415.1, read on the forward strand.
TTTCAAATTACTTGACAAAGCTTGCAAGAAGTTAGGGCAAAGTGAGGAGATTTCCTGTGTTGATGCCCAGGTTGTGAGCGCTTTTCAGGGCAAGGCATGGAAGGCAGCATTTTGAATGTGCCATTTTTAATTCCTCTTGCTCAGTCAGGTTTGTGGAGAAGCTGAAATATTCCCACAACTACTTCTGGTTACAATAGTGCTGACTGCCACATTGCTTCTAAACTGTGAGCTGGTAAGCTTGCAACCATCCATCAGTCACCAGTAGCTGCTTGGTGGCAACGGCTGGCCATGACCCTCGAGAAGGTACAGGGCAGGTGCCAGAACCTGCTTTCATGAGGGTGTAGGATTCCACTTTGCTGAGCATGGGGAGGGATGTGGTACCGTGATTTGGCAGCCTGAGCAAAGCAGGAATTTGCTGTTGCCTTTTCAGTTGTCTGTCTGCATTTTTCCCCTTTTACTCTTCGGCACAAGCTGTTGAATCTCTTCTTGAGCTGAGAATTACCATCAGTGATGTCAGATGGGTTTGGTGTCTTGAGTGATATCTGGTGCCCTGCAATATTGCCTATGAGTCATGGAAATTGTTAACGTTTGGTAAACTTGCCCAGAAATGGGAAAGGATAAGATAAATCCACAGCCACTGGCTGTATTACCAGGGCAGATTTTGAGTAGTTGTCAGTACTTGAGGACTTAATCCCCTAAAGCTCGGAGGCCTTTGAGTAGGCAGCAGGTATGATGAAGGAAGAGAATACAGAGGGATGCGTGGGCACTCAGTGTCAGTAGTTATGGCTTTTACCTTGTCCCTGCAGCGCTGACACAAACCTGCCCTTCTGTTGGCTGAGGGCTTGTTTAAGCTTTTCTGAAGTTAAAGCCTTTTGGCATTCAGCTTTATTAATTGTACGAGGCGTTCTTATACTACTGCCACCCTTAAGATATTCCTTCAAATTTTAGTATAAGAAATAAATGTTCTGCCCTTAATTATCTTCATTCTTTCAGCTTGCTTTAATTATCAAACGTAATAGGCCTGGCCTGCTATTTAGATGTTAGTATCGATGTGTGTGTGTATATATAAAATCAAGTTCTTAAGATAAATATGATAAATGTCTCCTTAATCAAATCTCAGACCTTTCACCCCTCAGTTATACAGGAGGCGAGGAGTGGGAAGGGAATGAGATTGTTCATGCTAAGCTTTATTCTTATGTCTACATGTCCTGTCGCTGTGTTGGTCCTTGTCACGATGCATTGTATTAGGAGCTCAAGTTTAGCTGATTGTTAGCATGACCTACAAGTTCTTCTTGGTACCCACCTCCTACAGAATAGTTTCTTTATAAATACACGCCTTCGTTGTTTTGCATTTCAGTATGATTCACTGGATGCTTTTAGTCTGTACCTAATCAACTGGAGTTAAAAACACGGTCCATTGGAAACTGGGTCTCTTAATTTTATTAGATAGTTTTGTGTTATCATTAGTTATTTCCTATAGCATAGTGTTTTAATTCATTTAAGTTTTGTTGGTGGCAGAACATTTGTGTCAATTCTCATTAGCATAATGCTGTAGCTGAAATTGAGTAAATTTGATCGTGTTAAAAGTAGCTGCCAAGAGGAGGGAATTTTTGAGGAAGCCCTTGTGTTTGGTGAGAAGCTTCCAGCAAATGGATGCTGATGGGGTCCCTAGTGAGAGAAGAGAAGGTGAGACTATTCAGTAGGAAAAGCTGGGAAGCGGTAATATCAGTGGAAGATAAGCCTGGATTTGCGAGCCAAATCTCTGTATTAACTTTTACCTCAAGGGGAGAATTGGATCAGCTGAAAGTGAAGTGATTCTGGGTATGTGACAGATAGATTGTGGGTATGTTGACCTGGACAGGCTGGAGAGTTGGGCAGAGAAGAACCTGATGGAGTTCAACAAGGGCAAGTGCAGGGTCCTGCACCTGGGGAAGAACAACCCCATGGACCAGTACAGGCTGGGGTAGACCTGCTGGAGAGCAGCTCTACAGAGAGGGACCTGGGTATCCTGGTGGACAAGTTGACCATGAGCCAGCAGCGTGCCCTTGTTGCCAAGAAGGCCAGTGGGATCCTGGGATGCATTAAGCAAAGTGTGGCCAGCAGGTTGAGGGAGGTTCTCCTCGCCCTCTACTCTGCCCTAGTGAGGCCCTGTCTGCAGTACTCTGTCCAGTGCTGGGCTCCCCACCTCAAGAAAGATGAGGAGCTACTGGAGAGACTCCAGCGCAGGGCTACGAGGATGAGGAGGGGACTGGAGCATCTCTCCTACGAGGAGAGGCTGAGGGAGCTGGGCTTGTTCAACCTGAAGAAGAGAAGGCTGAGAGGGGACCTTCGAAATGCCTCTAAATATCTGCAGGGTGGGTGTCAGGAGGATGGGGCCAGACTCTTTGCAGTGGTGCCCAGCGACAGGACGAGGGGCAGCGGGCACAAACTGAAGCCTGGGAAGTTCCATCTGAAGATGAGGAAGAACTTTGTCACTTTGAGGGTGACGGTGCACTGGCCCAGGCTGCCCAGAGGGTCTGTGGATTGTCCTTCTCTGGAGATATTCAGGACTCGCCTGGATGTGGTGCTGTGCAGCCTGCTCTGGGTGACCCTGCTTTGGCAGGGGGGTTGGACTGGGTGACCCACAGAGGTCCCTTCCAACCCCTAACATTCTGTGATTCTATGTGGCCAGTTGAAGGTGAATAGTAAGGGTTGATGATTGACAGTAAAAGGTAAATTCTACCCTCTGTCTTCTCTCCTCTAAGTACTTTGAGACAGGAATCCAGTTTTATCCCTGCACGTTGCCTGGTGCCGTAGGACTTTAACCATGACTGTAACTTCTGCATGCCTGTGGAATAGCCTGTAAAAGGTATTACAGAACTGCAAGATGCTGTAGATATTGGAGGAGGGAACCCATATACATATTGGATGCTGCTACATATCTGAGGAGAAACAATATTGTAGTGAACTTTGCTGCTGGTAGTGTTGTTCATCTTATATCTATGTAGGTCTTCTAGCATTAAGTGCTTCCACAGCCCCAGCCGTTCTTATGCTAGGCTTTGAACTCTTGCTTTGTCAGGTCTTCTCCCCTTACCTTGTTCCTAAGAAGTGCTCATTGATGTCTGTAATATTAGGTGTGGATGTACGTGTTCTGGGTTAACTTTTGTATTTATTAACTAAAGAAATTATTGTAGCAGTTTCAATTGTGTAATTCATTCCTAAGTCCATTCTGAACTTGCAGCTTTCCCTTTGTTTCTCTCTGCTTGGATCAGTTTCCTCTCTCGGATTTTGTGTCTTGTCACCTTCAGAAAATTTCTCCAGAAAGTGGTGTCTGAGTTCTTGAGACATTTTTTGTATCCCTTTTGTATGGTTGGAGGCTGTTTTTTCTTTGTGGTTACATGAACTACAGGTATCGTAAAACATAAAAATCTAATGTATTGTTGCAGCTTTTACTATGAAACAGCCTTTGTGCGAAAGAAGTGTTCCCCCAGATATGACATGGGCTTGCTGCTTACGCAGTCTACAATGTGCCCATATTTGGGTAGGTCCCATTCCTGAAATATATGCGCACAGTCCTGTCCTGGAATGCTCATTTAATTAGAAGTTAATGGGCAAAGTTCATAATACTCATATGAAGGAACTCACATCTGTCTCCATCCTTCCCGTACAGGTGAATCAGCGCAATGTCCCAGGCATTGATAGTGCCTACCTGGCCATGGATACAGAGGAGGGCGTGGAAGTTGTTTGGAATGAGGTTCAGTTTTCTGAGCGGAAGAACTTTAAGCTTCAGGAAGTAAGTTGATGTGTTTCCCAACAAGATGCGGGAAACATAGTATGCACACCTTTCATGTGGATTATTGGCTGGATTTGGAGTGCTGTGCTGCTCAAATGTAGCAAATTGAGCTTAAGCCTGGCCTGTGGGGAAGATGTGATGGAGAACTGTTGCTGTGCTATTTCCCTGGCCTCTTGGTGATCAAACCATGCTGATCTGAGGTGCCATATAGGATCAGATCAGGTGCTGTTTGTTCTTAGCCTAGGAACTTGAAGTGTACGGTGTTGTTTAAGAGGACCACAACCCAAGAAGAAAGTAAGATGTGGGCCAGTATCATCTCTGATGTAACATGTCTTTGTCTTTCTGATGTTAAGGAAAAAGTTAAAGCGGTGTTTGACAACTTAATTCAGCTGGAACATCTGAACATTGTGAAGTTTCACAAATACTGGGCTGATGTGAAGGAGAACAAGGCCAGGGTAAGTAAAATGAACAGTATGCTGGGTTTTCTCACTGTATGTCCTGTGGGCAATTAGTGAAGCAGAGAGTGATGTCTCATACTGCCCTGACAGGTGATCTTCATCACTGAATATATGTCTTCAGGGAGCTTGAAACAGTTCCTGAAGAAGACAAAGAAAAACCACAAGACTATGAATGAAAAGGTAACTTTTTTTTTTATGTGTGCCCATTTTCACTTAGTGCCATCAGCCTCTGGAAGCTCTTTTGGCAGAGGATCCTGATGAAAAGATGACCTGGTGATAACATGTGGCTGCAATTCCTTTTTAATGACTGTAAACTAGTTTAGTTTCAGGTTCTCTTGGACAGCTGTTCTGTGCTGTTTGCTTTGTTTCCAGCAGTTCTGCAGCTTCCTATGTATGGTGTGACAGGCATGTCCCTTTCCATGTGTGCATACAGGAAAGAGGGAAGGTGTCTGTGCATGAGATGAGTTAGGAGGAGAGGTGTGTTTCTTGACCCATACGAATATGTAGAAACTAAACTGAGCATGAGAGTACTGATCCTCTGAAGTTCTTACCTCCTACGCACCTGTACTGGGCACAAGCTGAGATGCCGTGGAATGGAGCATATATTCCTTCATATGAATGTGTTATGAATCAGAACTATGGATTAGTTCCTCTTCTGTGAATAATTTTTATCCTTTTTGCTCCCATGTCTGTAGGCCTGGAAGCGATGGTGTACCCAGATCCTCTCTGCTCTCAGGTATGCGAGTTACTGATCTCGCAGTCTAGCCATCTGTTTAAGAGTAGCCTCTCGTGCTAGAATATTAAAAGCTGTAAAGATACATGCTGCCAAACGTTAGCAAACTTAGTGGAATGGAGCCTGAAGAGCACTTTCAGTCACCCAGCCTAATTCTTATCCCGGTTGTGGTCTGCAGAGTGTCAACTGCACTTCCCATAACAATCCCAGAGTCCTCAGTTAGACAGTATTGAAGCCCCTAAGATAGAGAAACAGGTGAAATGTAGGTTTTGGATCCAAACAGTTGCAACTGATATGATAGTGAGTGTGAGAGCTGAGCATCAGGGAGCTCTCCAGAGTATCTGACTATGGCCAAGAGGGTGTTGCAAAGAAGTCTCAAAGAAATCGGATTCCGTGTGAGAGGAGTGAGGAAAATTTTCTTACTCTTGGCAGGCTGCTGACCTGTAGCGTGCAGTGGCTTAATAATTGTTGTGGTGTGATAGTGTTAGAAGTGTGTGTGGATCTGTGCATTTCTTGATGATGCAGATCTTCTGCAGGCATCTTAGTGCAATCCAGTTGAATAGAATGTGGGGATTTTTTTGTTTGATTTTAAAGACTCTGCTCTACCTGAGCCAGAGTTGGTATATAGCTAATAGCAGTCCTGGAAAAACAATAATCTGGATGTCAGAGCAAGACTCTCACTCCATGGAGAAAATGTTGCCATTTGGCTAATTACAGCTGTTGATGAGTAGTTTGGGTTGTAATAAGCTTTTGGGAGCTGACAGTCCTTATCTGTGCTGGCTGCTAACATAAAACCAAGCAGTGTGAGGCGCAAAACCAGGTAGCCTCAAATGTACCTGGGACCCCAGCACCAAAAGGTTTTATTTGTGCCTGCTGGATGACATGACCAATCATGTTTGTACAGCACTGAGGGCCTTTTTGATGCCCTGTGAGTAGGGCCAGAATAAGGCTCTGATCTTTTTGGTATAAAGTTGGAGCTGTTTTAGCACCCACTTAGCAGTACTGGAATGGGTGAAATAGTTTCTTTACCCCTGGTACTCTGGGTTTCTTGGGACCTGATCAGAGAATGCTTTTCTTTTTCTCCCCCGTTTTCCAGAGATTGTTTGTTAGAGACAATCTTCACGATTCTTCCCTAGCCTAGAAGCTGATGTACAGTGACTTAATTGTACCTCCCTGCTACTGTAAATGCCTGGCATGTGTCCTTTGCCCTCCTGTTCTCTTCTGATGTTGCTTGAGACAGGGAAGGGATGAAGGGAGGGATTCCTGGGCTCAGCCTCAGTAGTCTCCTGACCAGTGCTCTGTTCTGAATCTCTAGCTACCTCCACTCCTGTGATCCTCCAATCATCCATGGTAACTTGACCTGTGACACCATCTTCATTCAGCACAACGGACTGATCAAAATTGGGTCAGGTAAGGCTTGTTGGAGATGACCCTTGCCTGTGAGGCACACTGCTCAAATAACCTTGCAAGGATTAGATGCCTTTTGCTATCTGGCATGACAGTCATGTCTGTACACTTGTTCCTCCACCTCCACATCAGCGGGGCCGGAGGTTGGTGGTAGAATTCACTTATGGCTGGACTACCTTCAGGTGCAGGAAGGACTCATACTGAATACTGTTTCCCTTGTTAGCCCCTTCTTCAGTTATTGATTCAGGGGCCTGACCTGAGAAATGGTGATGAAACTTTCAAGTTCTGTATGCGTGTTATCCTTGGATTCATTTGCTCTGCAGTCTTTTTCATGTTAAAACACACAGAGTTCTCTTCCCAGTGTTGTGAAGCTTGGAGAGCTGTGTCCACTGAGGCCACATGAGTGCTTCTTGTAGCAACCAACATTTGTAATCAAGGTTATAGACTCTGGCTGCAGCAAGCTGCTTGTCTTGGCATCCTCATCCAGCATCACTCAGTTTGTCCTGGACTTCAGGATGCTAGCTTGCCTTAGGCCTGCTTGGCAAAGACATGCCCTGTTCAGGCACCCACTTGTGCTGAAATGTTTTATTTCATAAGTAGAAAGACTTTCTTTCTGGCGGTGCAGTGCATCCTTGCATGCTCTGGTTTTTTTCACCTTTGCTATTCCTGTGTCCCTCAAAATCTGTCTGCAGTCAGGGTGTGTTATTTTGTACCTTGGTATACCATTTCAAGTGACAGCTTTGCTATCTGTCGTCTGACTTCTGCAAGTATTTTCAAACCTGAGGAGTGTGCACTTGCTGTCCTGTAGGCTTTTGTCTGTGTGAGTTCTTGATGTTGACATTGTACAGGAAAGAATGCTCTGCTTTGCCTGTCATCTAAAAATAGCCTCTTCATAAACTGCAGAGCTCTGTGGCTTTTCTTTCCATCAAAGAACTCTTGTATTGTCTTTTTGTTCCAGAACTGGGGTCTCTCTGCTCACTATAACAAACCTCTGATACATGCTTGTACCCAGGGAGACTGGGTCATGGCAGAAGGAATGCTCAGTTCTCTCTCTGCCTGGAAACTTGGTGACATCTTGCTCTTCATACAAGCTGATGACATCATGGGCTTCACTTTATTTTCTTTCCCTGACTTTGTCCGAGTGGGAGGAATTTCCAAGAGTTGTGTGCATCTGATACATGTGTGCTGGCAAACACAACTGGCTCCCTGGCATTCAATTCAGGCCACTTACGGGAAGTCTGTTGTAGACTCAAGCACATAAGAGATCCTTCTCTTTCTAGTTTAGTTTAAAAGTGTTATACAGCTGCAATCTTTCTAATTGGTAGTGAGCACTTTTGTTTGTTGATATCTAGAGCCATGGTGTTTTACCAGAGGTAGGTTCTGTGGATCAGCAAACGAGACATGCTTGAGAGCATTCAGACCCCAAGTAGTGCCGTTGAGAGGCTGTCTAGAAGAAAGGTGGTTCTTTGAGCGTGGGTCACAAACAGTTGCCTCAGAGTTACTCCTTTGCCTGCTCCCTCCAATTCCACAGAGCTTTGCGTCTGTTCAGAACGGTGGGGAGACTGATGTGCTGTTTCAGAGTGGTGGGTGTCTGTGTGCTGTAACAACTGTATCCTTAGCAAGCAGAGGGCACATGCTGGGAGTGTGACTGTGCAGGAGCAGTGCTGAATTGCAGTTGCTCCTGAGCAAACTTTCTTCTTCTCCACAGTTGCAGACTGCCTTGCTCACCTTGTGTTTAGAAGTGAGGTGATTTATCTGGGAGATTCTGGTCCTTTCTTAAATAAAAAAGGAAGTGAGTGCGAGTGGATTTGTAGTCAGAAGAAGAATCCTTCAGATGTGAAAGCTATGGCTCTAGTGCAGCCTGGAATTAAAGTTGCCAGTGTTGCAGAATGTATTCTTATTCCCATAGGGCCCACTCAACTAGGAATATCAAAACTACATCATCAGAACAGCTGGATGTATTTGAGTTTGAGATTCTCTAGTACTGCTGACTGTGTAGTAGCCAGACAGGTTATTTTCAAGTTTGGGCCCTAGAGTGATAGTCACTTTGGGGTCACTGACAATGTTAGACCCATGTTTATTGCTTCATGTAGTTATTTCTTACAGCTGGCTGGTATCTGAAAACTTTCCTCTGTTTACTTAAAAGAAACAGGGCAGTAATTCTCACGGGTTTAAGGGGAACAATGATTTGGTGCACTAAGATCTGCTCTTTGATACGGTCTCCATCCCCAGCACCATTCTGGGCTATGTTCCTGAAAGCTCCTCTTCTCTGTACTTTAAGCAAAAGTGAGTACTTGCTGAATGTGGGTTGATAATCTGGGGGAAGAAAGCTGCTAGTGTGTTCTGCAAAACATCCTATGTCTGCTAGGTGAGGAAGTACTAAAAGAGTAGGGCCTGTCACTTGTGTCACATTGGAAATGGCCAGTACCTGCATGTTCCTGTAACACCTGTTTAGGTGTAGGAGCCGTCCTTTTGCCTGTCACTCCTTGCTGCTAGTTAAGGCTGCAGAAGCACATGCACTAGCAGGACTGACCATTGTTTTTCTTGTTCTTGCATGTAATTCTGGATCAGTCTTTTTCTTTTTTTCCTAGAGCTACCTGTGCACTGCAGGAAGAAAAGAGATTAATTTAGTAGTAGGGTGTTGCTGTTGCTATTGCATTTAGTTTTGGGAAGAGGGATGAAATCTTTATATGCTCTGGGGGTTATCTGTGGAAGAAAAAGGGATTGAGAAAGAGGGAGGATTTCTCATGCTGCTTAAATGCGAAAGCCATCCATAATTCATTAATTTACTAACTTTTTTTTTCAGTGCCATAAAGTGCAGGGTTAATAGATTTAAGGAGGAAAAGTGTCAAATGAGTGGGGAGCTTTGGAGAACTTGTGATGAGGATTGGAGAGACACCTACAGTTCTTAAACTTGCCACTGGTGTTTCCAGAGACTGTAATGTTCCAGCTGCTTTCTGGAGTTCTGGTCAGATGAACACATTCCTTGTGAAAGGTCCAAGTTGTTTTCTCTGTACTCTTCCACAGGATCCACATGCAACGCCGTGTTGCATCTGGGCATATCTGTATTGTCTAACTGTCTAACAAGTGGACCTGTGAAGGGAGCATGTTGTGAGATGTTTTACTGTGGCAGGTCGAAGGTACTCTGAGCGTGGAGGAGAACAGTGTGTTTAGACAGGGTGTTCAATACTGCTGCTTGCTTGTGAAGCAATATAGGGAGATGTTTCTTGCAATTCTCATTGGCAATGTAAGAACTAGACACAGGTGGAAAGTAGTGATGGGTTTGAATTGAATATTGGTTTGGGCAACTCTTGGAGTGCCCCAACAGAACTGAGGACTCAAACTGGAGTGTCTTGTAATGTCTTTTGATGCCTGTGAGAGATGGCCATGTATTAGCATGTGCCGAGGGAGACTTCCAGTAGAGCATAGGGGAAGCTTAGTGTTGTGCCAGTATTTTTCCAAATAGTGCCTCCAGGCAATCTGCTGGTGCATATGCTTTCCTGTCTTCAACATACCCAGCCTCTAGGATTCATTATATGTTTGACTGCAGTCTGTCCAGAGTCTATTTGCAGTTCCAGGCCAAGATGCCAGGAGACTTGAGTCTTAGTTGTTATTAACTCTGCTATTAAATTATGTGGCCACGTGTGGAAGTAGGGGTTCTGCTGACAAGATCCATGCCCAGGAGAAGCTGCTGCGAAGCAGAGAAAGGTAGTTGTCTGCTGAAGGGGATGCTAAGGGACTGTAGAGCACTCACATAAAGAACAGCGTTTCTGGCTGCTTAGCCTCAGAGCTGGCGCTAATCTTCTACTTGACCAGAGGTGTCTTGTCTACCTTGCCCAGTCTGGTTCTCAGTTAGAAACACAGATGTTCCTTGTATAAACTTATTTTAAAAAGGTGGCTGGAGGCAGGACCAGATTCTCAGTCTTGTCCATGTTTTGCCATGATTCTGACCTAGCTGTCTCTATCGATGTTAAGTGCTTGCTGTTTCATCAACTCATTGACTTCTATCTTGTTTTACTTCCCGCTTACGGGCTGCTCTGTTACCAACAGTCTTTCATAGGATATTTGCTAATGGTGAGCAAACTTCTCCGCTCCTGTGATGTGGCTACCACTATATATGTAATGTACATTGTTTGTGTGTGTATAAATATATATTTATATATATATGTGTGTGTATATCTGTATTTGTAACACACACAAACATACACACTGTCTCTAATTTATTTATGCAGTGTTGCCTTGCTGTAAGGCTGGTCTGTAAAACTATTTGGCTTAGGTGCATCCTACTTTGAGGCCTTGTGTTCTGTGCTGGGATGCAAACTGTTCCTTGTGCTCTTAGCCAAAGCCTTACAGAGAGGGAGCACTGCCCTTTGTGAAGTCTCCTGGTCTGTAGTTTTCTTCCTCTCCTTGTTCTTAGAGTGTGCTAGTTCATGGACTCTAGTGCATGCTGGCTCCTGCATGTCAAGCCAAGCAGATGCATTGTTTTGAGCTCCTCCTAGCTGAACTTTCCACATACATTAGGCTCTTTCCTGCTACTGCTCTGCTAGACTTGGCTGGGCACCAAACCTGGACTAGCCTGTGCTTTGTGCTTGGCTATCCAATTGCTTGCTTGTAGTCTTAACTCCTTAGATGTTTTGTTTTTAAGATGAATGCTTCAGTGAATGTGTCTGGCCTCTGATGGCCAGAGAGGCATCCTGTCCACATAAGTCCCTGATTGTGAAGTGAGGTTTACTGTTTATGTTTCCCCAGACAAAACTGTATTTTTGGGGAAGCTCGTGCATGTGAGAAGGGAGTTGGGTTGCCAAGGGCTAGAGGAGGATTTGAGTGCTGCAATTTGTAATCATTTTAAATAGAACGCTGCATTTACATGTAAAATAATTATTTATTTTATTTTTTGCCACCAAGGTTGTTTCTGATGGTTAGAGTTTGTTTGTACTGAGTTGGGAACCTACCAACTGTCAGCTGGAAGTGGTGTAAAGGGAAAGGCCTGTCCAAATGAGTTCTGTGCCTTCTTAGTGTTTGCAGGAGGAGGATGTGGTGTGGTGCTCTGCGTTGCCAGCAGAGTAGAGGCTCTCTCAAAGAGCTAAATCTGGGATCTTACATGGCTGGGGGGCAAGTTGATGTAGTCAGGGCTTGCAGCATTAGGAGGGTAGATTTCCTTGGGGATGGCTTGTTTACCAGAGTGCTGCAAGCTGGACAAGTTGGGCTGTGGTAGTCACATGCGGCAGGCAGCCTTTGGGGTGGAAGATGCGAGGTGGCACACCAGCAGCAGACAGACTGGTCCAGGAACAAGCCCAGAGTGGGAATGTGACTGAGCCCGGACTTGAGTGTTGGTTCAATCATGCTGATGGCAACAAGGCTTAAGACTACCAAGCCATTTCTCAGAAATCAAGTCACGGCTGAGAGCAGAACAAAAGGCTGTCATTCTACCAAGGCAAGAAAAGGGCCTCAGCCAGTGGTCTTCAGGCTTAAGAATTTGCTGTGGTATCTCACTTGTGCTGAAGCAGCATCAGATGGCCTTGAAATATTGAGCTTTCTTGGCTGGTTTCTTGAGAACTTATTTTAACAGTATTGTCATATCACTATGTACTGTTCATATGAGAGCTAGAAATTGTTTAATCCTTAGATCTTGAACTTTGGTTTGAAAACAATCAATACAGGGTATAAGGCTCCTGCTTTGATTGAGCATTGAGCTAACAAGGTTGAGTGACATGCTTTCATAAGTAACCTTATTTTAGTCATTACTTCACACTCTTAGATTTTGTTACCTGATGTTTAAAGACTTCTGCTGTTTTTCACATCCTTAACAGATACCTGAGACACTTAGTGGGTGATGTGGAAATAATTTAGGGGTTGGGTTACTAAGATATTTTGGATCTGAGCTAAGACAGTGTGGCTTAGAGAAAAAGATAATGGACAGTTGAGATCAGCAGACATAGAAAAATCTGTCATAAAAATGGAAAACTTTTTCATCCATGTTGGCATTCATTTTTTTTTTTTGCTATACATACATGAATTTATGTAGTCTAGCTTCTAGCCATACAGATTGATGTGTAGAGTCAAGCATGTCCTCTACCAAGCCAAACATTTTCAGTTGCTTAGAAACTTGGCAAAACTAAGGCAGATATTCACAAGCAGAGGAAAAGGTTTGTCTCTGACTACAGGTGCTGCTAGGAATGACATCAGGGAGATGAAAAATTTTGAGTAGAACTTTCTTCCCCCAGAATGCTTCAGAAAGTCCAAAGTAGTATGTGGGTTACTTTTTTTTTTTTTTTAAACGCTTTGTCTCACCTTGGTCTGGGTCTGTGTTGTCTTTGAGACTCCCAGTGGTGTAAAAGTCTGTCATAAAGTGAAGATTCTTCATATTTGGATTGTTTTTGAGAAACTCTGTTGAACAGAGTGGGTGGAATAGCATGAGGTTAACTTCTAATTATAATAAATTGACAGGCATCTCATGATCTAGTTGTTGTTATGACTACTAGAGTGGCAAAAATGGTTACCAGAGACCTGCCTTGATTTTTTGTATAAGCACACATCTCAAGGCAGGAGGAGCAGTCGTCGGTAAGTGGCAATCAGTGGGCTTCTAATTGCTGTGATTAGTTTTTGAAATTGCAGCTAACACCTGACTGAATGTGTGTGTGTTATGATTTAGTGTGTGTGATTCGGGGGAGGCTGGGTCATTTTTTTTCTTTTTAAAAAGTCAGATTTAGTTGTAAGAATTGGTGTCTTTGGTGGCTTTGTTGCAAAGTCACCAAGTGGAATGCATACTTAACAGATTTGCCTCCTACTATGCAGTAATGGTAATGAACTCTCATTTTTATTTTGCAGAAGGTTTAAAAGCTGGCTCTTGCTTCATGTGCTTGCCTTCCTTCCTCAGTATACTTTCTTTGTGCTGCTGTGAGTCTTCTCATTCATGAAAACACCAGAAAACAACTATCTTCTAGACTGGTCGTCATTTTCAATTAAATAGGATCTTCTAAAAAGGTTTAAATATCGCAGTTTCATGCTCCAGGTTAAGAGAATTTGCCTTTTTTGTGGTCAAACTTACTCTTTTTATATTACATTGAAGGTGTCTGCTGCTTCAGTGGATTGTGTTTTTTCTCTGCATTTGTGTGGTTTTCCAAGATGTGTCAGGGGACTTGTGTTATAGTCATACAGGTTTTCATTTACCCATTTTAGTATTAGTACAGCAGTTGCATATGTCCCCTCTTTTTGGAGTCCTTTGATTGAAGGCGTGTGGAACATTAGCATTTTAGGAGGCTCCTTCATGCCCGTTCTTGAAAGATCACTTGAATACAAACTTAGCAAGTTTTTACATTCCTGTGTACCATTACAGGCTCAGGGCTAAGCTTCTGGAAACTAGCTCTACAGATCAGGACCTTGAGGTCCTGGAGGAGAGCAAGCTGACCATAAGCCAGCAACGCACCCAAGAACAAGGCGGATAAAACCATTGCTGGCAGATTGAGGGAAGTGATCTTTCCTCTCTTTAGCAGTGGTATTACAATATCTGGAATGCTGTGTCTAGATCTGAGCTCCACGACACTAGAAAGATACAGACTTACTGGAGTAAGTCCTGCATAGGGCCACGATGACATTTAAGGGCGTGGAGCATCTGTTGTTATGAGGAGAGGCTGGAGAGAGCTGAAACCATTTGGCCTGGAGAGGAGAAGGCTCTGGGGTATCATTTCAATATGTATGAATACCTGATTGGAGAGAACGAAGAGGAGGGAGTCAGTCTCTTTCCTGTAGTGCCCACTGACAGGACAAGAGGTGATGGACACGGATTGAAATACATGAGGTTCCATCTAACACAACAATACCCTTTTTTTCCCCCCCTCTTTTTTTTTACTGTGAGGGTAGTCAAACACTGGAACAGGCTGTCCAGAGAGGTTGTGGAGTCTTTCTCCATGGAGGTACTCAAAACTGAACCGCACATGGTCCTGGGTGACCTGTTCTAGCTGACCCTGCTTGAGCAGGGGAGTTGAGCTATATTCTTAAGAGGTCCCTTCCAACCGTGACAATTTTGTGATCTAGGCCTTGAGGCATGTGGGCTGAGTAGTGTTTTCACTCTAGCTTCTGCTTTCAGGGGGTGAGCTTTTCTGTTTAATAAAGTCTTCCAGGGTCATTTGCATAGCTTCACTTTGGCATATTGTGAAACAACGGTAATCAGAGAGATGTGAAGTCTGAAATTCAGGGAGGGTAAACTTGAAATACTCAAGCTTGTGGACCCTAGTTGCGTTTTCATCAAATATGTATTTATACTGGTTCAATCCAAATTTTGTTAAGCAGAGCTGCTCAAAACATAAAATTAGTTTTCGTAGTCATGTTTCTGAGGACTTTGTTTTTCAATGTATGTCTGTCTTCTGGGACTAAAAGATTCCCCAGAGTAGCTTGGTCCATAGCATTTCAGTGAATGTCTTTTATTGTTTTTCTGATTGCATGTAATATTTGCACTCTGAGGCTACAGCAGTTAATTAGTGCCCTGCAACTTCAGTTGTGAAAGAACTGAGCAAGAACGGGAGTCCTGCTGCCCCTTCATCTTTTTAATATAGAATACTGTATTACAATCAGATGATGCAACCCAAGCAGGGGTTTGCCCGATCTGTAGGACCTTCATTCCTCTGGTTGAGAACTTAGAACTTGGTTTTTATGTGCAGGTTTCAAATCTCCCTACACACTTTGTTCAGAATGAAGTTGTTTGTGTCGTGAACTCCTCCAGATAAAGTGCTAATAAGCTCGTAAGTCCCTGCTTAAGAGCCTGCATGCAGCCAGGATTGGCAAGTACTTGTCTTTCAGGTCCTCTTTATCTGTTCTTTTGTCTGTGGTCTTGCATTTCCTGCTCTACCTACTCCCATTTTCTGCTTCCATATAATGGATGTGGACAAACATGTCAGTTTAAAACTCTGAATGCTTTTTTACTTAAACATAAAATATGATCCACTGCTTCACAAGAAATCTGACACAGCATGATAATTTTCCTTCCCATCGTTCATTTGTATGCCTTCATATTTGCATGAGCCACCAATGTGCCCTTGCCACAAAGAATCCTAATGATATCCTGGGCTGTGTTAGGCAAAATATTGCCAGCAGGTTGAGGGATGGGATCCTTCCCCTCTGCTCAGTGCTGGTGAGGCCACCCCTGGGGTGCTGGGACCAGTGTTGGGCTCCCCAGGACAAGAGGGATGTGGACAGACTGGAGAGAGTCCAGGGAGGGGCCACCAGGATGCTGAAGGACTGGAGCATCTCTGCTGTGGGGAAAGGCTGAGGGAGCCTGGGACTGCTCAGCCTGGAGCAGGGAAGGCTCAGGGGGATTGAATCCATGCCTGAAAAACCTGCAGGGAGGGAATGAAGAGGAGGGAGCCAGGCTCTTCCAGTGATGCCCAGTGCCAGGACAAGAGGCACAAACTGGACCACAGGAGGTTCCCTCTAAACATCAGGAAACACTTTTCCGTTGTGAAGGTGACACGGGCACAGGTTGCCCAGTGAGGTGATGTAGTCTACATCACTGGAGCTACTCAAAAACTGTCTGGACGTGGTCTGGCTCTGGGAGTCCAGAACAGGGCGGGTTGAACAAGATGACAAGGGAAGATCTACAGATGTTGTGTGTCTAGACTTCTGTTAGGCCTTTGAGATGCATCCCAGAGTCCTGAGGGAATTGGCTGATGTAGTTGCCAAGCCACTTTCCGTGATATCTGAAAAGTCACGGCAGTCAGGTGAAGTCCCTAGTGACTGGAAAAAGGGAAACATTGCACCCATTTTTAAAAAGGGTAGAAAGGAGGACCCTGGGAACTACCGACCTGTCAGCCTCACCTCTGTGCCTGGGAAGATCATGGAACAGATCCTCCTAGAAGCTATGCTAAGGCACATGGAGGCCAGGGAGGTGATTTGAGACAGCCAGCATGGCTTCACCAAGGGCAAGACCTGCCTGACTAGTCTACTGGCCTTCTATGATGGAGTGACTACATCAGTGGACAAGGGAAGAGCGATGGATGTTGTCTACCTGGACTTCTGTAAGGCCTTTGACATGGTCCCCCACAACATCCTTCTCTCTAAACTGGAGAGTTATGGATTTGATGGGTGGACTGTTTGGTGGATGAGGAATTGGTTGGATGGTGGCATCCAGAGGGTCGTGGTCAATGGCTCAATGTCCAGATGGAGATCAGTAACAAGTGGTGTCCCTCAGGGGTCTGTATTGGGACCAGCACTGTTTAATACCTTCATCACTGACGTAGACGGTGGGATTGAGTGTACCCTCAGCAAGTTTGCAGGTGACACCAAGATGAGTGGTGCGGTCAACGTGCCTGAGGGGCGGGATGCCATCTAGAGGGACTTGAACAATCTCAAGAAGTGGGCTTGTGTGAACCTCATAAGTTTCAGCAAGGCCAAATGCAAGGTTCTGCACCTGGCTTGGGGCAACCCCCAGTATCAGTACAGGCTGGGGGACGAAGGGATTGAGAGCAGCCCTGCCCAGAAGGACTTGGGGGTGCTGGGGGATGAAAAGCTAGGCAGGAACTGGCAATGTGTGCTCACAGCCCAGAAGGCCAGCCGTGCCCTGGGCTGCATCCCCAGCAGCGTGGGCAGCAGGGTGAGGGAGGGGATTCTGCTCCTCTGCCCCGCTCTGCTGAGACCCCCCCAGAGTCCTGCGTCCAGCTCCGGAGCCCTCAGCACAGGACAGAGCTGGAGCTGTGGGAGCGGGGCCAGAGGAGGCCCCAGCAATGACCCGAGGGCTGGAACCCCTCTGCTGTGAGGAAAGACTGGGAGAGCTGGGGGTGATCAGCCTGGGGAGGAGAAGGCTGCGGGAGGCCTTAGAGCAGCCTTCCGCTGCCTGAAGGGGGCTACCTGAAGAAAGATGGGGAAAATATTTTCAGCAGGGCCTGTTGCAATAGGACAAGGAGTAATGGTTCTAAACTGAAAGGGAGGAGATTCACACTGGATATGAGGAGGAAATTTTTTACAGTGAGGGTGATGAAATCCTGGCCCAGGTTGCCCAGAGAGATGGTCGATGCCCCATCCCTGGAACTATTCCAGGCCAAGTTGGATGGGGTTCTGAGCAACCTGGTCTGGTTAAAGATGTCCCTGCTCATGGCAAGGGGTTGGACTAGATGGCCTTTGAAGGTCCCTTCCAACCCAAACTATTCTGTGATCTCCGGAGATTCCTTCCAACCTGAATCATTCCATGATTTTATAAATTATGGGATTAATCATGGGATGATAAAATCCCATGGTTTTATAATTCTGTATTAGTTTCTGTGGAAAAGCATTTCAAAGTACATGAATTTTTGTATGATATCAGCTCTCTGTTGCAAGTACCACTGGTTCTGCTTCAGCAGGATTTTCTCTGAAGTAAAAACATGGGCAATGTTTTAGGCAGAGATGATACTACACAGAAGCAGTGTCAATGGGTGTGGTGCCAGTGAACATGGGTGTAGGCAGCTGGGGGGCTGTTATCTGGCACTGGGAACTGTGTGTATTGAACTCTTCATATACTGAACCTCTTTGCCCCTTCATCTCATTAGATATTCAATTGATAAAAATAATCAAATCCTCTTGCTTCTGGTGACTCAGTGTTGCAAATAATTTTGCAAACACTTTTTGCAATCCTTGATGTAGATCAGGAGGGCTGTAGGATGCTTGTATTCTGTGATCAACTTAAATCTGCCACTACTTTTCCTGTTTGACTCAGTGTTTAATGGCTCTGTGCTTCCTAGTTGCTTATTTACTAGGCTTTGCCCTCCCTAATAAAAATGCATTTGTCATCTTTGTGTGCAAATGAAGTGAACTGTGAAATGTCTTGGGTTTGTGCAGTCTTCTACCCTTTTGCACTAGTGAAAATGTCTTGAGCATATGAGTGCAGGGGATAATAAGGTGGCCTCATACCTGTCCTGGCCCTGTGGCCATCCCTTTATAGTTGCAAACAGATGATCTTGCATTCAGTTTATTGGTTTTGGGTCCTGTGGTGCTGGTACAGTGCAGCATAGGTAAGGTGGTTAATCATCCCATAGCAAGCCTGGGACTAATCTTCAAGGTTAGTTGTTGGTCCTTCTCGCTGTCATCTTGTATTGCTCTGCTTTCTAAGCCTGCTGAAATCTGGAGTATAGTGTATTTGAGCACTTTACTAGTAGAGTGGAGTAAGATACTCTTGCTTCGGAGAATGCTTAGGCATTTGCAAGAGAGCAAGTGGTTCAGTGGTTCCTTCAGGAGGAAAGGAGGGGCTGTTGGGCAGGCTGCCTTCCGTGCTTGCAAGGAAGAAGTGTTGAATGCAGAACAAAGGTGGGTGTGAACTGGACACAGGGCAAGAGGAAAATGTCTTCTGCGGCACGTAATGTTCAAAAGGGCAAATTGCTGTGTGATTGGTCCTCTCTGCTAAAACCTGCTGCTGGTGACAGCTGGGAGGTAATACAGCGAAGTGCATTCTTGGCTGACACTCCTAATGACTGATGGGCGTTCTAGTGAGCTGTTTACCCTGATGAGCTCTTTGCTCTAGCATGTCCTTGAGGGTTTGAGAAGTCTAGTAAGCTCTGCATGTTCCTGTAGTAATACGGATTTTTTTCTCTTCAGGCTTCTATTGTCAGATTGAGTTCAGCTTGCCAAAGGCTTGTCCTACCTTCTACTGTACTTCATGTCTCTTCCTGTCATCTGCCCTGCACTGACACCATATTTGGCTGAATCCTTTTCTAAAATTAATCTTTGCTAATTCCCTAGCAGACTGATCAGTCATGTGGTGCTATGTCTTGTAGTCTGTCCCTTGCTGCTGCTTCTCTGTGGCTGTGAAAGGCATGTTCATTATTAATGGTGATCTGGCTTTCCTGTTTGACCTTTATTGTTTGTCTTGTTTAACATAACTGTCCTTAGCCTTCATTCATCTGGTCATTCGCAGAGTTAAGAGTCATTGCTAGATGTAGTAGTGGATTGCAGGTAGTAACTATGTGCAAATCAGTCAGACCTAGTGTCAAAGGTACCTTAAAGTGTGCATTCTTACCTTGTGCAGTTAAGCATTTGTTTTAAAATGTACGCTCAGTGAATCTCCTCTCAAGCCTCTATCTGTGCGAAGTGGCCTGCGCACCAAGGTGATGGACCTACAATAGTGACTAGACCAGACCAAACCCAAAGTTTCTTGTCCCAGCTTTTAAAATACTGTCATGAGGTGTAACAGCACTTTTGCCTGCCTTGTTTAACATGCTTGCAAGGAGTGTTTCAGAGTTGACTTCAATAGCAGGTTGTTGCTGTCACAGTGATGAATGGAACAGATGTGTGTCTGGCAAGGCTGTCTCTGCTTAGCTCTAAGGCATACAGTCAAGAATCTGGTAGTCTTATGCCATTGCTCTACTGTTGCATTGCTTCAGCTTTGCAATAACAGAGTGAGGTTATGCATGTGACTTCCAGCCAAGTCGCACGTGAGCTGTGATATAAACTGCTAGGACAGTAGAAAGGCTTGCCAAGTGTGGCTAACCAAACCCGGCTGCAGAGCCAGTCTCTGCAACAATGGCAGAAAAACAGGGTGAAGAGTTCCAGTGGGCCTCTGCAAGTTCGGAGGCACAAAAACCAGAATATCGGAGGGGACAGGTCTCTGGATGACCTACAATGGCAAACTCAAAACTGCCTTTCTGTGTGCCAGAGTTGGAAGTTCCCACAGACAGTGCAAGCCCAGCTCTTTCCAGAAATGCTGGCGCCACTGCAAAATGTCCATAGGACCTGGATGCAGAGGAACTCCTTATCAAGTCCTTAATGAGGTGCAGACAGCAATTACAGTTAGAGCTTGGGCTAGGATTCCATCATACTCACCTTTCTGGTATGGGAGTACCTATGTTACATCACTGGTTAGGATTTCTGATGATGATGCCTTTTCGTGATTGATTACTGCCTCTTCCCTGTTCTTAAACAGGTCTGTACTGGCTTAGCATGGCAAGGTTTTGGTATTACAGAGGCTACAGGAGTGGCTTCTGTGAGAAGCTGCTAGAAGCTTCCCCTGTGTCCAATAGAGCCGGTGCCAGCCAGCTCCAAGGCGAACCTGCTGCTGGCCAAGGCCGAGCCCATCGGCAATGGTGGTAGCACCTCTGTGATGACACATTTAAGAAGAAGGAAAAATAACTTCACTGGGATAGAGGAGTGGGAATATGTGAGAGAAACAGCCCTGCAGAGCCCGCAGTCGGTGCAGGAGGAGGGCAGGAGGTGCTCCAGGCAGTGGAGCAGAGATTTTGCTGTGCAGCCATGGAGCAGCCCGTGGTGGGGCAGGCTGTCCGCTGCAGCCGTGGAGCTCCACGGTGGAGCAGATCCCCACCTACAGCCCGGCGAGGACCCCACGCCAGAGCAGGGGGATGCCTGGAGGAGGCTGTGACCCATGGAGAGCCCACACTGGAGCAGGTTTGCTGGCTGGGCTTGTGACCCTGTGGGGGATCCACACTGTAGCAGTTTGTTCCTGAAGGACTGCACCCCCTGGAAAGGACCCATGCTGGAACAGTTCGTGGAGAGCTGCAGCCAGTGGGTGGGACCCCGTGATGGACCAGTTTGTGGAGCATGCTGGAGCAGGGGCAGAGTGTGAGGAGGAAGGAGCAGCAGAGACGATGTATGATGAACTGACTGCAACCCCATTCCTTGTCCCCCTGCACCGCACAGGGGGAGGAGGTAAAGAAAATCAGTAGCGAAGTTAAGCCTGGGAAGAAGGGAGGGGTAGGGGGAAGGTGTTTTTAAGATTTGGTTTTATTTCTCATTATCCTACTTGATTTGTTTGGTGATAAATTAAACTAATTTCTCCAAGTTCAGTCCGTTTTGCCCGTGACAGTAATTGGTGAGTGATCTCTCCCTGTGCTTGTCTTGACCCATGAGCCTTTTGTCGTGTTTTTCTCCCCTGTCCAGCTGAGGAGGGAGAGTGATAGAGCGACTTTGGTGGGCTCCTGGCGTCCAGCCAGGCTGAATCACAACAAGGGCCCAGGAGCAAAGGACGGAATGGCTGGATAGTGAACTGGCCCTTGCCATCCAACACACTGTAGTAACAGTACTTAAAGACACATTGGAAAATTAAGCTAATCAAAACATCGTGTGGAAGGTGACTTTATACTTGGCTGAGTTTGCTCCACATTTGGCAGGATAGTGTTGGCCTGGGTAGTACCATGCTAGAGTTCCTGCCTGAGGACATTGGTCCAACATTTGATGGCATATGCTGCATTTCTGCAGTGTCCTTGCTGTTGACGCAGTGCATCTCCCTCAGGGCAGGCCTTGGTGCCTCTGCCCTTCTTCAGCGGTCTGGCCCTGGCCGGACAGCGGTGCTGCCCTGGCAGCTGCTCAGCTGCATGCAGTGTCTTGGTGGTGGTTGCTAGACCAGTGACTGTACAGAGGTGCATAGCTGAACGTGGGTTTTGGGTTCCTGTTTACTCTTACAATCCATTGTACTGATAAGAAAGGCAGAACAAATAGAAGACATAAAATAAGTCTTATTTTATATCCTCAGGTTGTCGAGCTAGTTCCCGGTAGACAGAGGTTGTCATGCCTGCAATAGATGTTAGGTTTGGCAGGGTTCACAAAAACACCTCTTGGATAGTTCATATATACCGCGTGCTGCACAAAGACATCCAGTATTCCATAAAAAAAAAAAAAAAAAAATCAGAGTTTAGAGCAAAAGTGTTTCTGAAGTCTTAAATACCCTGTTCTGCAAAAACTGGAACAAAGTAGTCGTTCTTGTAGACAGGGAACTAACAAGTTTGGGATCAGCGAGATCCTATGATTGCATTACAGCCTAGGCCTCAGGGGAATGCCAAAATCTTAATGGTGTTGGACACTCTGAGGAAAAATTTGTTCTTGATCGCAAACGTCACAGTATTCGGGTGGCTGTGTATCTGCAGCAATATTGCATTTCTGGATGTGATCAGCCTCTGGCTCTTCATAGGGCCATAGCTGTCCTTATCTCCACTCCTCACACCCACCAGTGGTATACTATAGATTTAGGCAAAATTATCTTTAGTTCCTGCAAGTCTCCTGCAGAAGTTCTGAAAGCTATGAGTGGTGGGGTGTGTGTGGTTTTGGTTGTGGGTTTTTTTTGTTTGTTTTGTGGGGTTTTTTTTGTTTGTGTTTGTTTTTTGTTTTTTTTTTTTTAAGAAGGCAAAATCTCATTTGACAGTATTAAATTGTTTTTACAATGGTGAATTGTTCTGTTGGGTAGAAAAGAATAGGTTACTTATGGGGGGACAGTACTGTTAAAGCTGATCTTGATTCCTTGGCCAAAACATCTACAGAAAGGAAACCGGAAAGAGCAAAAGAGCAGTAATGATGAGGAAATCCAGCTGCTGGAGAAGACCTGACATAGCCCCTCCTATCTTAGCAGCCACCTATAGACCAGATATAGTGGGCTACTTAAGGCAGATACTGCCTGTAGACAAAAGCAAGTTAAGAGGACACTTTGGGGATGTCCGAGAACCTCTTTAGAAGGCCCAGTATGAGAACCTGTTGTGCTGGACAAACCTTGGGTGATTTACCCGGTATGCAGAGTCAGGCGCTGGCTGGAGGCACGGTGACAGGGTAGAAGCTGAAAAAGGGCTGCCCCACCAGAGGGGTTTGGAGTCCCTCAGGCACTGATCTACTTAATGTTGAGGGTGCTGACAGAAACGTGGGGAATGTGTGATGTTGAGGTTGGTCAGGATATCCTCCAGAAGGACAGGAAGACATTAGAGGACTGGACAAATTCCAGTTGCAAGAAACTCGATAGTGCACAATACAAAGCTGCACAGAAGTCCAGAGCTTGTAATTTGGGAAATGAGGAGGGTCTGGCATCTACTAGCTGTTCAGTGGAGGAATTTGCTCCACTTGCTTTGTATGCAGTGTGAAGATCCATTGGGCCAGAGTCCCCAGGACAGAGAATTGGTGTGATTGTGCATGGCCCTGGCCAGACCTCATTTAAAGCAGTTGGGGTGACTGGGAAAATGCAGAGCAGGTCTTAACAGGAAGACAAAGAATTTAGCTTACTTTGCTTAGTGCTGTGGAGCTGAGAGGACCTGGTGGTGTCTGTAAACAAGTATGCACTAGGAATGAAATCATCTTACTGGACTCCCAAAGTAAGAGCTAGCACAAGAACAAAAAGCAGTAAACTACTCGTGAATGGTTGGTTGGGAAAATGGATGCTGGCCATTGGAGCAAGGTCAATTTCCAGTGCTCGAATAAGATGATACGATTTGGTATGTGCCACACAGCGAGGCTGAGCTGAGTTACCAAGGAAGATCCTTCTTGTCTGACTAGAGCCCAAAGAACGTCTCTCCTCTGAGGCTGGAAGCCAGTTCAGTCTCATTCAACTAGGAATCGTCTTTGGTGTGTCCTGCCCTAATCCAGGAAAACCTGGAAAAATAACAAGCGGTCTGGCACATCCAGTGTAAGACCACAATGTAGCAGTACAGACCAGGACCAATGCGATTGTCCAGGAGGCTGACAAAGTGGGAGATGGGCCTGAGGCTGTGGGACCAGGCATGTTCAAGGGCGGAAACAGAGCTTCAGATGGGATGGTTACCCTGTGCTCCTTGCCTACCTCAGTATTTCTCCCTGGTGGAGCCATCTGCTTGGTTTTGGAGAGCTGTTTGTAGTCTTTTTAGAGGTGGCTGTCCCAAAAGCTTATCTTTTATGGGGAATGTGTCCATACTTGGGTTATGCTCATTGTTCTTGTGGCTGGGAGTTATTTCCTCCCTGTAGCTGCAAGTAGTTTGTGGTTGTTGCTGTGGAGGCACTGGCTTCTGAGAGGTCTCTGCTCTCAGGGTGGTCATCTCTCCTCATTCAGCAGCTTTGCTTGACTTTTGTCTTGAGGCGCTTTGGCACCAGTGTCCTGCTGATATGTGGAAGAGTTGCCTTGTAGGTATGTCCCTCTCCTAGAGCCCTGAGGTGGTGACTAGTTGCAGTGATCTTGGCATCTCTGGCTGTTTCTAGGGCTTCTGTTGTAGTTGAGTTGCTTGTGACAAATGTTGTAGATCTGATTTAAGTTAGGTGCTTTCAGGACTTGCACTTCAACAGGGAGTCCTTCCCAGCTTGTCTTCCCGTTCAGCAGAAACTCTGGTCTCCAGGGCCTGGGAGTTGCATGTGTTCTCTGGGATCTAGTCAGGGATGGGCTGCGGTTTCCTGCATCCTAAGTATTTGTGACTTTCTTCTAGTGGCACCGGACACAATTAACAACCACGTGAAGACCTGTCGTGAGGAACAGAAGAACCTGCACTTCTTTGCCCCAGAATATGGAGGTATGGTGTGGCTACAGCTGCAAGCCTGGTTTTGTTGGCCTTACTAAAGTTTCCAAGCTGTTCTGCATCTTGTTTTCAGATACAGGCTCATGGGAGATGCCACATTAACAGTTCTGAGTTATTTGACTGCTTAAATGCTCCAACTCCTCTGTCTTGATAGCTGAATGCAGGGACAGACTGATAACGGAGCATTATTTCTGTGTTACAGAAGTTGCCAACGTCACCACCGCTGTGGACATTTACTCCTTTGGGATGTGTGCACTGGAGGTGAGTCTGGAACACTTGCTGTGGAACAGAGAGAGAATGTATTTGAGGGAAGGAGATGGCTCTGTGGAGATGCTGTGGTTATGGGTGGGTTAGCTTGGTGTTCTCTCAGCCAAATGCACTTTACCTTGGAGGGATCCCTACTGAGGCTCCCCCAAATGGCTTGCTAAGAAGTAAATAGTTCAGTAACGTGTAGTTATTTCTGAAATTTCTAATGTGCAGCTCATTACTCTGCAGGTCTTGGCCAGTTCTGAAGTCTGACCACTGGCTGGTGGGAACAGTCACTACTAGAAACTGTACTTAATGTACCTGTAGAACAAAATTCCCCTTCTGGGGAATACCTGTTCTTCCTGTGGTATCTGGAGGAGAGGACAGATGTAGTCCATAATTTTTCTGGGCCAGCCTATCCCCACCTGATACAGGTGCTGGTTGCAGTCAGGCGCGAGTCTAATGTACCTGATCTTAGCAGACTTGTGGTTCCTCTGTCCTTGCAATCAGTAGGCCCAGGTCTAGGAAATGGAAGTTGTTGGTAGGAGTATTTTCTGGGAAGAGTTGTTGGAAGGAGCCAACACGAAGAATTCTGAACCTATGCTGCCCATCCCATAAGTGAAGCAGGAGGAGAATTGTGGAAACACAACTTTTAGGAAGCAAAACTTGAGCTGAATCTTAAGGTGTTCTCTAGAATCTTTTGCCAGCTTTTTCTAGATGGGAATTGGTGTATGTGTTGGCTGGAGCCAGTTCTGGATGGCATTGTGTTCGTGCTTTTCTGCCTGTAATACAGAGCTATTCATACAGCCAGGAGGGACACTGTCAGCTTCTGGCAGCGATCTGGATACTGCTTCATTAGGGGATGGGAATTAACAAGTAGAAGTACAGGCCAGTGGATCATGACATTCAGAATGGAGATACTTACTGTCTAAGGTGATGCTGGCATAGTTTTCAGGTCTCCCTGGCAATCTGTGATGGGGCTGGAAGCAAGCTATCATAATGAGGCAGTCGTTCTCTCTCTGCCTCCACAAACTGTGACCTTAAATAGCACCAAACAACTTGGCTGTTACGATCTCACGCTTGGCAGTGGTCTCCTTGGGTTCTGTTCAATGTTCAGTCATTCTCAGTGAGGCCTGATGTGCTGCTTTGTGTTTGCAGATGGCGGTGCTGGAAATACAGGGTAATGGAGAGTCGTCCTATGTGCCCCAGGAGGCCATTAACAGTGCCATCCAGCTGCTGGAGGACCCCTTGCAGAGGGTGAGTGAGGAGGGATCAGCACGCCTGCAGACATGCTGGCATTGCACATGGTCTCATGCAATTTTTGTCTTTCAGGAGTTCATTCAGAAGTGTCTAGAACAGGACCCTGGCAAGCGTCCTACTGCCCGGGAGCTCCTTTTTCATCAGGCGTTGTTTGAGGTGCCATCACTAAAGCTACTGGCTGCTCACTGTATCGTTGGACATCAGCGTGAGTATGGAGTTCCAGGGTGCCACGTCTCATGTTCTGCAAAGCTTCACGAAGTTGTCAGTACAGCTAGCATCCTGGAAACCAAGACCTTCATGCTGCTCTTAACAGGCAGGGACCAGGGCCTTGTGAAACAGAGCTGCAGTCACTGCAGAGCCTGGAGGACTGTGGTGCCCTACCTGCTCTGAGTGGCACAGGAGTTTAACAGCCTAAAGCTTCTCAGGTTTTTATTGCTTTTCTTAGGTTGGAAAGGAATTGTAGTTGTTCTAACTTTTTTTTTAATAGATATGATTCCTGAAAATGCTTTAGAAGAGATGACCAAAAACCTTGACATGAGTGCGGTGTTGGCAGAAATCAATCACACGGACAGGGAAGGAGTCAAGATGATGTGAGTACCCTGTGGTGTGCTTGGAGGGGGCTGCTCAGGTGCATGTGGAACAGATGCCAGGGCACTGGGGTGAGCGCTGAAGGGTCTGCCTGGGACTCTTCGAGTTAGTGTTGGTATTTCACCACTAACTGGGAAACAAAAGGGAACTGATGGTGCTGTTGGTGATGGAGCAGTCATGCACTCTCTGGGCACAAAAAGTTCCGTGGAGGGTAACTCCTGGGTAGAAGATGACCTTGCACCCATGTTCTGTGAAGAAATTCCATGCAGCTGAGGTGTGAATTGTTCCCCAGATGGAGGGGCGGGAAGTTAACGCTGTAGTTGGAACAGTCCTTAGCAAAATCTGGCTGAACAGTTTGGGGAAGTGAGTCGGGCCTGTCACAGGCTTGTCAAATGGAGTCCAGCATGCTGGAGAAATGGTTCCCCGGTGTTTTCTTAACAGGGCAGCTTATTCTACAATATGCAAAGGTAAAAACTGTTTTGGGCAGCTATCAGTAACACACAGCAGCCACTTAAACTGTAGAGGTGGCTCCCTAAGTAAGTGACTGAAATACGTATGGACCAAGTAGAGTGACAAAAAGTGATGTTAAATTTTGGATAATGTAAGCTCAGCTAGTTGAGGGGTTAGATGAAAAGATTAAGATGTGGATACTGTATTTCCAGAGAAGACCAGGGTGCTTCCAGGGTAGCCCAGCATTCTGGGGTGCTCAGGCTACTCAACAGAAGTGATCAAGATGACAAGGAAAAAAAAGCACTGTTCATTTGAGAAGCTCTTTGAGCCATATAGACCTTTCTAAAAACTGACCTTCTGATCTTCATAGCACTAGTAAATAATAGTATTAAATTCCCTTTGGAATTTTTTTTTGTTAATTAAAAGTTCAAAAATGGAGGATAAGGAGTGAATAACCAAAGCTGTGTAGGAGAGATTCTTTACGTATATTGGACTTCAGTCTGCAGAGGCTTGGCTATCAGCCCGGGACTTGCTGCTTTGGTAGTGCAGTGCCTCAGAGGTGCTGGAAAAGGAAAAAGAAAGCATAGTAATGATTTGAAATGTCAGAGCGCATCATTTCCAGATGATTCATCAGAGGCCATGCAAACTGAGCTGCTGGAAAACAATCATACATTTTTGCTGAAAAGTACTACTATACTAGAGGGTGGGAAAGCAACAGATGTGTGTGTTGGGAAGGGCTGGAGAGTGGTCTGGGGAGCTGAGGCTGGTGTGCACCCTACACCGGCTCTGATGAAACAGCAAAGCACTTGGGGGGGATCATGGCAGGATTCCAGCAGCTTGCGGTCTCTGGCTGATCTCTGAAATTCTTCAAAGCAGTGCTTAGACAGTGGTACGGGGAACACTGGCTGTTCAAGATTTTTGTTGGAACCAGTCTAAAAGAAGCTGTGATGGACACTAAAAAGCTGGATTGACTAAAGTGATGAAGAAAGTGTTTTACTGGGGAGTTAGTGAAGTAGGAGAACCTGTGTCTTCTTGTAAGTCCAAACCAGAAAGAAATGAGGTACTTGCTGTGGACTCCGTGCCGTGCAAAAGACAGTGTAACTTGCTTTAGAGAAAAAAGGACTGCTGCTCTGTCTGAGAAGGCTGTGAAGTAACACCACAGGAAAAGACCATTTCCAGAGTGTTGTGAATGCACTGCTATGCAGCTGTAGACGAGAGCAAATGTGGTATCAGGGTGCCGAATAATGGGAGAGAAGGTTGCGGTAGTTGGGTGAAATGTCTGAAGACACTGCCTGTATGATGTCTGTGTACAAAGTGGCAGCCTTTGCAAACAGTCCTGGAGCAGATCAAAGAGCTGAATTTACCAAGGGGCTGGAAGTCATTGTCACCACATGGAGGACCTGTGTGTTCTTGAGGGTGAGAAGGAGGAAGAGCAGTAGACATACGACAAGTTACGGCACAAAGGGGAGGGGTTGTCAGTGCTTACTGTCCTGCATTGGTCACCAGCAAGGAAGATGTTCAGTGGAATTGGAGGCTGGGAAATTAAAGATGAATTTGTAGGAAGATTTATTCTGAGACACTATATTAAGTAGCTACCAAGCTGAATGAGCAATCTGGGAAAGAAACTACAGAGAAAACAGAAGTATCCCAAACTCCAGTGAGAAATATTTGGGCAGGGCATTAAATCCTGAGGTGTAGTTTCTAGTTTCTGGTGTGGAGTGATATGGCTGGTCATACTGTGCCATCAGGTTCTTGCCTTTGCAGTGCTGAGTGCCCTTGCTCTTCTGGAGAATGGGACTCGGGCTTCGTGGGTCTGGTACAACAGATGTCTTTCAAAAACCTTGCTAGGTACTCGGTGTGAACTCGGTGTTATTGGGCTGGCTTCCACGTAATTCTTTGTATTGGACAACTCTTTACAGGGAGGCGATACCTGTTCTGCCATAATGTAAAGTGTTGCCTCATCCTTAGCTGTTAGGAATAGTTGCTTCCTGCACAGGAAGATTGGAGTCTGTCTTGCCTTTGGCTGGCTGCCTCTGTCTGTGCTCATCCCGCCCACTGACACAGCCGTAGTCTAGGGCATGGGGATTTGAAATTGCATCCAAAGAGACTTGAGTGGATGGTTCTGTAGATGACTTCTCACCTAAGTAAGTGTGGTTTTTGTTGTTTTGTTTTACCAGATTTTCACAGTCTCCAGCATTAGAGCTGGACAAGTTCCTGGAGGATGTAAGGTAAGAGGTTTTTTTTTAAAGGGTGATTTTAACTGTGTGTGAGGCTGGAAAAATTTTGGAGGCACAACCTCAGACCCTGCTTCTTTCTTGTAGGAATGGTATCTACCCACTCACAGCTTTTGGAATGCCGCGACCCCAGCAGCCCCAGCAGGTAGTGGTGAAATCTCCTATTGCTCCACCATCTGTGAAAACCCCGACTCCAGAGCCTGCTGAGGTGGAGACCCGCAAGGTAACAGATATGGGACCTCCGTTCCCTCCCCTCCCCAGGCAGCCAAGCAGTGCAGCAGCAGGCAGTCACAGGGTGTCTTGGCTTCTGTTTCAGGTGGTGCTGATGCAGTGCAACATCGAGTCGGTGGAGGAGGGAGTGAAGCACCATGTATGTTCCCGTCTTCGGGCTGCGCATGCTGTCTGGGGGTGCGCCAGGGCAGCTGTGCAGAGCTGGGGGCTCCAGCATGCTGATGCGCTGCTGGTGCCTGCTGCAACCCCCGGCTGCCACAGCTGCCATCTCGGGCCCCAAAGCCAGATGCAGGCCCCTGCCTGTGGCTGACCTGGCATGCAGCAGATGTTCTCGGTCCACCCCCAGATTCAGGCTTCCTCCACGGGATGGTGCTGCTGGCTGTGGTCTGGAGTGGAAATGCACGTGGTTGTTCTGTTAGACTCCTTTGGGGCTCTGGAGGAGGGTGGTTCCTGTCGTGATGGGGATTTCTGGTGATGCTCCTGGCTGTCTGTGGCTGCCATGCAGTCCCTCATGAGATCTTCTCTACCCTGCAGTTAACACTGCTGCTGAAACTGGAAGACAAGTTGAATCGACACTTGAGCTGTGACCTGCAGCCCAGTAAGTACCTTTCCTCCTGTGCTCTGGTGCCCTGGGGCCAGCAGTGCACTCAGAGCTGGGACTGACACCCGTCCCTGTGTTGCAGATGACAACATCCAGGAGCTGGCAGCTGAACTGGTCCAGCTTGGATTCATCAGTGAGGTAAGCAGGCCTGGGGCTCAGGTAGGGATATAGATCTGCATTCCTTTCTCAAACTTAAATAGTTATGCTGGATCACTCCTTTTCTAGGGGGAGAGGTAGGAGGGAGGTGTCCCTGCCCGTGCGCCCTGGCAGGCTCCAGCCGAGCTCTTAGCTTTGTGCAGGCTGGGCCTGCCCCTCACTGTAGCTTGTTCTTCCCAGGCTGACCAGAGCAGACTTACCTGTTTACTTGAAGAGGCATTCAGCAAGTTCTACTACACCCGGAACGGAGCCCTGACGGCAGTGACTGTGTCATCGTAGCACCCCGCGGCTCCCAGGCGGCCAGCGCGGCTTTGTTGCCTGTGACCCCTTCTGTGTCTGTCCATCACTGTAGGGCATCAGCAAGACCCCAGCTGCAGTGCTTGGAAGCTCATCCTGCATGTGCCGTGGCGACAATCCTCCCTGCCCGCCTATTAAAGGGGACTTTGCGCATCAGTATTATTTCCAGCCCTGTTTCTGTTGGGATTTTGCCAGGTGGTGCTGGGGAGCCGGGTCCTGGCTTGGGGTGTTCTGTAGCCCCGTTCATGTGCATGGAGTTTGTTCTGTTTGAATTGTACAAAGTGTCTTTTGCACAGCACAGAAACGTTTTGGGGTTTTTTTTCTGTTTTTTCTTCCTTTTTTTTTTTTTTTTTTTTTAATTTAAAGGTAAGCAGGGGGGAGCCCCTGAGCCCTGCCCCTTCTCTGCACCCCCTTCTGCAGCTCTTTGGCCCCAGTCACTCCCGTCCCTCCCGGGCAGCGGAGGCCGGGGCGGCCGGGCTCCCAGCCCCCTGCCTGGGCCCTGCCCGCCTCCCCCGCGCCTGCACTTTGTTTACTCGTTCCGCACGGCCGCCCGGCCCTGCGTGCGCGGGGGTGCGGGGCTGCGGTGGGTGCTGGCACCGGCCTGGGGCTCCCGCAGCCTCCGGGGGCCCGGCTCCCCCTCCCCCAACCCCCCCCTTCTCCTCCCGCGCCGGCGCCCGGTGGCAGCGCTGGGCCCTGCCCCCGCGGCCCCCCGCCCGTCCCGGGGTGCGTGGCGGGGCCGAGCCCCCGGCGCCGCTCCCGCATCTCATTTCTATCATTTCCTATTTTTAATAAACTGTTTTGTAAATACGCGAGTGCTGCCTCTGTCCGGGCCGGGGGCGGGCCGGCCCTGCCGCGGGGCGGGGCGGGGCGGGGCTGGGGCGGGCGGCTCTGCGCGGGGCGGTGGCGGCGGCCATGGCCGGCGGGTGCGGGGGTCGGCGTGGGCCGGGGGCGCTGGCGGAGCCGCGGCGGCTGATGCGCGCCGGGCTGGGGCTGATCGTGCTGGGCCACGGCAGCCTGGTGCTGGGCGCCATCGTGCACGGCTCGGTCCTGCGGCACGTGGCCGGCGCCAGCCGCGCCGCCACCCCCGAGTACGCCGTGGCCAACGTGGTGTCCGTGGGCTCCGGGCTGCTGGTGAGGGGGCCGGGCCGGGGCCGCTGGGCGGGGGGCGAGGAGGGGGGCGGCCCTGCCGGAGCCGCGCGGTGAGCGCGGATCTCTCCCCGCAGAGCATCGCCGTGGGTATCGTCGCCATCCTGGTGTCGCACAACCTGTCCCGAGCAGACCTGGTGAGTGCGGGGCCGCGGGGGCGGCAGCCGGGCGGGCCGGGGGCCTCGGCGCGGCCCAGCCCCTGCCGCCAGCCGCTCCCCTGGACCTTGTCCCCGGTGGCTTCTTCCGCGTCGGCGGGGTTGTAGGTGTCGCCTGCCGCGCTGGCTCAGCTCGCCGGCAGCACCGGGAGAGTGGGTGCGTGGGCAGCAGCGCGGGCGCTGGGCACCGTCCTGGGGCGGAACGGCTTCGGCTGGCGGGGGAGGCGGCCGCGGGGTCGGGCATCTCTCTGCAGGCTCACCAGGGCGGGCCTGCGTGAGGCAGGGCTGCTGGCGGGGTCCTGGCTCTCGGTGGAGCTGGGCCTGTGCTGGGGCTCCCCGGCCGCGGGAGCCCTGGGAGGGGGCTGCCCGGTGGCTCTTGGCCCACAGGACGGGGTGGAGGATGCGAAAGGTGCAAAAGCCTCATGCAAGTGCAGGGCTGAGCTGTGCTGGAAGGGGCAAGAGATAGCACGTGCTCGCTCGGTGCAGACATCCGTGGGGTTCCCAGCACCCCCATCACGCTGCAGAGCGGGCTTGAGGGGCGCAGTGTGCCTGGCCCCATGCAGTGGAAGTGCTCGGCCCTGGCATTTCACCGGGCTCTGGCCAGCCTCACTCATGGGTTCTCCTTGCTGTCCACAGCACTGGACCCTACTGAGCGTGTCCCTCTTCAACTGCCTCCTGTCCACAGCATGTAGCGTGGGCCTGGCACTGGCCATCGCCCTCACTGTTCACAGCCGGGGCATGCACCTTCTCATGGGCTGCAACAGCTCTGTGCTGCCTGCTGATGCCCGTGCAGCCATAGCGACCAACGACTGTCCGTTCAACACCACACGCATCTATGTGAGTCTGCAGGGCCACCGCACACCCCCACTCCCTCCCGCTCTTCCTCTTTTTGTCTCTGCTTCCTCTCTGCTTTCTTGTTCCCTCTTTTCCCCACCCTCTCTCTGCCCCTACTCCTCTCACGCTCCCTCCTGTTCCCTTTCTTTCTCTCTCCCTCCCCTTCTCTTCCCCCGCTGCCTGAGCAGCCTCCCTGCTCAGCCGCATGCAGGTGGGCTGGGTGTGGTGGGCCATGCTTTCTGAGGGGCCTCCGACCCTCTGCAGGACACAGCCCTGGCCCTCTGGTTCTCCTCCATGGTGCTGGCAGCCGCAGAAGCTGTGCTGTCTGGCCGGTGCTGTTTGGTGGCCCTGATCTTCCGGGGCGTTGGGCCCTGTGCACGCAGCTACGGCAAGGAGCAGGTACGTCCCATCAGTCTGGACGGGTGTCTCTGACTCTGCCCCTCCATTGCTGCCTTTTTGCTGCATCTTAAAGGTGCTGGGTTCTGCTGGGCACTTGTTCCTATACAAGCAGTCTGTGCAAAAATGGGAGGGGGGATGCAGGGGGAGGGGGAATGTCAGGTTTGAACCTCTTCTAGCCAGCCTTGGTGACAGACTGGCACTCTGTCATCTTGTGTAGCTGCTCCTCTTCATCCCTCTGATAGCCAAGCCTGTTCTGTCCTGGCTGTCCTGTGTGACCACCACCCCCTCAACCTGGCCCAGCCCTTCACACATCCCTTCTACCCCACCTCTTTTTTTTTTTTTTTTTCTCCTCTCTAGCTGGCTGGGCCAAGTACAGTGAAGGAGGGGCCACCACGTGAGATGCAGCAGCTCCTGGGTGGGCTGGCTGAGTCTTGTGCCTAGCTGGAGAGGTGAGTGCGGTGCGTGGGCTGTGCTTGGGGGCAGGTTCTGCTGTCAGGAGGGCCCCTGCCCACACCACCCCTCTGAAACACCTCTTTCCAAGCACATGCTACAAACACTGGCCAGACGGCTGGCCCTGCAGCACAGCCCTGCACTCATGTGTGCTCTTTCACTCCCAGGTGGTGCTGCAGGAGTGCTGTGATCCAGCGAGGTGAAGTTGCATCTGCACTGTGCTCCTGCCCCAGGTGTAGGCATGGGTAGGATGGGCTGCAGGGGAGAGGAGTGTGCCTCTTCCCCCCCCCCCCCCCACCTGGGACAAACCCTGCAGGTTCCAGGCACAAGCTGCCCAAGCCCAGCAGGTGCCATGGGCCCCTGATGCTCGCCCCTTCTCTCCCCAAGCTGCAAGGCCCTTCCTAGCACACTGAAGGCCCCATTTGTCTTTTACATGTAGTGGTGGGGGCAGACAGAGGTGCTGGGGCCTGGCAGCAGCCAGGGCTGGCGTGGGTTCTGTTGCAGAGCAGGTAGGGTCACCTTGCTGTGCCTGTGCTCAGGCAGGCCAAGGCGTGGAAGGTGAAGAACTCCTTTGTTGTGAGCCTCTGTCCATTTTCCTGAGTAAATAAACTTTCCATTTTCACACTGGCTGCTGTAAGTGGCTCCCAGGGTGGATGCCTGCTGGGAGCTGGGCCCACTGATGGAATGACAGTGCAGCGGGGTGTGTAAGCCCATCGCCGTGCTTGCGCTCCCCCACCAGGCACGGGGATGTAGACAGCTGCATGGTCCCAGTGTGACAGTCACCCAGCAGGGTGGAGGACACATGTTTAGCATAGCTCAGTTGAGGCCGAGATGCGTGTGTACAGGGTTACAGTCCTGTGCCCTGGGAGCGACACGGGTTCCTGGACTCGGCATCTCTTGACAAACAGGAGCACAGCAGGGTTGAGAGACGTGTTTATTGGGGGTGGAAGTGGAGGTGCTGAAGAACAGGACTGAAAGCTGCCACAGTCTAGCTCACTGGAAAGAGAAGCTGGTGCTTGGGAGTCCCCCACACCACTGGCCGAGGAACTTGAGCACATCTTGGCACGCAGGGCTGTGGGATGTCTGCAGAATGAAAGAGGCTTTGGCAGTGGCAAGGGGGCATTGCCATTGCCCCCTTCCCAAGGGCACCCTGGGGGTTGATGGAGCTGCACAGGATGGGCTGGGTCTGCCCCAGCTCCATAAACGAGGTTAATCCCTGCCCAGCAGCACACGGGGAGGGTGCACTAAAACCACCCTGGTTCAGCATATCTCTACCCAGCAGGACAATCCTTTATTGTCAGCAGGAGGGACTGACCAGCACGCACCCTGTCTCCCTGTCCCACAGGGTGCCTGGCTCACCTTGACAGCCATCAGGAACTTGTTCCATGTGTCCTTGTTCGCTTCTCGGCCTGGCCGCTTGAACTCAATCTTGTTCCTTAGCACAGGGTACCCTGGTCACACAGCAACGCTCTCAGAAACAAGCTGTGGCCCACAGCAGACCCCTGTCTTGTGCACCCCTTCCCTCTTTGCCATGGCGAGGTGGCTAGGGCTGCTCCTGTGGGGCAGTGCAGGGGGACAGTGCTGCCTCTGGCTTCTGGAGACCAAAGTGAGGAAGGGGGTGCCCACAGTGCTGAGATCAAAGGAAAATGAAGGCCTGTCCCCATGGCAAGGACACTCAAGT
Source organism: Opisthocomus hoazin (assembly GCF_030867145.1). Lineage (NCBI taxonomy): Eukaryota > Metazoa > Chordata > Aves > Opisthocomiformes > Opisthocomidae > Opisthocomus > Opisthocomus hoazin. Next base: position 132,568,862 of record NC_134415.1, read on the forward strand.
ATGTCAAACGATAGCACCCTGCTCCTGGCCTTTGGAGCCAAAGCCCTGTTGCTCATGCCCCACCCCTGCTTCCCCCTCCCCCTTTTCTGACCCACTCTTAAGTCCTGCAGTGCAATCTCCCACTGTCTGAAGTTTGCAGTACTTGCCAGAATTGACAGTTTTTGTAGAGGTGGGGGCAAAGCAGGGCCAAGCACGGCATGTGCACGTGTGTCAGTGCTGGCCAGCCTGGGCAGTCTCCTAGGCAGGGCTGTGCAAGACTGAGCAGTCATAGAATCATAGAAACGCAGTACAGTGGAGGTTGGAAGGGACCTCTGAGGTCTGTATGGTCCAACCCCACCCTGCTCAAGCAGGGCCACAGCCCAGGACCGTGTTCAGATGGCTGTCAACTATCTCCAAGTATGGAGCTGCCACTTCTGTGTGACCTGTTCCAGTGCTCAGTCACCCTCACAGTAAAAAAAAAAAAGGGTCCTTCCGTCTCCTCCAGCAGAACTGGTCCCACAGCCACACAGTCTCCCTACTCTTACAGCATAGCCTGAACTCCCTCCCAGACCCCCCCCACCCCCAGGCAACGTTCCTACTCCCTGCATGGCACCACATACTGCCTTGCATATGTGTGAGCTGGCCTGGCGCTTACCTGTAAGCACACAGGGCAGGGAGCGCACTCCTGTATTTGCCGCCACCAGTGAGGCTTCGTATGTGTCACGCTCATCCTCTGGCAGCACCTGCTCCAGCCGCTGATCCATGGACATGGTGAGCACCCAGTCCCTGACCTCCTCCCGCTGCTCCTCCTGCAGGACAGAGGCCAGGGCACCTCCTGATCCTGTACGCCGTGCTGCTGCCCAGCTGCTGCTCTGCAGCACTCGGGAGCACGCTGGGGAGAGCAGGGCGTGAGCGTGTATGCAGGACATGCACACAACTCTGCATCTGTGCATATTGGGGGGGGGGAGGGGAAGGGGAGTATGTCCCAGGGTGCACAAGCACACTTATAATGGGAACATGAGAACCTGAGAACATGAGAAGCAGTGCATGTGTACGTGTGTTCTGGGGCTGCCTGTGTGCTTGAGGCCCTGGGGAGGGAGGGGCACAGGGCAGGGGTCAGCGCCAAGTACATTTTCATCCCCTGTAGTGCTTGCTGTCCCACCTTGCCCCAGTCTGCATTCAGAGAGGGCCCTCAAAACAGCATCACTGGTCACGGGAGCTGAGGAAGGCAGATAACACTCACAGGCACGTGCTGTTGGGCTGGAAGTGGCACTTCAAAGGGAATGTCTGTGCTCTGGAAATCAGAGTGGTCCAGAGAATCCAGGTTCCCTTCTTCAATGGCCTGAGAAAGGAGAAATGGTGGAACACTAGGCAATACCATCCTTGGAGTTGATAGTACAGTCTACATTGTGAAGATGGTGTGACTGATGGCTCTGTTTATTAGTGCTGTGGTGACTGGGCCCTCCTGGGAGGTGGCATTTATGGTCATCCTTTGCAGTGTCAGAGGATGTGTGCCCCTGAAACACTGTACTACTCAAACTTGTCAGGTGGGCTCAAAGAAAGGAAGGATGAAATGGGGAACTTTTTTTTTCCTCCAGCAACTGCTGACAGCACTTGGAAGTCTGGTACAGTAGGGTCTGTCAGCTTCCTAGGGTTTGATGTTTTCTGGTGGCCAACCTCCTAGTCAAGGAAGGAGTTGACTGGCATGGGGCCCCCTGAGTCTTGTATCACAGTGGCTAAAGCACTGGGCCATGCCCTCCACCCCTTGGGTAATTTTCCTGCCCTTAAACAACTCTGATGAGATCATCCTGAAAGGTGTAATGGCACTTGCAGCCATGAAGACTACAGGCCTAAACTGTTAGGCCAGCTTGCTGTTTGCTGCAACATACATGCATGGTGGCATTGGCACACACAGAATAACATGGGCAGGGCTGCTCAAGTCCTTCCACAGCTGCTGTCAGGGTACTCAGTGCTGTGCATTCACACACACCGAGCAGTGCTCAGGGCTCTCCATCAGCACCACCTCAAACGTGCTGCTGCATTTGAGCATCAGGATTACCCTGGCCAGGCTGAGGGTCTGTTTTGGCCCTACAGCCCATTGTCACCTTGAGTATTATAGCCCTCCCTCCAGCAGACAATACGCACATCTGAGAGGTCCAGGAAGCGGTTCAGGAAGATGAATGCCATGTTCTCCCAGCTGACTGCCTAGTAGAGAGAGGAACCCCAAGTGAGACCAGGCAGCTTATCTTCACAGCCACAACTCTCCTGCCTGAGCAATTGCTAGAAAGCATGTGTTTCTATACCACAACATCCAGCCTGCAGCACAGATAATGGAGAGTGCACCTCCTGGCTCACCATCCCTGAGGACTGCTTCACAGGCAACCACTGGGACAACCAGCCCACTAGCTGCAGGCTGTCCCACAAGCTCAAGTCGGGCATTATCGCACAGCCAGCATCAGACAGGGAGAACATGCTGCTGTGCTTGCTGTGTGTCATTGCATCTGGGCAGGTGATCAAAGCCTGTAGCCTCAGGAGTGAGGTAACACTTCAGTGACCCAGAGCAAGGCAGACCAGTTGGGAGTCTTGCATCTACACTAACAGAGCCATGCAATACAATGTGGCCTCTGGTCTGCCCACTGGGTCTGCAGTTCATCTCCCTGTGCTAGCTCAGGTCTGTCCTCCCACTACATACTGCTGTTCCATGACAAAATGCAGAGGCTGGCAAGCTCTTTGAGGAAAGGCCTCCAGTGCCAGTGTCTGGGTACTGGTGTACCAGTGCAGCTAGTGGGGGGGATAGGGGAAGATAAAGTTGGGAATCTCTGAGCCCAGGGTTGTCCACCTCCTTAGCTGTTCTGGTGGCAGATAGCTCTTACCTTGGCAGCTATTCCAGCTTCATAGAAAGCCTTGTCTGCAGGGAGGAGCTCAGTGTGGCGCAGCAGGGAAATGGACAGCTTGGCAGCCACGGTGTCCTGCAGCCATGGGACAGTAAAGCCACAACAGTGCAGAAAAATCAGGTTGGAATGGATCTCATGAGATCATACTGCCCCAGACTCTCAGCAGGGACTCTGCACGCACACATTCCTGACATGTAACAAAGGTTAAAAACTTCAGTCCTGACTGTAAGTACCCTCACTGTGTGAACACATAGGAGGACTGTCACCTGATGATGATGTTCTGCTTTATAAACCTTGCTGTTTTTACTAAAAGCCACACCAAATCTCCCGCCATTTGAGTCACAGAATAGCTGAGGTTGGAAGGGATCTCTGGTGATTGCGTAGTCCGCCCCTTCTGCCCTGTTCAAAGCAGAGTCAGCTACAGCAGGTTGTTCAGGAACCTGTCTGGTCACAGTTTGAGTATCTCAAGGAATGGAGACTCTCCAACCTCTCCAAGCAACACGTTCAGTACAGCCACACTCACAGTAAGTTTTTTCTTGTGTTCAATCACATAAGAATTTTTGAGTGGGGAGCAAGGAATTCAAGGGAGATTTCACTATTGTGCTTGCCAGATATGTTCTCATCACACCAGAACTGGAAAGGCCACCCCTCCTTCGTGGTCCGAAATTGACTACTCAGCACCTCAACATTCCACAACTGTGTGGGTCTGTACAGGTTTCCAATACATGACATGTCTCTGGACCCCCCCAAATCTACACGCAGCCATGGGGAAGCCCCAGTCTCCCCTGTGGCATTTACTGGGGTCCTAGCTGTGGCAACCTTTCTTCTTCACAGCCTGCTCTATCATAGCTCCAGTCCCACACTCATACAGCGCTCTGTCACAATTCCACACTCCCATACGGATCAAGACTTCAGCAGGGACTCTGCTATATATACATATGGTGGCCCAGAACAAATCCCCAGTGCATGTAAGACTCAAAAATACTAACAGTGCCTTGTCAGGCCTGGTACCCAGGCCCATGAGCTCCCAAAGCCCCACAGAAGGCCCAGCACACAAGACCAGTATCTGCCAAAGCCCTGTGTAATGCCAAGCACTCAGGCTCATGAGATCCCAAAGCCATTGAGAGGCCCAGCACACAGGCCCACGAGCTCCCAAAGTGCTGCGCAAAGCCAGTCTACTCTCAAGGCCAGGTGTGAAGCCCAGCACCTGTCATGGCCCAGGACAGCTGAAGTGGAAGCAATGCCTCTCCTGGGGAGACCAGATTTTTGCGTGATCCCTAAATTTCTACTGGTGTTTCTGCTCTCATAAGTCATGCTGAGCATATGAATCAGCTTCCCACTGGTTTACATCTCAGCCTCAGTGGTTGGGGGCAGGTCCCACTATAAGGAGTCGGAGAAGACTATCTCCAGTTCATTCCACCTGCTAGTGGTGGGCTCCCAGATGACTGTAGTCCCATTCTCATGCATCCACGATGGGTAAGTGATCCATGAAGTGGAATAGTGAACTATGGATAGCCCTGAACCTGCATGTCCCCACAGGGTTCTGCACTCAGGGTGGTGACCTGGCAAAGGACCTTCAAAAACCTTACCAGTTGCTTCACGCCCTGAGCAGCGGAGCGAGTGGCATAGTAGTGAGAGATCAGCAGCATTGTTTCAAACTCTTCATGTGCTGGAGTGTTTGCCTCACTTGACTTCACTAAGTTTTCACACTGAAGAAGAGAAAATGAGAGTAATTGAGACATGAGAGCACAAAGGCACTCTTCCTCCACTTGAGTCCAGAGAAAAGCTGGGAGAGAAAAGGATCTGAAATATCCAGGCACCTCTGGGGACTGGAAAAACAGCTGAGGCTTGGGTGCTCTGGGTCCTAGAGAGTGCTGAAGGGAGGAGGCTGTGGGAGAAGGGAAGCGCCAACAGTACCGCAACAACAGACAGCACTGGAAGCAGGAGTGAATTTGGATGGACAAAGGGGGATTTGTGGATTTCATTTGTGCTAGAGGTGGGTATTTGTGGGACAGAGACAGAGAAGAGGCAATCATGGGCTCTGGCTGCGGTATTTTGGGACAGGGAAGAAGGAGCAGAAGGTTCTAAGCATCTCTGGGGAGATGGGGAGGACTCTTTATTTTCCAGGCTCAGTAGTTCTGTGCTTTCCCCGGGTCCTTGTCCCACCCAGACTGCCGAATACAGGTGTAGGACAAAAAGTGGGCACGTTGTGGTAACCTCCCATATAGCAGTGACACAGTGAGCTCTGCAAGTGCCAGCATCCAGACTCACTTCTAGGATTTGGCCTCGTGTGCAGGGTCATCTTCTTCTTCTCTTGCCCAGCCATGTCCACTTCGTAATATTCTGTTGTTCTACAGTCCACATTGCAGACATTTCCCCATTTCCCCTCGCCTGTGTTCTACAAATACTGCCCATGTCACCTGGCTAAAGACTGGTTCTACTTTCTCTCCTGCTAGAAGCCACCAGGGTGCTGGAGCTTAACAGGCAGTGGTGGCCATGGCCCACACTCACCAGATGGAACAGAACATCACGGAGGTCCGCCCAGCTGGAGTAAGCCTCGGCACAATTCATGCCAGATGCATTCACCATCTCCACAAAGAGACGCTTGTAAATGTTGAAATTCTGCAACAAAAAGGAGGGAAATCTTGAGGGGGTCAGATGGGTAGCCCACAAAAGTCTGCAGCTCTCCTGCTGCCAAGCACAGGCTGAGGGAACGGCACCCCTGCACACAGGCTCCTGGAGCAGCACTGCTGCAGTTTGCTGGTTGCAATGGGTGCTACAGGGCAAGGCAGGGAAATGGGCAAGAATGCTTCCTGCTGCCAGTGCTCTCGGAGAGGTAAATGTGGTTCCTTTTATTCTGCTCTTCATGGTTAAGGTGTTCAAAACAAACACAAATACTCAACTCCCCCCTGCTCCCTCCCTGTGGAGAATATGCCACGAGACTGCCTTGAGTCCTCTAGCTGAGGAGCCTCTAGAAGAATCCACAGCAGGGTTGAAGTGACTTGGATATGCTGAACACTGGGGAATGCCACTTCTGGACTGGAAGCCTGACTCATGTAGCAGATCATAGCATACTCTGACAACTTGCATTGGGATGTCATGCTGCCTTCATTACCTGTGGGTTGGCAGGTGCTCCATGGTGGACATACAGACTCAGGGCTTTGTCCCAACTGCCCTCCCGGATGAGGTGGGTTGCATACAGAGCTACATACTTGTGCAAGACTTTATAGTTCTGGAGAAGGCACACAGAAAGCAGCAGCATGAGATTCATGAACTGAACAGTTGTCACTCGATAGGGATGGTTTCAGATGCGTGTACACACACCCGTACACCTGAGTCCCCAAAGGGCAAGACCAGGTAATCACACAGAGACAGACTGCACACAGCAGACCTGGGTTTTGATTTGGGCCCTGCTTGACACCTCTCATCCTGGCTAGCTGATGCTTTGCTGATCCTTCCATACATGGAAATAAAGCTGTTTTTCAGCGGGTTCACCATTTGCCAAAGGAATACTGCCAAATACATAAAGGATGCAGTATCTGCATGATGTGGCACCACAGGTACCAATTGTAAAACCAGCCCTTAGTCTAATGAAAGAATGAATCAAAACACTTCGTGGACTGACTCCATTGCTAGGGGCTTCCCTGTTACTCAATCTGAAGCAATGTCTCACTTCAAAGAATCAACACCTGCCCTTAGTTTAGCTCCTTTATCAATAACCATTGAATCAATAACCAACCAATAACCACTGAATACAAACACTCAAAGTAGATCCTAGTAATCTAGAGCTTTCTTCTCCTGTTATGGCATTGGAATAGCACTGTAAAACAGTTTCAGTTTGCTTTTCTCCATTTTTATTAATCTGCTGAGGTAATTTCGCTAATTTTAGGTCACTAAAAATAAAAGTAAAATTTGCTTTCATGACAAGGATGTCTCATTTCTGCTGACACCAGGCCTCTAAAGAACATGTAGAAAGAAAGCTTTCTTTTTTTCTGATTGGCCAAGACAGAGACAGTGCAGAGATGTTCTGTGAGCTGCTGCAGTGACCCTCTGTGCTCCCCACAGAAATGACTGCTTTGTCCTGCTCACTCATTCCTGCTGCCCCTGCTTCAGAGCCAGGACTCCATGTCTGTATTCTGAGGGCTCATACAGGCACTCACCTGCTTAGCTGCAACCTCCAGGCACTTATCCCATTGCTCCTGCTCTGCATACATATCCAAAGCAGCCATGACATCTATTCCCACCAGCTGGGGATGGAAACAACCATAAATTCACTGTGCAGGCAAGGTTTCCTACCAGCATCAAGGCAGGCATCAGCCCACCCGGGTCTTTTCTTCACACACACACAGTCTCTCCCCTTCTATGGCATGGGAGTACAGATTCAGTGTGACCCATCTGGTATGCAGAAACCATGACTCATAGGTACATACAGACTCCTCACCTGTGGGCATATTCAGGCAAAAGCCCCATGAGAAAGGCCCCAAGGATCTGCACAAATCCTGACATCACTCCCTGGCCTGTGAGACATCCCAAATACGTACCGAATCTACCTTTCCTTGGTTCTTTAAATACTCCTTGTAACGCTGGTCCACATACTCCTCTGACCTATGGGGTAGAAAGAATCTTAATAGGCAGAAAGACTAATAGTTGCTTGCATCAATGCAGAGGCCGGATTCAACTTTGCCTACTTTGGGAAAAAGAGAACTTACAGCTATGCCATGTCTTTCTCGCCTGCTGCTGGGAGCATAGGTAGAAGGGGAAAGAAAGGGCCTAGACAGTTCTTTGCAATATAAGGTGTGAGGAGAGAAAGGAATCATAGAACTTTCAGAAGGAAATGCACACACAGGGTTGTGCCAAGGGAAAAGGAAATAGGATAGGGATGGGACAAAAGGGGATAACGATTTCCACGGGATATGTGGCAATAAGAAAAGTGTCAGGATGGTAAATGGCTTGTGAAGAGCAGCTCTGGAGAATGTGCCCTGTCGAGCATAGGAAGGCCACTATGGGGAGAATCCAGGGAACCTGAGGGCAGCAGGACAGGACAGGACAAGGGATCATCTAGAGGTGGGAGAGGGGGCAAGAAAGAGTATAATTTGAGAAGTTCCAGGCATACCTAGGGTCCAAATCCTTGGCCACGCGCTTGGCTTTGCTCCATTCCTCCCCTTCAATGAAGGCATCAATAGCTTCTTGGATGAGGTCCAAGCTGAGGTAGAGTTCAGCTGCCTGCAGGCCAGAGACAGTCCCATGGGAGATGAAACCCTAACGGCACCCTACAGCCCATGCTGGAGCTGGTGCTGTTGGAAGGGACCAGCTCACAGAAACAACAGAAAGTCTCTTCCCAAAGGATAACCCCCCTTCTCTGCTTCCTGCCTCCTCCCAAGGCCTGTCTCTCTCACACTATTCCAGGACTTGATCCCTTCCCCTCCTTCCTCCTCCTTGAAGACTCTGCGCTGCCTGACTCTGGATAGGGCCATCCACCCATCAACCCAGGATGTGACTTGGCCTCCTTCCCTTGGACAGAGCTCTCCCTCCCTATGTCACTGCCTCTTCAGTAGCCTGGGCACAGGAGCTAGCCCTCACCGCACTGTATTTCTTCATGGCCACCAGCTGAGGAGCCACAGTCCGCGTCACCTCCATGCTCTGTGACTGACCCAAGAATTTAATGGCCAACTCAGCAGCCTGTGAAGAGAAATTGTCAGCAGCATAAGTGATAAAAGCTGTTTGAGAGGGATGAAGCTGGGAAGAGCTCAGTCCCAGCTAAAAGACTGAGAGTCAGGAACACTGGAACTATAGGGGAAGCGGAGAAGAAATGAAAACCCACTTCAGCAATTCAGAGAAGCAAAGCCCAGCTACTTTCACACAAGGGAGAAGATCAGACAAGGACATGATTGTTGTTGAAGCTGGTACAAGGGCACAGGTATGAGTGAAAAGTATGAAGAGGAACATAAGCCAAAGTTTGGCGGACATAGACCATGAGAAGAAGAAAGGACATTTATCTAGCTAAGGGCTAAGTCATAAAGTCCAGCTCATCAGTGCAGGGAGATATGAGCACAAAGATGCCGGCATGCTGCTGGAAGTTGTGCCAGAGCAAGGATGTCAGTGCAGTGCAGGGTAAGCCCACAGTCCATCACGGCTCAACAGAATGGCCATGAAGGCTTTCAGACCCTGCAGTCACTGGGTCCTCTCTTGTGCCCTGCAATGACTGAGATATCTCTGGGATGCCCTGCAGGTAGTGGGAGACCTGCTACACAGCAGAGAATATGAAGGGAATCATAGCTCCCGACTGTACCTTCAGCAAGCACTTCTCCGTCAGGACACTGTTGCTGGGATCCTGCACCTTCAGATAGCAGTCCACTGCCCTGGTATATTCCCCAGCCTGCTCCCACTCCTGTGCCTGCTCCAGCAGCCCTTCTGTTCCTCTGTAGGGAGGAAAGCAGGCTGCGAGTAATACTGGCATGCTGCCACAGAGATGCTATAGACAGTGTGGCGTGGGCAGGGAGGTGCACAGCAGAGGTAAGCCAGGGACCTCAGAGACGGGCTGAGTGTGTGACAAGGAATGCACGTAGCCAGTGCTGAGGAGAGAATTGATGAAGGACCCTGGAGACGTGCATGGGCGGTACAGGAGACCCTGGAGATCTGTAAGTGGCAAGAAGACATCTGGGAGACCATGGATGGCAGGAATAAGCCTGGAGTCTCCCAGAGCAGGGAGGAAAGACGTTAGGAAACCTATGCAGTAAGAACTCCAAGGTCCTCAAGCAGGAAACAACAGGATGTCAGGGATTCTGTCAGGTTATCTCTAAGGCATCAGCACAATGGCCTAGGGGAAGAGCTACCTGTCTGTTCCCTGCAGCCTGACCACAGCATTCCTTACCTGGAGCCCTTCTTGGCAGCCTCCCTGCTGCACTCCTCCTGTAACTCTTCTAGCCGACTAGGCAGGTATTCCTTGCAGATCCGCAGGGCCTCGCTCCACATGCCAGCCTCCTGCACAAGCACAACGGGGATGAGAAATTTTCACCATTTCACCAGGATCCCCCACACTCTTGGCATCACATAACACGTCTAGTCTCTCATGTCATCTTGCCAGAGGACCCACTGGAAGAAACAACCACAGCAGCACCATCCAATTCTTTCCTTCCCCAAAATGGCGCCTATGTTTATCCACTGACCCAAGCTACCTCAGGGGAATGTGCTCATCCGTCCTAGCTACCTCTGTGGAATGGGCACTTACAGTTTTCAAATGCACCCACTCGTGCTACCCCTGAGGACCATCTGTATTCTGCAGGACACTTCTCACAGAGCTGTGAGTGAGCTAAGCTATGCTGTGAAATCTCTACCAGTTCAGTCTTCTAAGGATAGGCCAGAATCAACTTCTGTTAGGAACCACCTGAGTAAATGGTTTCTCTTTGGTTACTAAACTGACAGGGAGAGCTGGGAGATGGATTTCACTCCTCCTCCATCAAGCCTGGGTTCTTGTCCAGCGAGGAAGGCAATGATGTTGCTACAGACTATGCTCACCTTGTAGTACTTTATGGCCAGCTCAGGTCTCTGTGCTCGCAGGAGGAAGGCCTCTGCTTTCTGGAACTCTCTCTGCTCAAAGGCAAAACGTGCCTGTCCCACAAGCACATCAGCCACGCTGTCTGGGTCATGAGCCTCGGCCACACGCTGTGCAGCATCCCAGTTCTGGTTATGCACAAACCTAGGGGAATCAACATGAGATGTAACAAAAGGGACAGCAAGGAGCAGACCAACGCTGGAGAAGCAACCAGGCTGGCATCATATGGGCAGAGGAGATGCATCAGGCCAGAGTGGGGAAGGATACCTACATCAGCACTGCCTCCTTGGGTTTCCCAGCTTTAATAAATTCTGCTTCAGCCTCTTCAAATTTGCCCTAGGAGAGAGGAAGGAATTTGCTTGCATGCCTTCCTGCCCTGATAACATCACATGACCTCCTCTATTACCACGAGGCAGAGAGGATTTATGAAACAAAGATGTGTGTGGAAACTTGCGACTGTAATTGTGGAACCTTTTGGGTAAGCAGTGACTGCAGCCACAAAAAGTGCCTGCTGCAGCGGCTCTTAAGGACAACTGTTCAATTACCTGAGTGACCAGAGCACTCCCACCTATTCCAGGGGGTAAAATTACCTCATCTTCTAGGAACATGGCATACTTTAAGTGGATCTCTGGCATCTTCTGCTTCATGGAGAGGCGGGCCAGTTCAAAAGCAAATTCAAAGACCCTTCAACGAAAGAGAAAATGGGGTGAGAGCAGGACTCTGTGTTGTGAAGACATGCCTTCATCAAGAGCAAGACATCAAGCAGAGCACAAGACACCGGGAGAGGAGAGAGGGGCATACAGAGGGTCCCAAGTGAATGGGCATTGCCGATTCCTCTTGTTCCTGACCAGAGGACAGCAGCTTTGAGAGCCCCCACTAAGGAAACTCAGCTCCTTCACACTTGTTGTTAGTGCCAGGGCCCCTTGGTTCAACCCTAAGGGGAGGTCCCAAGACTCCCCTGAGCCTAGCCATGGGGGAGAGCAGCAGTGAATGGCAGTGCAGTCAGATGGCTGGACAGGTGCAGAGTGGGGCCAAAAGTCTTCTGGCATGCAGTTACTTATGGTGACATGAGGAATACCTCCTCCTGTGTCCAGAGGCTCTCACAAGGCACCCCTGCTGAGGCTAAAGGGCAAACTGCTTTTGCCTGCCCAGTTCTGACTTTACATTTAAGAGACTAACAGGTGGACAGGAAGCAGGGTGCGTCAAGGAAGTGGAATTCCTGTGTGAAGACGTACAGGTGGGGTGGGAAGACATGTCATATCGTGGACCTGCAGCTATCACATGCATACAGTTATCTTGGGCACCCCTTTTTTCTCAGGTCAGGCAGATGGGAGAGAAGTGCTGGGCTGATGGACCTGCTTACCCGCTGTCTGCTGCATGGTCAATGGCCATCTCCAGAAGTCCGAATTTACTGAGGAGTTTCACAGCTGCCTCCCCACCCAGGCTCTTTGCCCACAGATAGGCCACGTGCTTATAGGAGTTTGTTCCCCCATGTGCCTTGGCCACCTATCCAAAGCAAAGAAAGCAGAAGAGCCCAATGCATCCATTTCGTCTGCAGTAGGCTGAGCCAGGACTCCCCTCTCGCATGATGCTTGTCATCATGAGGGAACACCAAGAACAACTGTTGTCTCCTGAGCAACTCTTCTGTAGCTACCACTGGACCAGGGAGAGTGAGACAAAGACTTATGTGGCAGAGCAGAAAAGAGGCTGCTGCCTCCTCAGCACAGCCCACACTACTGTTAGGTCAGCAGTTAACTACTGCTATTGTCACCCTGGCAATCTGTGTCCAGACAGGAGGGGTGCAGTGCTGGGCTCAGGTTGCTACAGACTGGCTATAGGCAGAGCAATACCTCTGAGGCACAACATGGTGCAGCGGTTAGGAGCAGAGCAGTGCCTGGAGCAAGGCAGTGCTGCAGAGAGGCTAGGGGTCAAGCCCTGCTTTTGGGGTGCAATGCTGCAGAGCAGCAGGCACAAACACCTCCAGTACTGTGCCACATACTGAAGCTAGGTAATGTATGACAAGTCTTCAGATTTTGTGGTGAACAGAGCAGTTTGTACCAGGATCCAGCTGTCAAAGCCTGATCCCTGCACAGTGGGATAGCTGTGAAGTGATTATTACCCTGTAAGCTTCTTCCCACATGTCATTCACTCTGTACATGTTTACTGTGGCCTTCCAGTCCTTAGCTTCTAGGTAGTGGTACTCAGCCTCCTGTAAGCGTCCCTCTGCCTCCAGCTCCTGCAATTAGAGGCAATGAGTTAGTGATACTTTTGTCCCTGCTTGGTCTAGTTGATCCCCTGCCATGAGATGCACTCACATTGCCGAGGTGCAGGTGGGTATCACTGAGTAAGTCCTTGTGGTACTTGGCCACTAGGCAAACCATCTCATCATACATCTTACACTTCTTGTACATGGTGATGGCCAAATCCGGTTCTTTCACAGTGATATACAGCCTGGGAACACAAGCACATTCGAATGGCTCAGCCAAGGACATGACCAGTCCCTCTAGTCTCTCTGCATCCTGCCCAGCTGGAGTCAGGTCCTACGCACACTGCCAAAAGGCAAGACTGCTGTGTAGGATGACTTTTGTGGGCTGCAAGGCTGAACACTGCTTAGACAGAGCCCTTCTGCTATGCCACCATCAGCTGCAGAGAGCAAAGTTATTCTCTCCATCCTCACATGTCAACCTGAGTTGTGACTTAGAGGGAGCCTCTGGGCTTCCGTGACCTGTTCTCATCTTGGCCTCCAACCTGAGGCTGTCAGTCCTGTTGGGATGGTAGCATGACAATGTCAGCTCCACTTACTCATATAGGCCAGCAGAAAGATTAAATCCAATGTGACCTCACCAGCTGTAATGCCCCCTTTCACAGACTGGGCATCCTTGAGATCAGGTACCATGGCATCAGATACACAGCTGTGTTCATCCCTGTAACTACTAACCTTATTGTGTTGTTATTATTCTAGAAGTGATAACATTAGTAACATGGATGGGAAACACTCCACTTTCCATAGCTCATCCTCAGCTGACCGTGACAGATCAGATGTAGCACTCTGCAGTGGTGAAAAGCCTTGCCATATTTTCTCTGCTACATGAGACAGCTGCACCCCACTTGGACCTCTTCCTATGAACTCTGAAATATCAGCTCTAGGTCTCCATGTGTGGAGAGAGCACCTCTAACCTTTCCAAACCCTAGTCTCAAACTCTACTCCCACCCCAGGAAAGGGATCCTCCTCACTACAGCCATTTATTCAGGGCTCTCTTGGACTAGTACCAAGGAAGATGCTCACCTCTCTGCTTCTTTGTACTTGCCCTGCTTCTCCATCTCTTGGGCCTGGGTTATATAGTGCACAGACACATCTTTCTGACTCATACACTTGACTGCCAGCTGCCAAAAGGAACACACATGGAGAAACTACAGCACACTGCACAGCAATTTCTTGATACATGGTAGTGAAACAGAAGGGGAAAACCAATCTTTTTCCCATTACAAACAGGTGTGTATGCTATATGCTTTGCAGAGAACGGGTAGTCATTTGTCACTGTGATCAAAGCACACAGGACCAGCCCCCCTGAGAGTGCTATTTGTGTTACAGGCACACCCACACAGGGCTGGGCACAGACAGGACGTGAAAATCAGGGACTGGCGACTGGATGCCCCTACATGCGTCCTTTGGGAAGAGTGGTTGTTGATCACGTGTCGGTGCACAAAGCACCACCACCTCCTGATGAAAGACACTTCACCAAGTGGGGTGAGGTCCCCAGGAGCTTTGGCTTCTGACTCTACCTTGTGAGCCTGTTCCCAGAGCCCGGCCTGTGTGTACATGTCAATGGCATCCTTGATCTGGTCTCCTTTGATGTACAGCTCCTCTGCAACCTGTATGGAAATGACCATACTCAGCAGTTCCAAGGGACACACACAGCAGCAGCAATGATTGTGGTCTGTGGCCTCACCTGATACTCCTGTAGAGCTGCATAGTGCTGGGCAATCTTGAGGTAATATTTGGCTGCTGTCTGTTTGTCCTGCAAGTCCAAAATGTAGATGGCCTTCTTCCATTGCCGGGCTCCCAAGGCTGCCTCAATGGCCTTAATCGAGCACCTAGCATCAAAACCATAACTCTTTACAGCCAGCCAGCAGCCATCTCCCCCAGCTGAGTTAAGCCAGGGAGACCAAAGTGGTCTGCTTTTGACTCTTCTTTCTGGGTTAGAGCAGCAAAAAGGATCTGAATAACTGGCAAAGCTAAGGGGAAAGAAAGAAGGAAGAACTAGGACAGCAGGAAAGAATAATCAGGGATGAAAGACTTTGGGAGAGATGTGGGAAGGCATCCATGGTCAGGGCCAGTAGAGACTGCACATAAGCACCAGGGGCACTGGCAAAGTGGGGTCAAGGGGGCTTACCCAGGCAAAACCCCCAGCTGATTTAAGCAAACTATATCAACTTCATCACTTGACAGGTTATACTGCTGCTGGTTATACAGCCATCACCTTCCCCCACCTGGCTTCAATATAATGGTTAATGGCAGCATCCAGCTGTTTCTGCTGCACCAGATGGTCTCCCCAGGCCTCCTCCAGCTTCACAACTTCTGCAGGAAACGCCAGGCGAGCCAGCTCCACTGCTGTAAGGGGACATGATAGCTGTTACACTGAATCCAGGAAGGAAGCAGAACTGTGAGGCAAACAGGAGCCTTGGGAGGGGAATGGTGACTGTCTAATCCACTCCAGCTCCAATGGGCTACCCAGCAATCTGGACCCTGTGGAGAGCTGGACCAAATCCATGCTGGTGAAATCAGCATGACCAAGGCCTTGGGAAAAGGATGCTGTTCTGGGACTGCGTGTGCAGGTCCAAATATGTGAAAATACATACATTGAATGAGATGATACATGGAAGTGTCAGAGCATCTAGGCACCTCCAGGCCCCAGGGCAATAGCTCATACTGCCACCAGGCCAGAGTACCCAGGCTCCTGCTGGGGATGGATGGGGGGAGGAACATATTTAGCACAGTACCTTTCAGGAAGGCACTGCCCTTGCAATAGCACTCCAGAGCCTTCCGTGGGTTCCCAACCTTCTCGAACAGGTCTCCAGCCTAATGACAAATACAAGCTGCCAGTTTCCAGAGCCACTATCTCCCCACACCATCATGTACCCTATCAGTCCCATGTACAGAGCTTGTCAGTCCTGACACACAGACTTCTCCATCAGCTATGCCTTCGCCACGAACCAAGAGCATGGGGATAAAGGGAACTTCTACGGAAGACTGCATCTGCTGAGACCATTCTCCTCTCTGCCAATCGACATAGCCCAAGTGTTCTTCTGGGGTATCATCTTCTAACAAGGTAAGAGTTTTTGAGACAACTTCCCTTTTCTGCATAGTGCCTGGTACAGCAACAGCCTTTTCTATGACCATGGCCCCTAGGAGTTCTGCTATGCAGATGATCATATGAGAGCTGTGGGCATGAGTAGTGAAGGATGAAGCTCAGCCTCTTGCAGCAGGTTTTACCCTGTAGGAAAGAGTGGTGGACAACAGGGTGGGATGACACTCAAAGCCTGTAGAACTTAGGACATAATATAAGAAAGGCCATCCTGACAGCCCAAAGATTCATCCTCTCCAGTATATGAATGGTGGCGAAAGCACATGTCTAGAGAAAGACTGTAAGAACAGAGCAAGTATACACCAGCCTTTCCTCCTTTCTATCTATCTGACAGTCTGCATCGCAGAAGATTCCTGAGTTTGTGTAATCATGTCCTCACATCATCATATTTAATGGTTTTTGACAGACACTGCCTCCATGATTTGTCTAATCACTTTTGGACCCATTATACTTTTGGTAACAAAACATCTGGCAGCAATGACTCTTTCAACTGAAGGCTTAAGAGAAGGTGACGGATTTGGAAAAGCACAAAATTCTCTTGGGTCAAAATTAAATAGCCAGAAAATGCTGAAGGTAAAGCGAGACCAGAGAAATGTAATTTAAGCAGATAAAACAGATCACCAAAAAGCACTGGTTTTTTTTTTCACACAACACATAACTGAACTGGGTAACTCATAGCCAACATTGTAGATCAAAAAGTACAGATGGTTCAAACAATAATTTGACAAGCTCAGGCAAGTAAAACCAATCAAGAGCTCTTCAACATAAAACTGTACAGGTATGCTATAGTCTGAAAACTGCTGGAAACCATGAAAGTACACTAGGGGAAGTACCACCCTATATTTGCATGCTCTGTTCTTTATATTCCTTTCTTAAACATCTGCAAGAGGCCACTGTTGGCCAGGATACCAAGTTGTACACTGGTGAGACTCAGCATTGCCTTCTTACATTAACATAATTATATGTGAAAACACCCCTTTGTTTTAAAACTGCCACCTAACAATAAGTAGTTACCAATTTTTTGTGTTATTAGACACAGAATAATCACTTTCCTTCCCTATGATATTCAGGGTTCTACAGATTGTCTCTATAACCTTCTTCGTTTTTTCCCTTTAGGCTATCCTTATACGAAAGCTGTACCATCTTTTTTTATTCTACTAAGAGGAAGCACTGTACATTTTCACAGTGCTGTTGCATTTTCTGTTTGATCCACAACTCCTTTCCTGTTGGTTCCTATCTTCCCAAGGGCCTCCTTGACTATCACTGAACACTCAGCTGATGTTTCAGAGACATGTCGTCAATGACTTGTGATCTTTTTCCTGACTAATAACAGTAATTCTAGACCTCACCCGTGTATAATGGATGCAGTTAGGATTTCCTCCCAAATGTTAACTACAAATTTATCAACACAGAATTATATCTGCTACCTTCCAGCTCAGTCCCCCTGTATCTCACAGACACAGACTACAGATTAAGAGCTTTGATGTGACTAAGAAGCAAGCCCAACGGGGTGGGCCACTCACCTGTTCATACAGTTCCCCTCTGATTAGTGCTGTTGAAACCCTGTTGATGACATCCCCATTGGTCAGGAGTTCATCCCTGCTCATGGCCAGCCGTGCTGCTTTGGCTGGCAGCCCTGTCCGCAGATATAAGCTGATGGCTGCCAGGTAGTCACCCTGTCCCTCTTGGACCTCTCCAGCCTTCTCTTCCTGCTGGGTATCTAGCAGCCACTGGTAGTAACCCCGGCGCAACTTATCCAGCATTGGGTGTCCCTGTTGAGAAATGCAACATTGGTTGACCTGGGCAAGGCAAGATGTTGTCCTGCTCATCCTGCAAGCTCTGAACAGCTAGTTCATGGCACCAGACCCCTTGGTGCCCAGTTAACAGAAACTACAGTGCCAGCCCTGTGTACCACTGCATCACCCATTCTTTTTCGAAGCCCTAGATAGTCCTAAACCAATTGCAGCAGCTTTTCTCCCTCATTATTCACCCAGGTCTGTACTTACATCAGTGCAACCTTCCCTTCTGCTTGGAGCCCCTCCAAGGGGGCTGACAGGGCAGGTGAAGAGAACCCAAACCTTGAATGGACTCCCAACCAGAAGACTTATCAAGAAAGCCCAGCTCATAGTCCAGTGCAGCTATATTCTGTACCTTGGCCTCGGCAACCACAATACATTCATCCCACATGTGCAGCTCCTGGTACATGTCCATGGCCTCCTCTGTGGCGTTCTGTGTCAGAGAGCAAAGTGTCAACCTGAAGGCTCCATTTAGCATACACGTTGCCATTGAGGTCTCATAGTGGGCAGGCTTAGAAGTGCAGAAAACACTGGAAAAGGTGTACTGTTCCCTTTACACGGATATACATCCTCCCTTACCCTCTTCACACACCTCAGGGCAATCCTATAACTTGGAACAAGAAATATCTTCTATTTCGGGGCAAAAACTCTTCTCCCAGGAATAAGCAATCTCTTCCTTTTCTCTTTCACACCGGGGCACAAACCTCCCTGCTCAGAAACAAAGGAGACCTTTTCTGCTCCTGGTTTGTTTACTCACTTGTTCCAGGAAGATCATCTCTGCCAGCTTGTAGTTCTTGTCTAGCATGGCCAAGCGGGCACGCACCAGATAATGGTCTGTACCATCCCCGCCCTGCAGACAACATTAGTTAGCTCAATCAGTTTGCTGAGTGCAAGAAAAGGCTCTGCAATGATACAAGGGAGGTGATTGCAGGTGGGGTCTGTGTCATTACAGAAACTAAAGAAGACAGACGAGAATCACAAAAGTGACAAGACAGGAGCAATATGGAACAGCTAGGCAGAAGAGGGACCTGGCGGCCGTGGATGAAGGATTACATCAGCAGTTTCTGCATGACCAGGTACTGGTCTGTAGCAGGGTACTGGTGAGCATGGACACAGAAGATAATGTGTATGCAAGTGTTTACAGGAAAGCAGCTGCACTGCACAGCAGAAAAAGTTTGACTTACGTGCTCTTGAGCTGCCTTGTCAGCAATGGTATTGGTTTCATGCAGAAATCGAGCCTTTGCCATGTTGCCCAGAGCTGCAAAGCACCTGGAAAGAGCAAAGCAGTTAGTCAATAACTGGGTTTTGTTGCCCACTTTTGGTCCAAGAAAAGAAAATCAGAACCTGGGCAGCAGACCCAGCTCTGCAAGCTGGAGAGGTGGGGTAGCTCTGCTTCAAAAGAAGGATTTTGCCACGGCCTATGTTCAGATGTGCCCTCTAGCCCTGCTCCATGGGAGAAACCATGGACATGACCAGTGCTTCTGGTTCACTTCCCCAGACTTCAGAGAAGTGCTGAGCTTGTCCATGTCTGTCAGCTCCCTGAAGCCTTGCTATACACTGCTTTGGGTTGCCATCAGCAAAAATTAATGCTACAGAGCGATACCTTTCTGTCCCCAGTTCTTGCATTACTGTCTCGGGTGAAAGGGCAAAGTTATTGCCTGGAAGAGAGAACACTTAATTCTCCAATGCAGTGAATCTTCCAGGTCCCATAAAAAGTCACGTCTTTAGTTAGACCCTGGTTTCTGTGAGGGATTCAGCAAAGAGAGTATTTAAGCCAGAAAGATATTATAGCTCCTTCCTTTACCTCTCTGCAATGTGCAGCTGTCTAGCTTCCAAAGCCAGTCTGCTTAGAGTCTTCCACATGGCTTCAGTCTCTGTGGACATTTCCAGTGTCTCCAAAAATGCAGCAGCCCTTGAGACAGAGAGATTGGCAGACTTTCTTTCAGTAACAGAAGAGCTCTCTGAGGAAAATCCTAGGCTGAGACAGGAGCTTCCTAACAAGAGCTGCACTGAAAACAAAGCAAGCTGGCTGTGACCAGTTCTGAAGAAGACTGTATAACACAGCACCTGACATACCAGGTTAAAATCAGAGATCTAGGCGATCCCTATCTGTGTTAAGGTACTCAGAGGCATATGACCAGCAGAAGGTCATAGCAGTGTGGGGCAAGTGCAAAGTGTTGTGTCTGAAGCAAGCCCTTGGTGCAAAGAAGTCTCTTAAGTGGAAACAGTGCTAGGAACATGTGAAATTCTCTTCCCTGCTGAATTTTAAAGCCCTATAACAAAGTCAGCAGTGCCCAGGAGGCTACCATGACTGCTCCAGGCCGTGTTTTCACTCCGCACAGCTCCCGAAAGTTTCCATGACACTGTCACCATCACTGGAGGGGCAGCAGCAAAAGCACCTGAGCACCACTTCACATTTGGCTGCTACGAAAGAGACACTTATTCACTGCAGTTAAGTGAAAACTGCCTGCAGTGAATTTCTGTCAACGGGACCAGACTGGCAGTCTCTTGTGCTGCTGAGTTTGAAACCACAGAGCTGTGAGCATGAAAAAGCTGAATATTCACTCCTGAAGGACTCTGCTGCACATTATAGCCAGACCTGGCACCAACTTCATGCTCAGAGCCTTAATTTCAACTCTGTATGGAAAGTGGCGCTGCTGTAGTTCATGGATTGCACACTCTCAGATGTCTGTAATGTGAAGTGGGCTACCTGCCATCACCATGTGGGGTATCTAGCACTTACCTGTGATAATCTCCATCATCAACGGCAGTTCCAAACTCTATGAGGCCTTCGTCCAGGGTGTAGGACACAGTGTTCACCCCTTCAGATACTATCACTTCAGTCTTTCCATCATTCCGTTCCAAGTCTACAATATCCCCCTGGAAAAAGTACCAGCTATCAACACTCCCATGTTGTCCTAAGGTATGTGGGGTAGCAGAGATGTGAGGACAGCACTGTGACAGCTCTGCTGATTAAAGTTCTGCTGAATGAGCTCACACTGAGCAGACATCGTCCTTATATCACCAGATGGATGGAAAAAGCCACTGAGCAGCTCCTTGCTATATTAACTATCTCCCTCTTCTGCCAGAAATGCCTGCCACAAAGTTGACACATCAGCTCATATTTTGTCCAGAACAAACTAGCAGTTCCCTTCCATCTCCCTTCTGCAATACCACCCTGACTATTCCCACACACGCAAGAAAGAAGTAACAGAAACCGCTGGAGGCAGTCAAAGCCTCCAAAGTTTTACCTTCAGAGGAAACATGGTGACTCGCTCTGGAGCATCGATGTTATACCAAATGCAGAGGCTGCTTCTGTTCTGAGCCACCACCACATCACTGCCCGGGACCCACTGCACATAGGAGCAATAGTTCAAAATGGTAGTCTTGGTGCTGCTTTCAATGTCATAGAGCTGCAGCTAGAGGGGGGAAGAGTTAAAAAAGGCTCAGCTGGGCTCATGGCTGGGCTACGAGCTCACATGGACATGACACGAACGCCTGAGAAAGCATCTTGTAAACAGATATTACCAACTAGGAATGAGACTTATTCCAAGATATGCAGCCCAAACTCCCACACTGTCGTTTACACACTTTACTATCCAAGACTTAAGACCTTTTTAACCCTTGCAGTACTTTAAGCAGCATGCTCAGATCCTGCCTTACTTATTGCTAGTCACGTATGTATATAAACCAGAATACACCTTGTGCTACTTCAGTTCCCTCTCAGCTGCAAAGGTGGAACAGGAGAATGGCCTCTTAAGTCCTTCATGCAAAGAAACTGAGGGACCAAGAAGGGCCTTTGCAGTTCTGGGCTGAACTGTTCATCCTAGGTGGAGTTCTACTGGAAGAACTGTTGCAAATAAGGTGAGAGGATGTTTGTTTTTAGAATACATTGCCCTAGAACAAACCTCACAATATGGAAGGTGTAACCTGACACAGGGCATAACAAAGATGTATGATGCCTTGTAACTCAAGAGTCCTACGGTATATCTGCTCCTTGTCATAACTGTACTCATCTAGCAAAGATGAGAAAAAGAAGAGAGAATTGTGCTAGTCTCATGACATACCAGTCAAAAGAGAACAAGAAAGTCCCTGTTTCAGTCTGTGTTTGGGTCGATGTAGTTTGAGAGTTAGCATGACTAGGCCGCTTAAGCAAAACAGTTAGCATAACTGGACAGGCCGCTGGAAAGGACAGCTAAGAATAACAACTGAGAAAGTTCTGATAGTGTACATGATGTGGGTTAGCAAAAACAAGATGTGTTCAAGGACATGGAGGCGGCCTGTTGCTATTAGCGTTAGTGCATAGTTACCAATCATAAGGGAATATGGGGTGCGTGAACAGCGCGTGATTTATGTCTGTAGCCTATCCGAATAAGCGTGATCGCATGTGCAGATATGAAAAATTTATATAACCATGCAAGCAGACCAATAAATCAAATCAGCTGTGCATTGTATCAATGTGTGAGATTCATTCCTGTCCCTGCATGGATGCTGAAACTTGGCAAGTCTGTATCAAACTAGTTGGAGAAATACGTACAGACATAGCTTAGGAGAATCATGGTACTATCTGATTTAGGCTGGTGGCAGTATTTAATAAAGGAGCTGTCTATGTAGCCTCGAGAGGCCTGAAAAGGAGCCAAAAAAGGCAACAGCAATCTTGATGATACTACTGTCTCTTGTTGAGACAGTAATTAGAGGACCTAAATATGAACTGAACAAGACTGCAGAAATAAATATAAGAAGATATACTGCTGGGAAAGTTCTCTCTTCTCATATGATAGGTCATCTACAGCTTTGTGGAAGTGTACTTACAAATCACTTATAAATAGAAGCCTGTTTCCTCTCGTGAAGGCTGCACTCACTGCTAGTACCTTTCTGAAGAGTATCAACACAGCAGAGCCCAAACAGAAGCCCTTGCTACTGACAGCGATTCAGTCTCCATTGTAGTGAAGGTCTTTCTTGATTGATATGTGAAAGTAGTGTGCTAAAGAGCTACAGACATGGAATGATCCTCCAATAATCAAGAAGGTCTTGATCAGAGGCACTCTAATGCAGATGCACGCATTACATCTTTTGCAAATCCACATTGGGCTTGCTCCTTCTATTTCTCTGGAATAGAATAAGATCATAGAACTAGAACGTAGATTCAGCTGTGTAAACACAGCTGTATTAAGAAACCATACAATCGGTATTTTGCAATTGGGATAGCAATTAATTGTATGGATTGTATCAAACACAATTTACAAAAGAAGATGAGACGACCCTGAAACCAGCAAGGGAGAATTCTATGAAGACAGAAGAATAGAAAGAACTTAATAAATGATGTACTCAAACGAACTGAACGGTTGCTTAGAAACTTATGAAGATTCTAGACTTGATGTAATCGGTTTAATAAATGTATATAAACTGGTCTAGCGAGTTAAGCTTTGCCACTCACTGAGGTGATGGCCCAACTCTGAGTTGTGAATAAAGCAAAACCTAGTGTAACCCACTCGTGTGAGGATAAAATTTTTAACAATACTTCACCCATCCTTGGCCTAAAGAGAGGTACAGTCAACTTGGAAATATTCTACTGCAGACTGACAGCCCCCAACTGGATCTGAACTCTGGAGCAATTAAAACCATCCTGTGATGAGCTGCAGTGCTATAGCTGGGGTCTCCCACAGCATCTGGGACACCTGCACAGAAATTCTGGATGTGAATTACACCATTGTCAAGAAGGTCATGTTCTCAGGACACTCTTGTGGCAAGAGGAGCAAATGAAGTTAAGCAGTTAAGGAGCCTTACATTCATAACAATGAAAAAGGCTTGATAGTGACCTGAGTGGAACTGTAATACAATTGATAAATACATCTTCTTGTCTGCTGCAGTGAGCTTCCTCAGCTGTATCTGCACAATTGAACTAAACATGGCTAGGACATGAGGTGAGTGCCTGCACATCATTATCTGTAGTGTGAAACCATTACCTTGATTTTCGGCATAGTTTTGTCCTGGGCTTACTAGTACTCTCCCAGATAACATTCAGTCATGGTCTGGGAATCAGCACAAGCCAAGGGCCATAACAAACAAGGTGTTTGGTTGTGACTATGCAGTTTTAGAGACTTAGAGAGTTCATCTTACAGACATAAGCCAAGCTGTTGCAGAGAACACCTTTTTTTAATTTACATGTTTAAGTGCAACGTTAGGGTCCTCATCCTGAGACTAACCCACTTGTCTCCATCG
This sequence comes from Opisthocomus hoazin, assembly GCF_030867145.1. Taxonomy (NCBI): domain Eukaryota; kingdom Metazoa; phylum Chordata; class Aves; order Opisthocomiformes; family Opisthocomidae; genus Opisthocomus; species Opisthocomus hoazin. Next base: position 132,592,671 of record NC_134415.1, read on the forward strand.
CACAGCAGAGTCTATTATTTTCATTTTCAGGTGTGATGAGATGGAGCAAGATGACTAGTAACCAACTTCAGAATTAGCTATGACTCAAGACCAAACATGCAATGCTGCCAGCTCACGCAATCTGAACATGGTCTATCTTTCTCAAAGGATTGGTCAAAAAAAAATGAATACTCCAGATGTGTTTCTCGCCTCCCTCCCTCCTTTCAGGCATATCTGTCTTTACCTCTCCCCAGACATGCCACCTTGCCACACTCCCCCAGATGCGTCTGCCTCACCCTCATCTTTTTGTCCCTGAAGAGTAGTTTGTGGCCTGTTTCATTCAGCTCCAGCCAATCAATCTTGCTGTCATGGCTGACAGTGCCAGCATTGTAGCCACCAACAAGGTCCACTTGGGAAGAAAAGAAAGGAAACAGTGTAAGTACCTGATGTGCTCCCAAAGTGCTGAGCATTCAATGCTGTTCCATGGGGATCAGGTGCCTAGGACCTAATTAGGGCAGGACTCTCTGACAAACACACTGTGACATGAAAAGCAGACTGCAGTGACATTTTATCGAGATGCCTTATCAACAGCAGTAACTTCTTCCACCCTTCTGTGAGCGTGCACTTATCACAGGCAGTGCAGGCAGCAATATCATCACGCTGAACTGCACAGAATCTCAGGTCCAGGACACAGTCACAGCTACCCCATAGCTGTGTCCACACCAGGCAAACTGCCAAAAGCACGACAGCCTGGTCTCTAGTGGTCTGCTGCCAAGCAAAGCAAATGTGAAGAGGGCCTTCAGAAATCTGCTGCTTGGCAGAGTGAATGCAAAGAGGACCTTCAGGGATACGCTGCCTGGCACAGAAAATGCAAAGGAATCAGGAAGGCTGGCAAAATACAGGGGAGGGAGGTTTACGTTCACCTGTTGCTATAGTCTTCATGTCTATCAGATAAGCCAGTCTCTTGTTCTCCTCCACGCCTCTCTGCTGTCTCTCATTGATACGGACACTATTATTTGAAGGAAATGATGACTGTTACCTTTACTACTCTCTACATTCACAGGACTGAATCACATAGTCCCTCCCAGACTTACCTGCAGTCTCCCCAAGCACATGGAACCTCCTGCAGTTCTTTGACCTGTGACTCTTGCACAGTACCTACGGCTGCCTCAACTGAGAACAAGCCTTTCTGATTGATGGCTTCACTCCGGAAGCTGCCCCTCTGGAACCAGGGTCCCCAACAGCAAATTAGTTATGCTGCTTCCACTTCTGAGCAGCCCCTGATCCTCCCTTCTCTCGAATCAGAAAACGGAGTATGGTTTTTCAGAGGGACAGAGGAAGTGCTGCTGGCATCCAGAGTCACTGATAATGCTGTACTAGGACCAGCTGGATACAGAGATGCCTGAGTACACGCACAGCAGGTCCCTCTTCAGCAACAGCCAAGTCAGGCTTCAGTAAGCATGTATCAGACAAAAATGTGCTCTTATGCATCTAAAACTTTATAACCATTAAGTGTAACTTACCAGTTAAACCCCACCCCTGGTTGCTGTCAGAAGCAGATTAGTCAGATCCCAGTCTCTGGGGACTGTGTTCTACAGAGTGGAACACTTCCTAGTGCATATATCTGAGGTCACTCACAAAATGCCTGTAGTGGCCACACAGGCGGGTGTAACACTTACCTGACAAGATGGGGGTTCATGAACTCTGTGCGGACGGACCCTAGAATGTCATTGCTTCCATATTCCACCAGTGTCAGCTCCCCAGCATTAAAGATCATGCAGACCTGAAGGTGAGAGTGAAATACTCTTACAGAAAAGCCAGGTAAGCACACATACCTACCAGTGAGGTCTGGGCAAAAGAACTCTACTACACACAAGTCTAAATTCAAACCCTCTGGGATGGATAAGGAATTGTCCTTGGCTTCCTGTTGTGACTGCCAGCTTTTCCTCAGGGTTGGGGATTTTAGTTCTGGGCCTATCAGTCCTGCAGGAGCCAAGCTGTCACTCTGACAGCTGTATTCTGTACCTCTAACATCCTCTCTGGCTGTTGCTCTTTTATTGCTCCTCTCTCCTATAGGGTTATGACGTGTATAACTTGACAGTCCACACACTGAGTTTGTTCTGTACCCGGCATGTGGAAAAGGCAAGTATGCTGAGGAAGCAGATCAGGATCTGCATGGAGAGGGTAAGTCCAGGAAACTGCTGAGAAACAGGGTTTTCCAGAAGTGCAGCTGACACTTTTTCTGCCAATGCACACACAGCTTTACTCACCATCCATGGGTAGCAACCTGTCCCATCCAACTTACATTCTCATTGTCGAAGAAGAACTTCTCATTCCCTCCAGATCCTTGCCAGGCTACCTACAAAGCAATGGCATGGAGTGAGCAAATGCCAGGCTCACAGGTCCTGCAGGGGACCAGGTTGCAGGCATTGTGGTCCACTGTCCACTTCTCAACACCCACAACAGACAGCAAGAATTACACTGCAGAAGGGATCATGTTCCAGCACTTCAGCTGTCAACACTGTTGTTCAGTCATTCTCAGTCTGCAGGTTCCTCACTTCCCTCTCCTTTCTTTAACCTCTGCTTCAGACTCCTGTTCTCTTCCTGTATTATCTTATTGCCTTCTGGACAAGAGGCCTTTATGTGACCATTGTACTCCCTCTAGCCTGTTCTTTCACAGGCACTTCTCCACCCTCCTCAGACTAACTTTATTCTATAAAGCACCCCCAACAGCCCTTTCGCCTCTGGAAATCTTCTCCACAGAATCAGTGCCACCATTTGTAACGGCGGAATCTCCACACCACTTGTAGCTGAAACCCTTCTTTTTTGGGGTCATGTTAGCAATGATGATCAGCATAGTACCAGTGGGGGACCAACTGATTTGGAATTTGAGAAGAGCACTAGATAATACAATAGTTACTGTGATGACAACAGGCAAGCAGTCAGAGAAGCAGAAAACTGAAAGCCAAGACTGCAGCTGTTATCTTCCCTCCTTGAGCAAGAGCTACAAGTCACTGCTTCAACAAAACTCCAGTAAGACACCAAGATGGTAAATGAACTACCTGCAATCCTGTTCTTTATAAGAAGTGGGTATAGCTGTGCAACCGAAAGAAAAACTCCTCTGTGCAGTATGACATAGAGAAACCTGGGAGATTTAGTCTGGCCAGATTTTCAGTTGGATTACCAAGTATCAGTATCATTCAACTCAAATCTGTAGTCAGGAGCTAGATCGATTAGCACACCATTAGCCTGTTTAAAAGTATATGATATCTGTGTGAACAAAGCAAATACGTCCTGAAGCCTATTTAATACTTTTATCAAACACTAACCTACTGCCTGTGTTCTCCAGGCTTGGCACAGACTCGGCTCTCAGTACACTATGAGGCTTAGAATATGGACAGTTCTGTATGAATTGTTTGGTATGAAAAATGACACTGGCATAAGCTGTGGTACTGTAGTCACAAATAGGTTTTTTGGGGTTTTTTTGTTTGTTTTTTTTTTTAAACATACTAAGATTCATACATTTACATCTGGAATGTACATATGTACAGAATCCAGTTTTGGGCTGCCCAGTACAAGAAAGATACTGATAAACTGGAGCAAGTTCAGCAGAGTGCCATCAAGATGGTTGGGGCTGAAGCACTTGAACTGTGAAGAGAGACTGAAGGAACTGCGCTTCTTCAGCCTGCAGAAAGGAAGGCTTGAGACCTCTAATAAGGTGATGCCAGGCTTTTTTGGCAGATGCACAGTGAAAGGGAGAGAAACGGTCATAAATTAAAACAGCGATTCCAACTAGACTTAGGAAAAAAAGTTTTCCCTCATGAGGATAGTAAAGCATTAGAACAGGGGACCAGAGCAACTGTGGGATCTGAGCAATGACATCTGAATTTAATACTGACCTTTCTTTAGGTAGGAAGTTTGATAAGAGACCTCCCAAGGTCCCTCCCAACCTCATGTGGTCTATGATTCTTTGAAAATAGAGGTATTGTTCTCATACAGAAAACATATTCTTTGAGTTACAAAGTTAAGCATTTGAGACTCAAGAAATGCCACAGATTTTCCAGTACCTCACTGAGCTTGTTGGAGGTGACATCACCCAGCAATAATGTGTCTGAGGTATGGGCCACCAGATATCTCTCTTTCCCTAAGATCTTCACCTCATCAATCTCATAACCATACTGAGATTTCAACACAACTCGAGTTCCTGTTGAGAGGTTCTTCACAATGACCTAGGGAAAGCGGGAAAAAGCAATATGACACCATGCACAGAGGAAGAACACAGACTTCTTGCTCCATGGAAGATTATGCAACAGATGATACTTGGGTATTTAGATGTCCCCTCACATCATTTCACACTGCTTTTTAAAGAGAACTTACAATTCCTTTTGTATGGGAGGACAGCTGTAGTAGAAGTGTGGGATTCTCACTTCTGCCGTTTCGAAGTTTCTAGCCTAACTAGAGGACTACTCAGGCCCCTGAGGATGATCCACTCTCTGAGAGTCCTGCTCTCCCTCCACTGACTACTGGGGGGTAGGGGTGCCTAGACTGCTAGGTCACCCTTACTACCTGATTTTGAACGAGGTAAAGTTGGCTGAATTTAAACCACTTAAGGAGCCCACATTTGGCATGAAGGTACCCCACACAAATTCACAAGCTAGGAAATAAACACCATTGTCTTTGCTCTTAGCCAATCTCCACCCAGCCTTGACCCTGTCCCTGGAATATCCCCTATGCCTTCCCAACAAGTTGCTATGAACAAACCGTAGGTGCAGAACTCCAAACCCGCCTAGTTTTAGCAAGCATCTCATTTACATCAAGACACATTACCTCATTGGATATTCTCTTACCTGGCTTGGCCCCACATACGTAATTTCAAATTTATTTTTGTAAATGCTTCTGCGAAGGCAGCAGTCAAATTGTTCAACTCCTCCACACAGGGTGCCCTGAAGAAACAAACACATTGCACACAGTTAGTGAATTCTGTTAAGGAGAGATATTCAAGACCCAACTTACATGAAGAGGACCAGAGGTGAGACAGAAATCCACAGGTCCTGGCTGCTCTGGGGAACAAGGCTCAAGCCCTCAGATGCATGAGGACCAGCCCTATATTGACTTTTTTGAGAGAACAGAAAGAATCAAGAAATTATCAGAGAAACAGAGCTTACCAAATACTGGCACATACATGGCAGAGGAAGAGGAGGGGTTTAAAATCACCTTTATCTTCATTTTCCCCACCATCCTTCTCAGTTTCCCACTTCTCCCTCTCACAGCCTCCCAGTCTCTCCTCCCTTCCAGCAAAATCCTTCCACCTTTCTCTCTTTCTTTATCACTTCCCTATTCCTTTCACAGATCTCCTATCCCTTAGCTCCCTCCCCTTCTCTGCAAGTATTTGTTCACATGTTCAATTCTCTGTCTGAAAATATTTCAAGGACTCTTGATTGTTGACCACAAAAAGATTAAAAAAAAATTAAGGAAAAGTTGTAAATAGCAACCTCCCCAAATCATTTAAGTGCTTTAAAGAGTTATTCAACTTAATACAGAAAGATTTCTGGAAAGATTAAAGAGCTTTAAAGAATTATTTAACTTAATAGAGAAAGGCACATCAAGCTCCAACAGCTGAAAGAAGAAAGACAACTCTAAACTGAAAACACAGCACATAAAAACATAGACTGTAAGTAACAGATCAGTTTCTTCTCACGGGCACTCAGAGGAAAGAACACTCATGAGACTTCTCTGAGAAGCTATGCTTCTGTGAAAAAAAGGAGGACTGCTACTGCCTATGAGCCATTACACAGTCATCCATGGTATTTTACAGCTTCATACTCTGCACACTGCAAATTTGACTGCAGCAGTGTCTCTTGCACAAGGTCTCAGCCTAGGCACCTTGCATCACACACCTAGGCGATGGTGTGACCACTGTCATAAGCCCTCCCTGTACCACAGCACTTTGCTCTCCAGAGCATGCGTAAGACTGTCTCTTGTGCGTAACTCATGGGCTCAGGTTGCTGACTGATGATACAAACCACACAGATCCGTGAACCATCCCTCTTCCATGCTAAAGCTGTGATGGTGTAGAGGTGAGCTATTTCTTTGGGTTTGCCTTCCTCCCAGGCACTGCGGCGTGGGCTCCAGTTCAAAACTCTTAACCTGTGAGAACAGATGAGAAAGCAGAGATATGAAGAACTGTGTATGGTTGAAGAAGAAAGCACTATAAAGAGGAGACTTTACCATCAGGCACCATACCTATCATAGCTGCCAATGACGACAGATTGGCCACCAGGACTGGCAGCTGCTGTGGTGAATTCCTTCTCTGATGAGTCCCGGCTATAGTCATAGGTTTGAATCACGTTGCCCTCCTTCCCATAAGCTACAATCTTCTTATCACAGCCTGCAGCCACAATACTGTTGGAAGCCCAGGCAAGAGCATAAGGAGGACAGGGATGAGTCACCAACTTACCCTGCAACAGACAAAAAAGAACATCCTGAAAGTGTGAATGGCTCTAGCCTCCAACCGGCCTCTGTACTCAGCAAAGAGACCAGTATGAGGCCCTTCCGTAAAGTCTAGTTCATGAGGGTTGCTTTGTCTGCCTGTCCCAGTCTGTATGAAGGTAGACAGAAATGAGAAATGAGAGATGTATCAACTATTGCATTCATTTAACTGGGAAAGAAGAATCATGATGCCAGTAAGAAGACCAGTACCATTAACTAGACTGGGACGCACTCTTACCATAGCAGAGTATATATGGGCTTTCAGCATATCATGGTAGAGAGACACGCTCAAACTGCTGCAGTTGGACAGAAAAGATCTGAGTGAGAACAGCATTCTCTTCACCACAGCTTGAAGCACAGAGACTGCTCCTTTTGGGGAGGAGCAGGAGGCCCAAGAGAAATGCTGGGTGCCTAGAGTATCCTGTCCACAGACAGAGTGTGAACTTGGGATTCAGCATTAACCAGGATAACTATCCATTACTTAGTGACAAGATGACAATAGTTGTTCCCTGGAATTCTACCCATTCAAGCATCATTCTCCTGGACGCTCTAACATCAGATCTTTCCAGACAACTGAAAAGCCTTATGTCTCATATACAGAAACATAACCACTGCACCCGGTGTATTTCAAAGCATCTAGTCACTGTTCTGTCTTCATGAACGCTCCATAAAACCTATGCTAGCAAGCAGAGACTCCTCTTGACTTGCACTCCCTTCATGGCCTGATCCCTTTCCAGAGCTCCTGAGCTGCAGAGTAGGCTATGCAAACAGGAATTTTGCTCATTGAAGAAGGATCTTTGATACCTGTGATTCACCTGAGCCCTCATCATCAAAGAAGAAGCGTACTATGGTTCCATCTGCATGGCCAGACAGGATTCCCTTCCCTGACACACTGCAAAGAAACACAGACAGGATGATGCAATATTGCAGTAAGACTGGCAACTTTATTTTCATAGCTCTGCCCAGAGGAGCCAGTCCCAGGGTCATTGTTGATGTTCCTCATCAAACCAACCTTCACCAAAGACAAGCTGGGTGATGAACACAAGTACCTGTATCAGTGTCTGTAAAAACAAAGCAGACAAAAGTATGGAGAGTGGAAAGGAGAGTAGCCAGTTAAGTATCTTCATCATGTAAAATCACAATAACCATAAAACACAGAGAGGCTAAGTAACCTTAAGTGGAATAATGACTACGCACACAATTTCTTATAGCAAGGTATATCAAACAACCCTTGCATTGGAACTGTTCCAGAAGTGTGGCTGGATATTGTGATGCCAGGAATCCCCAAAAGCAACACAGTTCAGAGAAAAAAACATCTGGACAAACACTCCAGGCCTAAGTCACACATGACACAAAACTGGGAGAAATGGTGGATACACTAGCAGGCTGTGCTGCCATTCAGCGTCACCTGGACAGGCTGGAAAGTTGGGCAGAGAGGAACCTGATGAGGTTCAACAAGGGCAAGGGCAGGGTCCTGCCCCTGGGGAGGAACAACCCCAGGCACCAGTACAGGCCTGGGGCAGACCTGCTGGAGTGCAGCTCTGTGGAGAGGGACCTGGGAGTGCTGGTGGACAACAGGTTGACCATGAGCCAGCAGTGTGCCCTGGGTGCCAAGAAGGCCAATGGGATCCTGGGATGCATTAGGACGAGTGTGGCCAGCAGGTCGAGGGAGGTTCTCCTTCCCCTCTACACTGCCCTAGTGAGGCCCCATCTGGAGTACTGTGTCCAGTTCTGGGCTCCCCAGTTCAAGAAAGATGAGGAGCTACTGGAGAGAGTCCAATGGAGGGCTACGAGGACGGTGAGGGGACTGGAGCCTCTCTCCTATGAGGAGCACTGGAACAGGCTGCCCAGGGAGGTTGTGGAGTCTCCTTCTCTGGAGATATTCAAGACCCGCCTGGACAAGGTCTTGTGCAGGCTGCTGTAGGTGACCCTGCTTCGGCAGGGGGGTTGGACTAGATGACCCACAGAGGTCCCTTCCAACCCCTACTATTCTGTGATTCTGTGATTCTGTGAGAGGCTGAGGGAGTGAGGATTGTTTAGCCTGGAGAAGAGAAGGCTGCGAGGGGACCTAATAAATGCTTATAAATATCTCAAGGGTGGGTGTCAGGAGGATGGGGCCAAACTCTTTTCAGTGGTGCCCAGCGACAGGACAAGGGGCAACGGGCACAAACTGAAGCACAGGAAGTTCCATCTGAACATGAGGAAGAACTTCAGAGGGAACTGAGGGTGACGGAGCACTGGAACAGGCTGCCCAGAGGGGCTGTGGAATGTCCTTCTTTGGAGACATTCAAGACCCGCCTGGATAAGGTCCTGTGCAGCGCACTGTAGGTGACCCTGCTTTGGCAGGAGGGTTGGACTAGATGACCCACAGAGGCCGCTTCCAACCCTGAACATTCTGTGATTCTGTGAAGTCCATTATTGGTAGCATCAATGTCTTGTGTACTTCTTGACACAAGCAGGGAGAAGAGAGCAAGGAAGAATGTAATATACCCAGAAAGAACTCTCTTCAGTGATGATGCAAGTACAGAATACAAATCCTATGAACACTGTAACAATCCAGGAATCATATCTCTGTCTTCTGTTGACTGCAATCCCAGTTTTGTCTTTGATACCATACCCATAACAGCATGAATTGCATTTAGAAATAAGCGGGGGAGAGAGGGGGGGGGAGGACTGGGGGAGTGGGATAGGAGGGCAAATGGGGAAGAGAAGCGGGGGAAAAAAGGGGGGTGTGAAGAGAGAGGAAGAGACAGAGAGGAAACTGAAACCTTCTGGAACAGAGGCAAAGGCAGACAGACTTTGGGGGGATTTCTCAGCAGCAGGAAGTCAGAGTCCTCGACTAGCTTTAGGGTTTTTTTAAAATTCGTTTAGCACTCAAAAAACAGAATGACACCATTTATAAAAGTCCCACTGCTAGGACCACGACATATCTTAATTTTTTTAGATGACGGATACTAAAGCAGTTAAAATGAAATCTTAATGAAAATAATTTTAAATTGCGCTTTTTGGTTATTTTTGTAATTATAGCCTTGTCACAGTTTTGTCTGGCAGAATATTTTTACTTTTTTTTAGCCTTTAAACTTGATTAATGCTAGCAATTAGCTAGATGAAGCTGATAAATTTAATGTTTACAAAGTCATGGATTCAAATAAATCAACGTATGTAAGTAATCTCATGGGGACTTGCATCCTGAAATGTGTTTGAGGGACAACCAAACTGCACAGGCCAGTGTGGCACAGCCAGATATCAGATTTTAGGAAGGAATTCGTTCTGGAAAGCACAGTATTTTATTATCTCAACATGGAACTGACAGCAGAAAGACACTCTGGCAACCTCCCATACTCCCACCAGTTATGCCAGGGCTAACAGAGGGTAGGAGACTGAGCTGAAGCAGTGTAGGCCAAAGGAATGCCATACTCACTTGGAAGTTAGCGAGACCACATAGGAATCTGTCCCATAAATGGTGGAAGACTTGTTGTTCTTTGTATTTGCTAAACGAACCTGAGAAAGAGAATCTGATCAATGTTGCTTCTGTCTGCAGAATGAGGATTTCCCCCAGTATAACACCCGCAGCGGTTTTCCAGTCCATGATCAGCTCCAGAAATCACAGGAAGCTCATTGCTTTCCAGTAGGTCGGAGAAGTGGAAAAGTTGGAGTGACACTTCCACATTTCTAGAAAGGCTCAGGAAAAGGACCAAATGACCCAGCAGAACCTCCAAGGACTAACTGGGAACCAGAACCACAAAATTTAAGTCAGTGGTGTAATCCTTTTATTGCTATTCCATCCCCAGCGACACATAGTAATGGCTTCTACCCTGCAGCCCAGGTGCTTGCAGGCCCTGGTAGCCCCTGCATGGAAAAGAAAATCAGGCAAATAACAAGTTTCTCTACCTTTCCTTCAGCAAGACCAAAGACAATTATATTCTCCGCTGGCCACGACAAGCAGGTCACGGCACTCTGCAAAGGAGGAGGTAAAAAGAGAGATAAGAGCTTCACCCTTCTTACTTTCTTGCCCGATCGCTACATAAGACAGCTCATGAACAGCAAGACCACTCAGACCAAGAAAGAGAAGAGACAGACAGACCTTAAAATAGGATTGAGGCCCTCCACACTGAAGCTTCACTAGATAATAGTGAGCTGGGGTAAAGTAACAGGCTCAGAAGGGCTAAAGCAGGGCATCAAAGTTATACCAAATGTGTTCAGTACGGATGCTCTTCTGAGAGGATTACTTATTGATCAGATGTGTAATTTTCCAAATGCTACTGTTGAATGTACAAAATCATGGCTATTTTAAAAGATTTTTTGCAACCACAAATAGAGAACATGAAAATAATTTTACTCTGCCAGCTTCTGTAATAGATATATTTGTACACTAGATCTTCATCTGATAAATCAGAAATAGCCTTTATTTTTTCATTTACAAGCAAGATGGTTATCAGTTGCCACCAAGCAGGTTAGGTAGAAAGAGATTCATTAAACCCAAATCAAAGGTATTTCAAAATCTGAGGTGGGGGTCAGGATGAATAAAGCTGACCACAAAACACAACTGTAAAAGAGGGCCAAGAGAGTTTATGAAACTGCTTCACATTTAAATGGAAGAATTTCAGTCAGTAAGAAGGCCGGTGTTCGGCACTGTGCCACCAGCACTAGCCTCACTGGCTCATCTGTTCCATTTTAAGCATCTGGGCTGCTTTAGACATATGCACACCCTCATTTATTCACTTCACCTTCTATCCCCCACTCTTACCATTCACATCAGCAAACACAGCTACAATCAGATACTAAAATCTCCATGGATACCTAAGCTTCTCATAATTTGTGTGTCCAACCAATGACCAAGGCCCGTTTTTTATAACACCTGTTTCCCAGACATCCGTATATTTCCTTCATCATCTCGCAGACCCTTACTTTCACTCTAACAAAACCACAAGCAGACCAGTGGTACCTTTTAAGGTAAAAAGCCTCACAAAGTGGTAATGTGCTCAGCTACTAGTGCAAAGAAGTCAAACTTGCACATAATTACCCTGACACTCTAGCAGGATGCCTTGCTTGCCAGCAGAGCTGAACAGTGTCATTGTACTCACAAGATGTATGAGTGCCCAACAGGTTTTGCAAATGGCAGGAGAGGAAAAGGGCTCAATAAATGATCTCTCATATTGACTGAACACACCAAAAATTCGTAAATAACAATATTTAATTACAGGAGAAAACCAGACACAGTGGTAAAAAAACACACATACAGCTTAGAAAAAATAAAGGATTTATTATGATAGAAATGGTAGAAGAGCATGGGGAAAATGAGAGAACAAGAGAAAAGAGAACCACTACATTCAAAACACAAAAAACTGTATGCGTGCTGTGCACAACATCTAAGCTTGTGAAAGGCAGGCAGCCTCCCATCAGGCTCTTAGCCAGGTGCTGCAGCAAAGGACAGCCAGAGGGGCAGGAAGCTCCTCCTGCCAGCAGGCAGGCAGCAAGCAATAAACAATGAAAGGACTCTTCTGTGAGGCTACAGGTACCCACATGGGATAACCATGAACATGAAGTTCAACAAGGCTAGCACATGGGCTGGGGCAATCCAAAGCACAAATACAGGCTGGGCAGAAAATGGATTGTGAGCAGCCCTGCCGAGAAGGACTTGGGGGTGTTGGCGGACAAGAAGCTCAACATGACCCGGCAGTGTGCGCTCACAGCCCAGAAGGCCAGCCATCTCCTGGGCTGCATCCCCAGCAGCGTGGGCAGCAGGGTGAGGGAGGGGATTCTGCTCCTCTGCTCCGCTCTGCTGAGACCCCCCCAGAGTCCTGCGTCCAGCTCTGGAGCCCTCAGCACAGGACAGAGCTGGAGCTGTGGGAGCAGGGCCAGAGGGGGCCCCAGCAATGATCCGAGGGCCGGAACCCCTCTGCTGGGAGGAAAGACTGGGAGAGCTGGGGGTGATCAGCCCGGGGAACAGAAGGCTGTGGAGAGACCTTACTGCGGCCTTCCAGCACTTAAAGGGGGTTATAAGAAAGATGGGGACAAACTTTTTAGCAAGGCCTATAGCGATAGGACAAGAAGTAATGGTTTTAGACTAAAAGAAGGGAGATTTAGACTGGATATAAGGAAGAAATTCTTTACAATGAGGGTGGTGAGGCCCTGGCCCAGGTTGCCCAGAGAAGTTGTAGATGCCCCCTCCCTGGAAGGGTTCAAGGCCAGGCTGGATGGGGCTCTGAGCAACCTGGTCTGGTTAAAGATGTCCCTGCTTATGGCGGGGGGTTGGACTAGATGGCCTTTAAAGGTCCCTTCCAACCCAAACCATTCTACGAAAGGGACAAGTGGACATCAAGCCCCTCTTGCTCTCTTCTCATTACACTCTATTCCAGTGTCATGACCACTCAGCACAGCAGCTCAACCACAGAGAAACAAAGGCTGACTGAAAGCTTTCTTCACTTACTGCCAGAGCAAGAGAATTACACGGGTTCCCCTCCTACAGCCAGGAGTGAGTGTTCAGAGAGGCTAGAGGGCCCCTCCTAAGCTGCCCTAAGTGCAGCCACAGTGGTGGGCCACGACCCAAACCTAAGATGCAGGCCTTCAACCCAGAGGCTGAGGCACACGCGAGAGGCAGCTTGAGAAAGCCTGGCTCAGAAACTCCTGCAACTCCATCAGGAGCAATTCCACCTATGTCTTCTGGGGATTTGGCCCAGGAGGACACTTCCTCCTAACCGGTACTGGCTACTTCAGGGGCCTACCTAGAAGAGAATGTCTCTAGTGACACAGAGAAAGTGGGAGTTGTAGTGTGATGGCAACTGGCTGGAAAGCCCAGGGCAGCTGCCAGACATTTGCTCCTGAAGGTAAAAGAAGTAGTCAGTGTACTGCATTTTCTCATACAGATGGCTTTCTGTGCAAGGAATTTAACACCTTTGCCTTTTCCAGATACTTATATCAACCTCAGGACAAGCCTTGCTAGAGACCTACTGAGTAGACTGCTCTCTGACATACGCAGGCAGAGTTAGAGCAGCAGAAGGCAGCCAGGGAGATAACCCGACTGAAATTACAAACCTGAGGTCTTTGAGCATGCGGAAACTGTGCAGTTTGACTGAATTCTGCAGACTTTACATTTTGGTTAACAAGGAATCTTGGGGCTTAGAGTTGCCAGCCTGTGAAAAATAGTTGGACTCAGAGTCTCTCCTATTTTTGCCTTTCAACTCCCTTAAAACATTCTGTCCACTGGTGCCTAAAGTAGTCTCCAACATTTTGTAATTGATGGCATTGATCATTCAACCATTAATTACTGCATTGTACCCAGACATTACAAGACCTCTGAAGCCTGGTGAGTAATACATGCCTCAAAATTTAGAGATTATCTTAGGAACTACCTCCATCTTTTGGAGACCAAGTACCTCTGACAGTTTGGACAAGCACACCTGTGAGTATGAGCAGAAAGACCTCTAATTGTCTTTATCTTACATATGCTGGAGAAAATGGACCTAAACAGGAGTCTGGGTCTCACCGTTTGGATGAACTTGTTGCATATCACCTTCTTGTCACCCCTGTAGAAAAAGGTAGACAAAAGTGATCATCAGCGAAGCTAATAACTAACACTGCCCATTCTGGTTACCCTACTGTTTGTATTCAGTCTGGTTTAGCACTGCCAAAGACAGGCCATTTAAGTTTTGTACACTGACTGTCTATCACAAGGCAACTTTAGGCAGAGAATTTAAAAAAACCAACAACTTCTGAGCTTCCAAAATTCTGGTGACCTGCCTTTCTGAGCACCTTTAGCACAACACATGCCAGCAAATGAGGCTGAAGCGAGGCAGGTGTGTGCCACAGTTCCACACCAATGAAACCGGGGACAGCAGCATAGGCTTCACAGCTTCAGCTCCACAGAAGCTCAGCTGGCGCACGCTCGTGTGGGGCTCCACAAGGGCTGTCTTCAAGGAAACCCTACCTGCTGCTCACCATAGAAACCTCCTGAGCGACTCCCTAGAGGATGCGCACGGGCTGAGGAGCAGGCCCGGCTGCCGACGCAGGGCCCAGAAAGCACACCGCAGGGCAGGGGGGAGCGCGCTGCCCGCTCCTCGCGAGCGCTGGGCGCCCCACCAGACTCACCACTCCTCTCCGATCCTGTAGACGTAGACAATGTTGTCCGTTTGGCCGATGGCGATCTTGGTGGAGTCCGGGGAGAAGGCCATGCCTTTGACCACGTAGCTTCTGCGGCCGTACTGCGGGGCGGACGGCGGCGTGAACCCCGCGGCAGGGCCGGCCTGCCCCCAGCGGGCTCGCCCGGCCAACGGCCCGCCGCGGCAGCGCAGCCCGGGCCCCGGGCCCTCACCTTGGCGTCCGAGGGCTTGGTGGAGAACTTGTCGCGCCGCTCGCCCTGCTCGTCGTACAGCAGCACCACCCGGTCCGCGGTGCAGACGGCGAACCGGCCGCTGCTGGCCGACCAGGCCACGCAGGCCACCCGCGCGGGCCCGTCCTGCGGGGCACACACCGCCTCAGCACCCGCCCCCGCCGCCCCGCACCCCCGCTCCCCCCCGCCCGGGCCCGACCTGCGGGGCCAGCAGGGTCCGCACGTGCCGCAGCTGCATCGCGCCGAACGCCAGGAACGGGACCGGGACCGGGACCGGGACAGGGACGGGACCGCGCCACTGCCGCCGCGGGCCCACCTCGCCCCGCCCCCCGTTGCCCCGGCAACCCCAGCGACTCCGCCGCTGTGACGTCAGCGCGCCGAGCCCAGCCGCGGACGGCCGTCCCCGTCTCATCCCCCCCCCCCGCACCTCCCGCCGCCGCGGTAGCGGCAGGGCTCGGCTCCGGCTCCGGCTCCGGCCCGCCATGGAGGCGCTACGGGCGGCGGGGCGCGCCGTGCTGCGGAGCCCACGCCTCGCCCGGCACGGCCTGGGGCTTCGCCGGCGGCGCAGTGAGTGCGGGCTGCGGCTGCCGGGGAGCGGGCAGGGGCTGCGGGCCGGGGCCGCGGGCCCGGCAGGGAGCAGCGCTGTGGGGCGGCGGGCGGGCTGTGGGGCGGCTGTGGCAGGGCCTGGGGACAGGCTGTGGGTCTGAAGGCCGGGGCGGGCAGCAGCGCTGTGGGGCGGGGGGGGGGCTGCGGGGCGGGGGGGCTGTGGGGCAGCTGTGGCAGTACCTGGGGACAGGCTGTGGGGCTGCAGGGGGGCGGGCAGCAGTGCTGTGGGGCGGTGGGGGGGGGGCTGCGGGGCGGGGGGGCTGTGGGGCAGCTGTGGTAGTGCCTGGGCACAGGCTGTGGGGCTGCAGGGGGGCGGGCAGCAGCGCTGTGGGGCGGGGGGGGGGCTGCGGGGCGGGGGGGCTGTGGGGCAGCTGTGGCAGTACCTGGGGACAGGCTGTGGGGCTGCAGGGGGGCGGGCAGCAGTGCTGTGGGGTGGGGGGGGGGGGGCTGCGGGGCGGGGGGGCTGTGGGGCAGCTGTGGTAGTGCCTGGGCACAGGCTGTGGGGCTGCAGGGGGGCGGGCAGCAGCGCTGTGGGGCGGGGGGGGGGGGGCTGCGGGGCGGGGGGGCTGTGGGGCAGCTGTGGCAGTGCCTGGGCACAGGCTGTGGGGCTGCAGGCCAGGGCAGGCAGCAGCGCTGTGGGGTGGGGGGGGCTGTGGGGCAGCTGTGGCAGTACCTGGGGACAGGCTATGCAACTGGAGGCCGAGGCGGGCAGCAGCGCTGTGGGTGGCTGGCCTGGCCCTCCCTGCCACTGTCCCCTGGCTGCCAGCCTCTTGCCCCACTTCTGAATTGAGGCCACCCGCACCGGTGGGCTGCAGAGCCCTGCGCGGCTGCGACAGGCGGTGTGTGTGGGGGTCAGGTGCTGGAACGTGCTGCGCGTCAGCCGTGGGCACCCTCTGCAGCCCCCAAACCACTGCTCTGCGCCTGGTCCTCCGCAGGCCTGGACGTGTGTGCAGGGGGTGCAGCAGGCCTGCACGTTGCTCACCGCAGGCTGACTGCCGTGCTGTCTGCGGCACAGCCATGTCCGAGATGGACCCCACAGAACCAGCAGGAGCCCTGTGGAGTGGGAGGGCTGTGCCTGGGCTTGCTCTGTCACAGCTGCCCAAGGGCTTTGTTGGAGCAGCAGAACTCATGCTGGCAGCCCCAGCACATGTAGGCTGTTTTCAAAGTTCAGAGTGAGACCGTGCTCTTCTACCCTGGGTGGAGGTCCCTGACGCCTGCGTGGTGTCAGGTGGGTTCCCTGGTAGTTGTCATTTGTGCAGGAGTATGCTGTGCAAATAAGGTCTCCTGATTTCCCTGTGGGTTCAGGTGATTCCAATTATGAGTCGAGGCTGCCTGCAAGTGTGCCAGTAATGTTCAGGGAGCTAATCCCAAGAAAGATGAAAAATAATCCTGAAAAGTATTAGTTTAGTGTGAACAGTAGATACCTAGGCAATTCCCAGGGAAGTGGACATGATGTTTGTAGCAGAGCGTGTAACTACTGTGTTCCTGTTCCTTCCGTCCTCTGTGGGCTGAATCCTCAAGAAGAGAGAGACAGTGACTCCTTGTGTCTTAGCCCTTCTGCATATCTCCTCTCTCACCATCCTTGTGCTCTTTAGGATTTGAAGAAAGTAAATGTGTGCTAACATCTGCTTCAGCTCTCCTTGAAAATTATCACCAGCAAGTGCTTGGCATGAGAATTGTTCCTTTGTGGCGTACTAGTCTGATAACTAAAGCTTCTGCTTTCAGTGAGAGTGGACTTTCTGTTGAAGCCAAAGGCTTTGTCTTGTGGGAGCAGAGGTCGAGTGGATGCTTCTATGGTACTTGCTCTCTGTGTTCTCTGCCAACAGCAGTGGTGTCAGGACTGACTGTAGGGCCTGGGCTGCTTCTCCCACCAGCACATCTGCTGTGTGGCAGAACATGCTGGTAAAAAGCTAGTTTCTGAAGTAAGCTGGAGATGCTGAGGGCTGTCCCTAGGGAATCTTTCTTGAGTGAACAAACACTCTGCCCTTTTGTTTTTTTTTTTTTTCCTTGACTGCAGCAGTGGGGTTTGAAAAGAGAGGACACAGGAAACAGAAGCCAGTGCCCCTTTAATTCTGTGACCTGCAAAGTAATGCACGTGGGAGCTCTCTTCCTTCTGTTCATTGGACTTGTCATAGCATGTGTTTTCCTGCAAGCTAGTTTGCATCCTTGAAATAACATTCTGAGCTCTTCCTTAACACAGAAGCTTTGTGGTGCAGTTGCTTCCCAGTCACCTCAGCTTGGATCGTGAGCATTGGACAAGCTATTCCTTCCCTGCAAGCTGCTGCTGCAAATGATAGCTACTAGAGGGCTTGGCTTTGGATACATTGGGACAGCTTGGGGATTTTGATCTGATTGAGTGTGGCAGCAAATGCTGCTGTTCCTGAGGTGTGCCAGCGGTTCAGGTGGGTGAAATTAATGCAGAGAACATCCTGCTTGTAGTGCAATAGATGAGACCCAGGAATGCAAGGTTTTTGCAGGTAGCAGTGAACACTGCAGCATCTGAGGCCCTATGCAGGTATGTAGGAGCTTACTATCTATGCTGACAGAGCCTGTACCTCCAGGGATGGAGGACTAAAGCTTTGAGGGTGAACTGTCTCTCATTCTGTTCCTCTTCCAAGAATGTTACAGAGGTAGGAGAGTGCCCTGTTGAGTGCAGGTAGCAGCACTACTGCTGGGAACAGTGAAGCTGCAACAAGATGGGGTGGCTGTGCTGGGACTAGCCATGGGGCTGCTGGCATGTGGCTTCTAAGGCATTTTGTCTTTGCAGAGCTTCCTGAGAGCTGGGCTGATATGCAGGAGCCTCTGCTTGAGGGGATGTGCTTCACTCTCAAGTATCTAGGCATGACGCTGGTAGAAAAACCCAAAGGAGAAGACATGGCTGCTGCTGCCATCCACAGGATCGTGGCCACGGTGAGACCTGGCTCTGGGGCCCTGCTGTGCCGGGGTGAAGACCCAGTTCAGAGCCCAGCCTCTGGACTCCGGGAAGTGTCCATGTCCCAGCCCTGAACCCCAGTGAGAGACCACGCCCTCCCAAGAGGAGGGTGTGGCATGCAGGAGGCTGGCTGGTCTCTGACTGTGGTGGAAGCTGTCTTCCTGCAGGATAGCTGCAGCTCCCTGCTCCCACACTGGGAATACGGCTAGGAACAGAGCTGTGTTTGTCACAACATGGAGGAGAGGGTGAAGTACTGGGGGAGGTGGGGTCTGTCCTTTCCCATGTGCATGGCAGTAGTGTGAATGGATTCCAGGGGTGTTCTATGCAGGGCATGCCTGATCTCCGGGCTCTGCTTTCCCATCCCTACAGCAGGAGCCTTTGCAGCAAGGGTCCAAGTGGGTGGCACTCTGTAGAGAGTCTGGGGGACTCCTGCCAGTGAGGGGGGTGAAGACCTTTGCCAGATTTACAGAGGTGTCTGGTGTCTCCCCACTGCCAGGCACGGGTGGGAGCTCGCAAGTTCCAGAAGGTGATTCTGACAGTGTCTCCGAGGGGCATCTCACTGCAGGATGCAGACACAAAGGAGGTGGTTGAGAACATCTCCATCTACAGGTGGGCATGGTGTGTGGAGGGGCCTGGGTGTTTCCCAGCAGTGAGCTGGAGAGTGATGGGATCCCTGAGCAGCCAGGGAGGGCTGGGCCTTCTGTCAGTGGTACCTTCAAGTTTAGGTCTTTCTTTGGTTCCCTGAGGCCCATGCCCTCTCCCCGCTGTGTCCTGCAGCACTGCCTGGGGCTGAATGCAGACAGGGTCCTGGGTGGCCTTGAGTTATGGGTCAGTCCATCTGTCTTTTCTCTGAGCCCTGCTTGTCTCTCCTGACATTCAGGCAGGATGGTGAGGCTGGAAGACTGGCAAGTTAGGGCAGGACTGTCTCTCTCCACTGACGCAGGACTGCCCTTCTGGCTGCAATGGTGTGAGGGTGCCATAGACTGTAGCTTACTCGGGCTGGCTAGAGGCAGTTGCTGTGAGAGCTGATGTGGGGTGTTTTTACTGCTGCCAGCTGTGCTTTGGCGGGGTTGGGTGTCTGTGGGTGCTGGGTGTGAGGGGAGTGTGGGTGCAAACTGGTGGCTAGATGGGAAGCAGAGGCAGGACATCTCTTTGGTGCAAAATTTGTGTCTCGGCACCAGAGCTGATGTGCCAAGGCAGACCATCCTACTGCTTGGCCTCCAGTTGTGTCCTTGGAGGCAATCACCCACCCTTCTGTGCTCCTTTTGCCTCGGTGCTTGAGGTCATGTGTTGGGTTGAACTGGACATCAGAGGACCAAGGAGCACACTGGGGCAGCGCGGGAGGGAATGCCTGTGGGTGCAGCGCTCTCTTACTAGCTGTAGGTGCCAGGCAGCCTCTGGTCCTTGCTGGGGATGTTGGGTTGCCTAATCATCTGGGGCAAATTAAAGCCTCAGGCTGTCAGCACTGCTTGTTGCTGTGTTGGGAACACAGCAGAAGACCTGTGCTGGGGGTTCCTTGTTGCCCTGATCAGCTCCTCTCTGCCTGCAGGATCTCCTACTGCACAACAGACAAGCTGCAGAACAAAGTCTTCGCTTATGTTGCCCAGAGCCAGGAGAGCGGGGCACTGGAGTGCCATGCCTTCCTATCACCCAAGAAGAAGATTGTAAGTGCTTCACTTCTGCTCTTGGCTCTGTAAGGTAAGGGTGGGAGCAAGGGCCTTCCTTCTCCCCCTTCAGAGAGAGAAGGCCCTTACCTCTGTGTACCTCAGCTGAAAATGGAGCCAGAGAGCATGTGTGCTCTCACACTGTAGAGGCAGTTGATGAGCAAAAGGAGGTTATTCTGTCCCAGCTCCTCAGGGATCTCTTCTTGGGAATGGCTGGCCTAGGTGGGTAGACACACAGCATTGAGCTCTGGCCTTCCATGTGTGTGCTCTGCAGAGAAAGGCAGTGAGGGAGGCCTGGGGGCTCTCGGGTATCATGGCAGTGGGGTTGTCCTGGCTTGAGGGCCCAGATGGAAGCAGACATTCCCTCTCTTTCTTGTACACAGGCCCAGGCTGTGACTCTGACCGTGGCCCAGGCCTTCCAGATGGCACTGGATCTCTGGGAAGCAGCCCATGCAGGTAGGAATTTCTCAAACACGTCCCTCTGCCTAGACTTGGCATCAGAGTCTCCAGTGTGGGACGCTGTCTTGAGCTGTGCAGGGGAAAGATGGCTTGCTGCCTGACTAGTGAAACACACAAAGCAGAGTGTTGTCCCATCTGTTGTTTTCTCTGTCAGTGCCCCACATGGGGAGTCTGCCCTATCTCTGACTGAGGCGGAGTGGAGGTGTCCCCACTATCCATGCTGAATTCTTCTGCATTGCTGTGCTGTAGCACAGCTCAGAACCCTGTGGTGCCTGCCCTGAGTAGTGATTCTGCACCGTTGTTTGCATCTTCCCTTGAGCACAGCAGGGGTATCTATTCCTTGCCCACAGTCCTGCCTGTACATCCCCTGCTGGGCCTCCTCCAGGTTGCAGGCACTAACTCTGCTGCTTTTGCCCTGTCCCAGGCTCTAGGCAGGAACAGCCCCTTCACCCTTCATGTGTCTTGGAGAGCAGTGAGCCCGGCAGACCAAGTGAGCCAGCCCCCCCGGGGAGCCCTCCCTTCAGACACCAATTTGGGGTACAGTATGTGCAAGTCTGGCCCATGCCCAGGGCTGTCTTGCATTAGGGCAGGAAAAGAGTAACCCTGACAATAGCTCCCTCCTCCTGGCCTTCCAGGACCATGTCGATGTCTGCGCAGACCCCGTTGCACCTGGCAGCCTGATACAAATTGGGGCACTGTGCTCTGTCTGGCTCACAAGGCAGGCACGGTTCCTCAGGTGGTCTTTGCTCCAGGAGCCCTACTGTCAGGCCCAGCATTGCTGCAGCCCTCAGCCCTGCTCTGCTGGCACTGTCAGACGGGGAGCTGGGACCTGCTCTGCACACTTGGTGCCGTGGCTAGGGGTGAGACACTGTCTCTGGAGGAGAGGACCCATTGGTCACATCTTGCCAGCCTGGGCTAAGGCTCAGCCCTGCCCATCTGCACTACACCTACTGCATGTCCAGACCCAATCGGAGCATTGTCAGTGTTGCCGGTCTCACTGTGTCCCTGCCCAGGAGCCTCTGGACTGTTGGTCCTTGGTCTCATGCTTCCAGTGCTGGCCCAGCCTGGCAGCACTTGGGGTCATACTTGCTTGCAGACTGCTCCCAGGTGGTCCTCTGCCTGGCCTTCCAGCTGCAAGATGTGCTCACCCCATTCCTGTCCGTGGGCAAAGGTGTGCTGGGTGCAGCAGCTGTCTCGGCTTGTTCCCTGCTCACAGCCTGTGCTTGGTGCTCTGCTGGCTGGAGGGGATGCGAGAAGAGCCATGGTCTTTTTCTCCCCTTGTGTGGCTGTGTGCCTGAGCCCTGAGGGTTTCAGAAGCCCAGCACTGCAGTTACCATCTTTCCCCCTACTGCCTGTAGGCACCCTTTGTTTGTGCCATGCCTGGGGGGTGACTGTGTCTTGTGAAGGGGCCAGGGACTGCCCTACTGTTCCAGAACAGGCTCTGGGCAGCCCAGCTTCGCTCCTGGCAGAGACCTGCCCAGGCAGTGAAGTGTCATGGTGGTTTTTTGTTTGTTTTGTTTTGTTGGTTTGTTTACCAGGAGGAGGAAGAGGAGGAGGAAGATGATAACGTTGGTGAAACCTTATCTGGGTAGGTGGTGAGGTGCTGCTTGTGTTCAGGGCTCTCTCTGATGAACCCTGTCTTGTTTCCTTCTCTGCGCCCCATGCAAGGGTAGCTGCTGGGGCCATGTGTGTGGTGGGAGCGTGGAGGAGATCTGCATGGGAGCAAGGGGATGCTTCCTGCTGCTTTCTCTGCCTCTGTCAGCCAAGAGGTTGAGTGAACAGGGAGCTGAGCTGTGGAGGAGCAGATCTTGCAGTTCATAGAATTGTAGAATAGTTTGGGTTAGAAGGGACCTTTAAAAGCCGTCTAGTCCAACCCTCCTGCAATGAGTGGGGACATCTTTAACTCAGGTTGCTCAGAGCCCCGTCCAACCTGACCTCGAATGGTTCCAGGGATGGGGCATCGACCACCTCTCTGGGCAACTTGTGCCAGTGTTTCACCACCCTCATTGTCAAAAATGCCTTCCTTATATCTAGTATGAATCTACCCTCTTTTAGTCAAAAAACATTACTCCTTGTCCTATTGTAGTAATTAATTCTATCAGGGCTTTAGCTTTCCTAATCTGATTCCTGGCTGCTCGGACAATTTCTTTGTATTCCTCCCAGGTTACCTGTCCTTGCTTCCACCCTCTGTAGGCTTCCTTTTTGTGCTTGATGAAGGTATTAAACAGTACTAGTCCCTATGCGGACCCCTGAGGGACACCAGTCGCCACCAATCTCCATCTGGACATTGAGTCATTGGCCACTACTCTCTGGGTGCAACCATCCAGCCAATTCCTCATCCACTGAACAGTGCACCCATCAAATCTCTATCTCGCCAACTTAGAGAGAAGGATGTGGTGGGGGGACCATGTCAAAGGCCTTACAGAAGTCCAGATAGACAACATCCATCGCTCTTTCCTTGTCCGTTGGTGTAGTCACTCCATTATAGAAGGCCACTAGACTAGTCAGGCAGGACTTGCCCTTGGTGAAGCCATGCTGGCTGTCTCGAATCACCTCCCTGTCCTCCATGTGCCTTAGCATAGCTTCTAGAAGGATCTGTTCCAAGATCTTCCGAGGCACAGAGGTGAGGCTGACAGATTGGTAGTTCCCAGGGTAGTTCTTGGTTCAGCTTTTGCAGTGGAGCTGCGGGGAACAAATGCTGCACCTCAGGATGTACCCAGAGAAGTTACTTGTTCTGTTTCTGCCATTCTTTGCTAAGGCCAGCCTATCCAGACATGCTTCTCAGGTGAGACTCAGAGTTGTCCCTCTCCTCCCACTGATTTCACAGAATCACAGAATGGTAGGGGTTGGAAGGGACCTCTGGAGCTCATCTAGTCCAACCCCCCTGCTAAAGCAGGTTCACCTAGAACCCTGGGGCTTGGGCCAGGATGGAGGCCTGGTCGCACTGACTTCTGCATGGACTAGGGCCTGGGGCTGAGCTTGCTGGTGTCTGTCCTGTGCTTGGGAGGAGCTGATGGTACCAGTCCAGCAGTGGAGGATTAAACAGTAGGGCTTTGCAGAAGTGCCTGTGGTGGTGGGTATGAGAGGCCTGTTCCGTTGTGGCTGGCAGCTGGCACCTGACTGGAGTCTGTCAGCATCGCAGGGCTGAGCCTGGTCGGAGCTGGTGTCAACCAGGAACCAGTGCGTGCACAGACTGGAGCTGTGCATGTGGCCCTGCGAAGTGGCAGCCCTTTGTACGTGGGGGCTCCTGAGGGGAAGGAGATGTGGCTTTGCAGTCTCAGGATAGGCTGGCCTGGGAAAGGGTTTGGTAGCAAGTTGTCTAGGGCCTTCTGTACTCCGAGCACTGCTGCGCCGTGCCTGCGTTGTCAGGGTCATGAGCATGCTGCGTCTCTCAGCAGGCCTTGCTTGGGGTATGATGGGTGCTCTGTTCTCTTCCAAAGCAGCATGGAGGAGCTGGGGACAGGACCTCACAGCCCAGCAGGTATGTTCTTCCTTCAGTGCTGCTTTGCCACATCCCCCGGTATGTTCTTTGCAGGGGGAGGGGGCTGATGGCTCACCTGGGAAGTTCCAATTCCCCTCCCAGGCTGTGATGTGTTCCCAACCACATGCCTCATGGACCAGGTCTTCCTCCCTCTTGTTTTTCAGAGTCGGTACCTCTTGTGCCCAGAGTGAGCTCTCCTACTGCACAGCTACTGTGCTACCGCCTGGGGCAACCCCCAGACCGATGGAAGGAGCTGGGAGGGGCTGGAGACCTCCCTGCAGCTGGCCCCAGGACTGCTGGCCCCAAGACTTCCCTGGGATGACCAAGTCTCTGCAACAATGGACCAGCCGCTCAGGATTTACCCTGTGCCAACACCTGGGCCAGGCAGTGCAGTGGGCCTGCTGGCACTGCTGCCATGCAGCGCACAGACTGTGACACCCGTTCCCGGTCCTGCTCTCCGCCCGCATGAACTGCCTCAAACTGCAGCTGCTCCCTGCTCCAGGCTCGGGCTGGTGGCCTGGTGCTCCTTGCTCTGCCCACTCCCAGTGCATGCAGAGCCACCCCAAGTGCTCTGAGCCTGCAGGATGCAGCCAGTGCACCTCGACCCACGCTGTGTCTGACCTGCCTTGCTTGTTTCTCCGGCCGTGCTCCCTGTGGTGGCAGCTGGGGACCAGCTGAGGCTGAGCAGCCCACAGGAGACGGTGGAGGACTTGCTTGGCGTGTATGACCCTCGGGGGCAATAGCTCTTGGCTGGGAGGAGTGAGGAAGGCCTTGCCCCTGCAGTTGAGCCCTAGTAAGATGAGCTGGTTTTTAAAGGAAAGCTCTGCCTTTATAGGGAAATAAATGGAGTTTTTTACTGTGGTCATTTGGGTGTGAGTGTTGGATAGGGTGCTGTGCACAAGTGTGCAAGGTACTGGTGTCTGCTGCGCTGCCTGAGGTGAGGTTTCCTCACCTGGGGCAAGGGCCTGGGCTGTGCCTCAAGCTCACAGAGCCTGCAGCTGCCCTGGAGGTCCTTGGCTGCTGGCCCTGAGGGAGCTGTTTCCCCTATGCTGAGGGCTGCTGGGGCCCAGTGTGGCCCTTGTTATCTGGCACGGGGAGCTGGTGCAGACTGTGCTGGCCTGGTGTAGCTTGAGCACCTCTGAATGCAATCTGCATCAACGGGAGCTGACAGGACACAAGCCCCCTGTGTGCCTGCTCTGCTCTGGGGTGCATTTGCACTGCTGCATGCCTGGCTGTTGTCTGGAGACACAAGCAAGCCATGTGCTTGGTTTGGTTCCTCAGATAGAGTACGGAAGGCTTCGGCCAGCAGGTTGACTGGTTTCTCCAGCATGTAATAGTGTGCAGCTGCTGTCTGACTGAGGACCTTGCTTCTGGGTTCCTGTCACATTGCAGCACATCTCCCCTTCTAAGGCTGGTGACGCTGACAGCCCCGGCTGAGCAGTACTTTCTGTGTGCAGCCTGGGGTGGCAGAGCTGATCTCCCAGCGAGTGCTGCAGGCAGGTGCTGTAGGGAAAGCTTTGCACTCTAGGGAGGCTTGGGTGCCTGCAGGTCAGTCGAGCTGTGCACTGTGCTTCTCACTTGTGGTTTTGCATGTTGAGTCATGGTCTCATGCCTGTCCTCCCACAGCTGAGGGCACAGAGCAACCTGCAGATGTTATTGGGGTTGTTAGGGTGAGCAGGTCATTGTCAGGTCCTCAGCTTCGAACACTGAGACATGGCTGACCTGTTGGTGGTGTGGATTTAACAGCCCTTGACGTGGCTTCCTGCCCCGCGCTGAACCAGGATGCTTGGCATCCATGCTGTCCTCCAGCTGAGTACTGCTGAGGGGTGGAAAATGCTGCTGCTAATGCCAGCACACGCCGATTCCTTCACTCACATTTTGCTCTTGTCCAGTGAATAATTGTTCACTGTCTTCTGCCACTGGGGAGGACAGCGGGCTCTACCCTGCTGCCTGGTAGCTGTCACGTCTCCAGACAGAAGTGCTCCAAGCAGCCTCTCTCCCTGGGACTCAGGGTTGCTGCAGCGTGCTCTTTGCTGTGACTATGCTGAATGCTGCAGCCCTGTATGGCTTCTTGCAGGGGGACTTCATGGGTGCCAGGTCTGCCGTTATTCCTGGCTTCAACCAGCCATTGCTGCAGTGAGTGAACTGTTCCCCCCCATCTCAGCCTTGTGTGTGTGAGTGCTTTTGCCAAGTCTGCTCTGTTTTAGTGATGTACAAGCTAGCAATGGGTTCACCACCACCCACACGTGTGCTAATACTGTCCAACATTTCTTAAATTGGTGTGCCAGAATTGCTCTGCATTAGCCACACAGCGCTTTCCCTGTGCCACTGTGGTGCTGGTGCTGCAAGATGGGTGGGGGGGCTGTGTGTACCTCTATGCGTGTGCATGTCCTGCTCTGCCCTGGCACTGTGTCAGGCATTTGCACTGTCCCTTGCAGGTGACACCAAACTCATTCACATGGTGTGTGCTTGTATGTGCCTCAGAATATACTGTTGTCCAACACTGCTGCTGCCTTTCCTGTGCAGCACTCATTCCTGCAGCTCCCTGCCTTCCTGCACTGCCATGGTCTGAGAAAGCAGTGGTGGCTTGGGTGTGGGGGGTTTTTTTTGGGGGGGGGATGGGTATGGTGTCTTTTTTGCCTTAACACCACACCCTGATTTTACATTTAATGTGACAGACTTTTGTGCTGCTTTTTTCATTTAGCCACAACCACTGCATTTTGACATACATTTTTTGGTGTCTCCCCCAGCTCCTGGACTCTGCTGCACAGTCATGCTCCTTTGTTTCTGTGTGTGTGCCTTTGCTCTGGTTAAAGAACTCGTGATAGTAGGCATGTGTCTGCTCTGAGCCTCCAGGATAGCACCTCTGTACATTTACTTTTTAAAAATTTCCCTGACAGCCCTAATATTTTAATGTATCTTCCTAAAACCCAGAGCTTAGCTGGCAAAACAAGGTGGTTTGTCTCTCTGGCGCTATGGCCATGCTCCCTGCGGCCCAAGTTATATCACAGCAGCACCTGCACCCTACCACCATGGTGCTTTTGGTCCTCAGGGACCCCCTCTCACCTGACCAGGGAAGCAGCATAGCCCCCTCTGCTCAGCAGCTTGCTGGGATCTGGCTTCATTTTCCTTCCTGGCCCTGCTGCCGAGGTCTCTCTGCAGCCTGGCTGGTTTGTGCAGAGAAAGCAGCTGTGATGCCATCCTCAGTGGGACAGTCTGTGAATCTCATCTACCAGCATGACATGGCCCAGCATGCAACACTGGCACTCCCTCGAGGGCCAGAGAGGCGTGCAAGACGATCTTAGAGGACCTGCAGGTCTCCTTCTAAGGGCCATACATACATGTTCAAGAAGTGTTGGTACACACATGCACGCGCCTGCACCACCCCCCCCACCACCACCACACCCCCCCACCGCCCCGGCAACTCTGCAGGGACAATGCTGCCTTTGAGCCAGGATGCTTTTATTGAAAAGACCCTGCCACAGAGAGTCGCTTATCCTGTCCCTTCCCCACCTAGTCCTGCAGCAAGAGCAGAGCAGCACCTGGAACAAAGAGTCCTGAAAGTGCTTTACTGGGAGGTTTATTCCTGGAAGACACTGGATCCTGTGATGCTTGAGTCCAGGGCTGCAGAGCCAGCACCCCAGCTCAGTGATGGGCCGCAGAGCAGAGCATGGAGGGAGAGCAGCAGCCAGGGCACCAGCTGCCATCTCTGAAGCACAGAGCCTCCTTCTATCACCCTGTTCCCTCCTTCTGCTGGCAAGAGGGCATGCCAGGGCATGGCCTCAGCCTCAAACACAGAGCAGTGCAGATACCCAGTGAGAGACTTCTGCCTGCAGGCTCTGGGGAGCTAACAAGCAGTCCAGACATCACCACTTCACCAGCCCCAGGGTGGTAGATGGCTTATGTTGTCCTCGCACGAGCAGGCAGACTGGGCACATAGCAACAAATCAGCAGTCCACCATGGACCATTCAAGGGCATTCAGGGCCAGCCCTTTCTAACAGCTCTGTGTCACATTAGCCAACGTGTTGCAGGCCACGGGACCAGCTCCAGGAGCAGGAGCATCAGCAGTGACCATACCTCCGCAAGACAGAAGGAGCCAGGAGAGTGATGTGATGCTGTTGAAGCTGGGGTTGTCCCCAGAGCAGTGATGAGCTCTGCAGCGCGCATCCTGCTGAGCCTGCTGAGACCCTGCTGGGCCTCACCACATTATCTCCTCCAGGCAGCACAGGCATCGCACTGCTCACAGGGTGCTCAGCAGCTCCCCCCACAAACAGCTTGAATGTGTCAGGACTGAGCCCTATTAGGGAAACGGCAAAGCCACAGCCATGCCCTGGCACTGCCTGCTCCCACAGCTCTGTGGGGCTCGCACCACCCCACAGAATGGCCTCCTACCAGCACTCCCTGCCCTGGCTGCGCACACTCTGCAGGCCACCCAGGCACTGTGGCAGCACTAGCTCTTCATGCTCATTTGTGTCTTTGTCCCCTGCAGCAGGGACAGGCCTTGAAGCCCCTGCAGGGCAACGATGGGGTGCAGTGGAGCCCCGTTCTCCAGCAGGGATCCACTCTTCATCTGTGCTCGCTGGGCCCAGCTCCACAGACAAACCCTCCTGCCACCCAGCCACGACTTCCCTGGCAGTGCTGGGGCGAATGCCTGCACTGCCCCATCCCCTCAGCCTCAGGGCCAAAAGGGGAGCAGCTCCCACCCTCCGCAGGCAGCCCTCTGAGCCCAGGCACCGTGCTTGAGAGCAAGGTTTGCTCCAGGCTGCCTGCCAGGCAGGCATCCGGCGCCCCACGGTTGCCCCCAGGCCTTTGGCGAAGCCCGAGCGCAGGGATGGTGCCTCCGCTCAAGCCAGCGCACCAGCCCCTCTGCTCCCCTGGGCTTGCACCCCTGGACTGGTGCTGTGGCCTCCCACCCTCTCTCAGCTCCGCGCGCCACCGTGGCAGGGGAGCGGGGCCAGGCATGCGGGACGGGCAGGGCCGCGCACGGCATGCACGGCTGGGAGCTGGCTCCATGCACATCCTTGGACAGGCGCCCTCGGGAAAGCGTAAGTTCTGATACGCGGATCTTCGCATGCAGAGTTCCAGGCCAGGCACCTGGTGCTGCCTCTTCTTCCAAGGCCTGCTTTGGCTCTGGCAGGACGCCCAGGACCCCAGACGCAGAGCTGGTGCTGCACTTACACCTCGATTATATTGACCGAGGGAGACTTCTTCTATGAGAGAAAAATCTGCTTTAAGACCTTGGTTTGCTAAGCCCCGGGGTTTCAGACCCCACAGCAGAGCCCCCAGCCTCCCATGGCAGGCACCACGACCAGCGGAATTCCTCTGCAATAGGGCTGCCGCTAAGCCCTCTGCCCTGAGCTGAGGTGTGGGTAAGCTGCAGCAGAGACCTGGCTTCAGCATCTCCCTCAGGAGACCAAGGGAGCCAACCATGAAACCCAGGCCTTTTGCACTGATGTGCTCTCTTGGCAGAAAGGTTCAGGTAGCCCAGCTGCATCACCTGGTGCCCTCCCTCCAGGTGAGTCCCTTCACATACTTGCCTCCCCAGGAAGCCTTTCTGCCCACTGCTGTGCCCCAGTACTCCTGGGTGAAACCAGCCCCGCTGCCCCACACTCTTCAGATTCCAAGGCTTGCAGATGTCTGGTGACTTCTCTCTGGTCCCTAGTGGCTGCCGTGCTACACCTGATGCCCTTGGACAGGAGGTAGGTGCCAGGTCAGAGCACAAAAGGTACGCAAGGGGGTAGGAGCCATGGGGCAGAGACTCCACAAAGCATGGCATGACCGGGGTGGGGGAACAGATGAGACCTGCTGAGTTCCAGGCATGTCTCACTGCCATGCCCCTCATGACAGCTCTGGCGTGTGCCAAGAAACTAAAGGCTGTGGGTGGTGAGGTGGATTTTCTCATAAACTGTTGTAAGCACGAGCAGGCACTTTCCTTTACGCTAAAAGGAATGTGTTCATTGAAGGGCACAGCAGCTATGTGAATTCAGAGAAGGTGCTGGGAAGGGAAGGGTCCTGGTTGCTGCACATGTGTGTTGTAGCTGAGCACTTGCACTCTTAAGTAGGGTGCAGAAGGCAAGAATCCCAATGACCACACTTTACAACACGGCTCAGATCAAGAGCTGCACCATTGTCTGATACTTCACAGCAGCCTGGCCCTGAAGCCAGGAGGGGAAGTGAATGCAGAGCTTTTTCTTTCCTGTACCTTGTTCCCAGCTTTGAAATGAAGGACTTCAAGAATAAACTTGCAGTGTTGTCACCTGCAAGGATGCCAAGAGTATGGTGAATGCAAAAACACCAACTGAGGGGTATCAGCCCTGTACAGGTGAACTTCACAAGCAGCAAGAACAGGCCTTTTCACCTGCCTTTGTAGCCCTGTATGAGCAGGGTCAGTCTGAAGCGGGGATCTAAGAGGAGAGATCTTTTTGGCAAGCAGTAATCAGGAAGCTGGAAAATCTGGAGGAGAAGAACTGGGGCCTTGAAGTCCAAACAGCAAGTTTCTGCTCCTGACATCTGCTGGAAACCAAGACGTGGAAGCAGAGGGGCAGTTATGCAACACAGTGAGTAGAGTTCCCACCATTGATAGAGGAGGCAGATGAGACACAAGGGAAAACGTAATGCAAGGTCTTGCTAGAACATGTGCATCAGGGTTATAAATCACTGTCTTTGTCAAGTAACAAAAGGAGAGGTGTTAGGTGCTGCAGGAACAGACAGATGAAAGTACTGCTCCCTCCCCATCCACAGCCCGGCACAGTACCTCCATTAGGGTGGGGAAGCGGCTCTGGGGTTCCAGTGAAGGCAGAAAGCGAGCAGTGATAAACCAGTGCAGGAACCGTAAGAACAGCTGCCCAGCTTGTCCACCTCCTGCTCCTGAGCAGGCAGGAGCCAGACCTGCCTACGGGATGCAGAAGAGGTGCAGCCTTGGGGGGGGCATGGTAAAAGGGCTGTTACAGTGAGAGCAGGTACCACCTTGCAATGTGGGAACCATCCCAGCCAATATATCCTGCTGTGTCTTCCAGTGTTTCTCCTGCAGTCACTCATGGGGCACACACACTGCCCCAGAGAGTCGAGGGTTCACTGCACCTAAAACCCCTCAGTTTTTAGGGTGAGACCATGAGCTCGGGTGTTCCTGTTTCCGGGGAAAGCCAGAACCTGTCCAGGCAGCAAGCCACAGCAGATGTCGCATGCCATCCCTCCCACCAGCCCTCCCCACTCACCTTGCTCCGCAGCAGCCCTCCACTCGGTCGCTCTGGTGTGCTGTGCTCTGAGGACGGCTTTGTCTTTTCCTTGTTGTTGTTGGAGTCGTTGTCCTTGATGATGTCATACTGTCTGCAGAAGAGGGCGATCACCGCTGCCGAAAGACAGGGGGTGAGGACTCCCTCACACTGGCTGCCCTCTGCCTCCCCACAACATCCCAGCTGGAGAGCAGTCAGGCCCAGGGCACCCTGGGGTGCTGGTCACCCACATTCTCCACCTGTGTCAGCTTGGACCACCCTAGGCGCCTCTGCATGTGTGGTCAGGCCAGTGTCCTTGGGCAGCTGAGACACGGACGCAGCTAAAGCCATCAGGGCACACATGAGGTGTGTATGGCTCGGGGCTCTGAGGCCAAAGGCAAATGTTGAGGCACCTGGAAAGGGCCAGCCCTTGAGGTCAGCGAGCAGTTGAGTGGGTGTCTGAGTGCCTCCAGCAAGGCACTAAAGTTATTGGTGAAGTGCCTGTGACCATCACAAAAGCCAGCCTCTGGCTTTGTCCTGTCTTGCAAACTGACTGACTGACTGTGGAATCAATCATTCTGTCATGGTTTTACAGCACCCATCTCACGCAGCACACGTCCCACACCTTGGGAACCTGGACACCGGGCTCTGAAGCAATGCTTTGAACTGTAATCATTAGGTGTATTGGATCCATTCAAACCACAGTGCGTTATCACAGCCACCCACAGACTGGCCCCAATTTCTCCCTGTTGGCACTCTGACACACCAACCTGCACGAGGTGTAAGCTAGCAGCAGCCATCTTGTATTTTCTTTCAGTGAACTAGAAAAGTGTTCAAGGCCAGGACAAAGAGAGATTCTTGCAAGATGCCATTAGCAAATCCACATTTACTGGGAAGGGAGTAGAGGACAAATTACTTCCCATTCACAGCAGCTGCATGTAACCTGTCAGGAGCTGACTGCTATCGCCTAGGCTTCCTTGCTCCCAGGGAAACCTGCTGTTTGCTAGAACACTGGCTTTAATCAGGTGCTGTACAGGAGCAAATCACCCACCTCACAGGTTTAGTAGATTGAGGTACAACCACTACTAGCCAGTGCAGCAATGTTATCAAATGTCAGACAAGCTAGCTAAGGACAAAGTTACATGATAGTTGGTGTCAGCTGGGATGCTCCCACCCTGTAATCCTGTATTGTTTGAGTCCCACATTGCCTCCTGCTCTTCCAGCACTCTTTGTGGACCCTGGATTGCACCTCTGCCCCAGCCTGCCAGAACGCTGCTTGTGGCACTCACCTGCCCACATGAGCAGCACAGCCACAATGATGATAATCTCGCCTGTCTGCAGCTGCCTGTCTTTGTCCAGCCCTTCCATGGTGATGTCACCTGCAGAGAAGAGAACCCAGGCAGGACTGGCAGCAGATACCACAACCTACTTCAAGATCAGCAACACTTGAGGATCTGAGGAGTTCCAGAGGAGAGAGGCCCACCTCCCCTAGACAATGGGGAGGTCTAGGACATCTTGGCTAGGGAGAGGACATGCAGCCTGTGGCTTTCCTGCATCAGATAAACCATTCTAGCTACCAAAGGCAGTTAGGGATTCTAACAGCTTGTTTGGGTTCATGTAGGAACTACACAATGCATGGGAGTAATCACTGAGGTTACTCCCTACGTAGGGACCAGGGCAGGTTAGAAAGGTCCTAAGATGAACACAAAAGTTCTGAGGAAAGTTAGCCATCTGCTTGCCCTGTTACACTCTTTCTCAAGTCCCTCTCTTACGGCCAGTGTGGGCGGCAGACTCCCATGCCCAGTGGACCCCCTCTGAGCATCATCTCTCTTGGATTCTTGTATCATCTCTGATGGACCAGCATGTAGGCAACCCCAAAGCAAGAAGGCACAACATGGATATGAGTAGGAAAGGAGACTGTGGGGTTCTGTCATTTGTCCTTCGGTAGCTTGCAGGCTGGGAGATCTGAGAGACCATTCAATATTTGCTTCCTATGGGCAGCAGCTGAGCAGGCCACTGCAGTTGTCCTGGCCACAGCCTACTTAGCTGAATAGGGTGCCAAGACCTGGAATAGGAGGGCTGTAAACTAGGGCTTGGGGACATTATCGTGGCCGTAGTGGACACAACTGCAGCTTGTACAACCCTGCTACCTGCTATGACTCTGTGTGTCCCAAGCAGCCTGCTGCACAGGGCAGCACCTTCCTCACTTGCTGCTGGATCCCTGGCCGTGTGCTGTGGAGACCTCCAGGTGTGGCCCCACCAGCGGGACTTGGGCGAGCTGGAAGGCGCTGCCTCACCTTGGTTGGAGCTGTTGGAAGGGAGGCGGTCGGTATCCTTCAGGGTCCGGAAGTGGACACGCTTACTGGCCTGGCTTTCTCCATACAGGCCGATGCTCTGCACCTGGATGATGTAATCAGCATCCTCCGCCAAGTCCCACAGCACGCAGGCCCGGTTGGTGGTGTTCACCTCCCGGATGAAGCGCTGCATCTGTCCATCTTGCCGCTGCCAGAGTGAAGAGCTGTCATCCCCAGGAGGCTGTTCCCAGCTGCACCAGGCACAGGCCCCTGTCTGCAGAGCTGTGCTGGGCACACTGCCCTTACTCCTCCCTTCCCGGGCAATCATCCACCCCTGGGGTGGGCCAGGCTGGCCAGCACTTTGCTATGCGGCATCCCTGTGTGGCCTGAGAGCCAGCTGCCTCTCTGGAGAAGCCACCATCATCTGGGGCTGTGGAGGTGGAGCAAGGCAAGCAAAGAAGGGTTATGTCATGGCTGAAGCACCATCCTTATCCAGAGAAATTGCAGGGAAGCCACTGGAGGGACAGCTAACCCCAGTGCAGCCCAAGGTCTGTTGCCTCCCACCAGGATGGACAGCTCATACAGGGAGCCCTGGCAAGGGCTGCTCAACAGCAGAGGTGTCCTCAGGCAGGTGCCAGAGGAGCTCCAAACTGCAGCAAAAGGGCTGACATAGGAGCATGCTGGTAATCAGTGAGAGGGGTCCCCAGCCCCCTGGGGACAGAGCCTGGATACCTGCTGTAAGATGGCATAGCCGATGACCACGTCTCCTTCTGGGACGTCCCAGGAGACTGTGGCAGAGTTTGCCTTCAGCTGCGTCACAGTCACGTTGACAGGGGATGGTGGCCTGTCTGGGTGAGCCAGGGACGGACCGAGGCAAGGCACAGGAAAGAGGCAAAAGAAGATGTCTCAGAACAGGCACTCGCCCCTGCACACCACCATGGGGGGACCTCTCCAACATCTGCCCATGGCAGCACGTTGGCCAGGGCTACAGGGAACAGCTTCTCCAGTGATTCTGTCCCGACGACAGGAGCGGCACAGCAGGTGCACACGGCTGAGCCCCTGCCAGCAGCAACGCATGCATGGCATGGTGCTTCTGGGCTAGTGGGCAGCTGCCCACTGTGGGGGAAGGGGGGGTGGATGTGTATGTGCAGGCACAGAGCTACTCCCTGCCTTGTGCAGCTACCCCTCTGTGGCACCTGCTGGCTTTGGCAGTCTTCGCTCGCTGGCCAGGACTCCTCCCTGCCTGGCTGTTGGTGAGAAATGTGCTCACTGCACACCTCACCCTCTGCAGTGTCCTACAGCAGGGGAAGGAGGACAAGCCCGTGAGGCATCTGACTGACTCTTCTCTAAAGGGCTTGCTTGCAGTGGCAGACATAGCCCATTGCTCATAATACATGTTCCACATAAAAGCGATTAGCAATGCTGACCACGTGCTCAGGCTGTCAGACCCAGCTAAAGACACAAAGGGCCCCCAGCAAGCTCCTTCCACCTTGCAGACATCGAAATGGGAAATGCATGAAGGCCTGTCCTAAGCAAAAAAGAAACAGAGTTTAAGAGACTGTTGTGGCAATTTAACCAGTCTCTGCAGCTCCAAATCACACGAAAAGTCCCTGCAGCCTGTCTCAGAGCACTGCAGACACCCTGCTATCAGAGAGGAGAATGACATTCCCATCAGTTCTTTATGAGGGCAGCTGCTTGCAGACCTGAGGTACCTTCACTGCTGCTCAGATGTTCATCTGCTGGAGAGTTTACTTCATTCAGCTCCAGCACTAGCAGAAGCAGGGCTGCCTGGCATGACACGCTTCTGCACAGCCTGGGCACAGACTAGATTCTTGGCAGGGAAGTCCCATGTTTCTGTAGGGTCCAGAAAGTCCAAACAAATCCTACATTAATGGAATTCTTCAAACAAGACTGTGACGGCAAAATCAGGCTCCTCTAAGCTCTGGGGCTGCCCTGTGGATGTGCACATCACGAACGCCTGGCACACCACCCAGAACTGCGTAGGAAGCAGCCCAGACACAGTATTTATATATCAACTGTGACAGAAAAATGGGGCAGCTTGGAATAAACACACTATGCAACTCAATCTGGCCATCTCATCTGCCTGGCATTCCTCGCTACTCTAGAGTGGGGAGGAAAGCCCAATGCAGAAGGCAGAGCTGACTTTCCCAGCAGTGCGATGCCATTGGCTGCAAAGCTGGCAGCAACACAGCCACTGCTATCCTTCAGAAAGCTGGCCTGATTGACCCACGGTCTGCACCATCACCATTTTGAGATTTCACAGCACTAAGCATATGGCAAGAACCTACACAGGTACACAGACCTGCATATAAAGCCAAATTTTGTCTGCAAATTAGACACAGAAGCGCATGAAGAAAGACACTGAGGCTGCTGTTCATGTATCCTCTTTCCCTGTAAACAAGACAGTGTCATTCTACAAGCTGCTTGTGTAGCACAAGTTCAATGCTGTGATTTACACAGGTAGAAAAAAGCCCCAGAGGGCACCTAAGTACAAGAAAAAAAGAGAGCCATAACACCAACAACAACCACAGTTAGAGTGACAAGGAAAGGTAATTTCTGCAGGTCAGCTATTTAAATACATCCATTCACATTTGAATGTCCCCAGCTCCAGATCAAACCAAGAAAAGGCTGTGATTCCCACACAGGTTTGTTGTCTGCCACGAGCAATTAAAACAGATAGGAGGGTCACCCACAGAGCCCAGAAAACTTGTTCTCAGAGAGACACTGGGGCTGTGTCCTCAACAGAAGCCTGACGCATCACCAGGAGATACAGTCACTGAAGATAACATGAACAAGGACATTCCAGGATGCTGCGCCTTTTCTTTCAGAACAGGAGGCTGGAAAACTGGAAAGGATTCAAAGATACACTTGAACACCCTTTATCCCATGAAAAATGTGTCTCCTTAGAGTTTTGCCAGTAGGAATCTGGTTCATCACTCTAATCTGTAAGAGGGAGTCTCTGAGCCACGTCCTTATCTGCACACCCCGGTCTCCCACACGCTGACAGCAAAACAGGCTGAATAAAGCTGCAGTCCCCTGGCCACTGACTGGGACTGACACAGGAGATCAGCTCCCCACAGATGTGGTCTGTTTTTCTGCTCCAGTCATGGCCAGTGTGCAAGTTAGTTGCACAACTAATAGCTTAGGTGTAGACAGCACCCTGTCAGGTACCATGTAACCAATCCCTTGCACTGTCCCAGGCAGAAGGATTTCAAAGTGTGGAGGTAGGCTGAATGTTTCTGCTAGGCTGCAGGCAAAAGAAGAATAGTTGTCCAAGACTACTACTATGCCAGAAAATATAATGAGATCAGGAACACCCCAGGAATCCAGTGGCAGAGACTGGTCCTGGGAGCTGCTTTGGTCTGAACCACCCAGCATGTGCTCAAACCACTCCTGGGTGTGGTTCAGGAGTTAGCACCAGCCACGAACCACTCCCAGTAGGCAGCACTAATGTGCTCCCCTCTTTGGAACTCATGAGTTTAGTTCTATGGATGGGACCAGACCCTGCCAGCTGGCAGGAACCTGGTGCTTCACAGGATACATCTACAGTAATAAATTAGGCAGCTTTTTACATCTAACAGAATGAGAAGAGGTCTGAACACAGCCAAAGCAGGCAGTTGAACTTCCCAACCTTTAAGTGTATGTGAGGAAATTAAAGGCAGGGTCTGACATCTCTGCAACACAGAAGTCTGTGGATGGAGCTTGTAGCAGGTTTCCTGCTCTGCACAATAATTTTCTAGGCTTCTGCAGAGAGCCCAGCTTGGCCCAGCCCAGGTTTTTGGGCTGGGGATGCTGAGACATGGCCCTGGGGCTGAGTCACTCTGATTTGAGAACAAGAGTATTGCACTGAATCATGAGCCACGCTGCTGTGTCCACATGGGGCTGACAGTATTGCCTGAACCATACTTGGCCAGAGCTTGCACAGGCCTTGTATAGGGACCTTCACTCACTGGCAGCAGAAGGGCATCCCGGGGGGGGGATACTAACCTGGTATCAAACTGCAAAGACAGTATACTCAAAGCCAGCATGACTGGCTATTACACCTAGAGCCAATCCCCAAATATCCCAAACGGAGAGAGGGGAGGGTGAGAGCACATGAAGGCACAGCAGACCCACATTGCGCATGGCTAGTCAGCACTTCAGACCTCACGCATCGTAAACGCACTTTGTGCAGGCTTCAGGCAAGCAGACCTGAACCTGTGTGCCAGTGAGACCTGAAGGTGTCTAGGTTGCAGTTCTTCATTGGAAAAACATGTGTCCCTTGGTCAGTTTGCAGTTCAGCAAACTGCAGAAAAGACATTTCTGAGCTCATGGGATTTGCATGCCTAGCGGGAAGAGACAGGACAAGAAGTTTCAGAAGTCAAAACTAGAGAAGTTCACCCTAGAAACACAGGGCAATGTTTAATCCCAAGGACATGCAAGATGAGACCTCACTGAAAGTCATTATGACAAGACCTTCAAAGGACTGCTCACACAGTGTATGATCCCCATACACAAAGCTTTGTGTATGATCCCCATATTAAGCCTAACATTCTCCAGTCTGCTCTGCAGCTGAGGTCGGAGCAGTTTTATGCCAGAACTGTTGCCATAAAGATCTGGCTCCAAAAAACATACTCTCTGACGCCAACTATTAATAACATTCCTGTAAAGCCAAGATGCTCCAACACCCTGCTGGGCTCTCCAAGGAAAAGCATGCCACAGTTAAACTCCGCCCAATGCATTAACGACTAATGATTCTGCATCATTTATAAGTTATCCAGCTTCACTTTTGATTAAAGCCATATTAAGAAATGGGCACCACCACAGAAAGAGCAACCACTTACTTAAGCCCTGGCACACCCTTTTGTCCTGTCTACAGCAGTGCGTTCCTTTCAGGTCTGCTGAAGAGGTGGGAAGACTTGGCCCTGTGTGCTGGAGCCAGCAGCACTGCAGCCTGAGGCTGGGCAGCAGGGAGGGCTGACCTGTGGGCAGCTGAGTGCTGGACTAGATCTGCCACGCAAACTGGCTTTGTAGGTCAGACAGAAGCCTCTCAGGAGTGATATCGGCAGATGTGGCGCTGCATTGGGATGGGGCACAACCCCATCGGTGCCCTCCCCATCCTGCTATGACTCCGAAGAGAGGACCTCACCTGCCACTTGCCCTGTGCCCTTGGGACTGCTGCTCAAGGGCACCCAGATGTTTGCCCAACTTATCCCTGCAGTAGAGAGGTAAGCATCAGACTGCACGTCTAAAAATAAGTGGCCCCTTTTTAACAACCCTGACTGCATTTCTTCCTGAATCTGTCAGGTCCTGGAGTACATATTTTGCAAGGAGACTGAAAACATGGCAGAACACATCAGAACATGTCTCATACTCGCATATCAATTTAGCACATCAGTAACCTGATAAGGGGCAAACTGACAGCAGAAAGCTGCCATTGACACAGGGTCATTCACACGAGTCAAGGGAAGAAAGGACAGAGGTACCCTGGGTGCCGACAGACCTCGGTGTCATAGGGAACACCAGCCCAGCGAAAGCAAGGCAGGAAGGCACGCAGGAACGTCTGTCAGCAGGGGACCAGCTCACGGCGCAGCCTGCAGCGTCGGAGCACCCCTGCCCAGGGGCATTAACACCCTCGGGACTCGCGGCTCAGTGGCGAGGGGCAAAAAGGGGAAACGGGGAGGCCTCGCGCACCAGCGGGAGGCTTCGGGAGCCAAAGCCGCAGGCGGCAACTCCAGGTGCCCCCGGGAGAGCCTGGAGCCCTCCACGGACGTCAGCACGGCCACGGGATGGCACCTCGTCCCACGGGGACGGGACGCGACGCGGCCGAAGGCACTGCTGGTTCGGCGGCCACGGCGCTCCGGGACCGGGCGCAGCCCCGGGGGGTGCCCGGGGGCCGGAGGGGGCGGGGCCAGGCCCCAGGGGGTCGCGACCAAGGCCTCGTCGGGGACGCGGGAGGGCCGGTGGGAGGGTCCAGCGAGGGGCCCCGGCCCACAGCAGGGCCCGGCGCACGGCGCCCCATGCCTGGGCCCGGCGGAGGGCGGCGGACGGCCCCGGACGGCGCCCGGCACGGTCCCTCTCCCGGGGAGAGTCAGCCCCGCGCCCCTGCCCGGCCCCGCCGCAGGCGGCAGCGCGGGCCCCCGGGGAGCGGCGCGGCCCGGCAGCGAGCGGGGCGACGCGCGGCCCCCCGTCCCGTCTCGTCCCGTCCCGTCCCGCCCCATCCCATCCCATCCCATCCCATCCCATCCCATCCCATTCCATCCCATCCCATCCCGGCCCGGCCCGGCCCGGCCCGGCCCGGCGGCCCGGCCGCACTTACTGGCTCGCACGAGGCAGAGGTCGCAGCTGAAGAGCACCAGGACGGGGCTGAGGAATGCCGAGAAGCGGGCCATGGCGGCGGGCCGGCGTAGGGGCAGCCCGGACTGCGGCCCCGGCCCGGCCGGCAGCCCTGGCACCGGCCCGGCTCCCTGCGCCGCGGGAGGGAGCGGGGCCGAACCCCGCCCGCAGCGCGGGGGGGGCGGAACGGTGGCCTGGCCCTCCCCCGGCCTGCTCCGCCCAGTCCCGCCCCCCGAGCGGCACCGCAGCGACTCCGGCACCGCCTCCCAGCCGTACCCCGAGACGGCCCGCACCGCCCCCGAGCCGCACCCCCAGAGTCACCCGCACCGCCCCCGAGCCGCATCCCCCGAATCACCAACACCGCCCCCGCGCCTCACCCCCAGTCACCCGCGCCGCCCCCGCGCCGTCCCGCCCGACCCGCCGGCGCCGCCCCGGGGCTGCCGGTGCTGCCCCCGCCCCGTGCCGTGCCCCCGCCGCCACCCGCGCTGCTCCCCGTGCGGTGCCTGGCCGCTGCCGACTGTCCCCGTGCGGTCTCCCCTCGTGCACCGCGCTCACGCGTCCCTCCGCGCGCTGGCTGGCCCGCCGGGGCCCTCCCGCGCACCCACGAACGGCTCCACAGGCCCACGCTCCCGGCCTGCGGGGCTGCGCGGGGGCCGCCCGTCGCACGGCGGCAAGATGCCTTCGCGGTGCTGTGCAGGGCTGGGTGAACGCTCTGTCCTGTCGCGATGGCGTCGACCTGCGGAGAGCGGCCAGGCACGGTGCGAGAGGATGGAGTCGGTCTCCAGGGACCCGGAGGGCTGCCATGCCGGGCAGCCTCAGGCTGGGCTGGCGGTGGCTGTCCACTTGCTGTGCTCACAGCAGGACGCTGCACGAGGGCCTTCGTCCTGCCCCACGCAGCCCCTGCCCGTGCTTCTGCACACAGCGGTGGCAGACAGAGGGGGCCACCAGTCACCTCCTTCTCCTGCACAGGGTTCTTGTGCATCTCTAGGCCGTGCTGCAGAAGGGTCCTGGAAGGTATATGGGAGAAACCTGTCCCATCCTTCTTGGGTTTCATTCCTCCATGACATGGACACCACAACACTAAGTCGTTTGGCACAGGTGTAGGTGGTACTGGTGAAAGCCCTGACCCACGGAGCTGCGGATGCAGAGTGGTCGCCCACTAGCCCAATCATTTCAGTGTAACTCTGATGGTCCTTGCTCATCTGCGTTGTTCTCAATTAACGAGTTTATCCTTGAAATATTCACTTGACCACGGCCACCCCAGGGGCTTGTCTGGGCCACTGGCAAGAGCTGGCACCAGCAGCTCCCCAGCAGTTGTGCCTGGGGACCGGGGTCTTGCCAGGCATGTGTGGAAGTGAGCTGCAGCTGGAGATGCTCCTGCATTATGGCACCTGAATGTTTGGTAACAGGGACAGCCAGCCCAGGACAGCCTCCCTTCTGCCCCGTTGTGCTGCAGACCTATGTCCAAACCCGGGGCCTTGCTCAACTGCTAGAGAAGTCTGAATGGAGGCAGTGACACTTCGAAGTATTGCTGAGAGCAATCTTTATGAATTTCTGGGATGCTGACTATCCTGAAGGTAATTCCGTCCTCATCATAGTCCAGGCTGTTGCTCCCTCAGGCTTGGGCGCAGTGATTTTTGCAGGGCCAGCCGCTCCGCGTTGCAGTCCACAGGCAGCGGTTAACTGTAAATGCCAATGTTCAGGTGTCCCTTCTTGCCTTCAGTCTAACCAAACAGGTGTTGTGCGGAGCTACAGGATGTTGGGCATAATGGGTTTTACCTGTGGGACCTTCTCTGCTCTTTAGCGCTCTGCTGCTGAGGGCAAACTGGAGAAGCAGACAGGCATGCAGGGCACTGTGACTAAGAACGGCCAAGGCTCAGCACAGCATGGCGCAGTACAGCATGGCATAGCCAGGCGCAGCTGGGCAGGGGAGGGCATGGTGTGGCACAGCACAGCGTAGCACAGATAGCTCAGCATGGCACAGCATGGCAGGTGATGATGCAACATGATGCGGCACAGCATGGCGTGGCACAGTGCAGCAGGGAACAGCGTGGTGGTCTGGGGCATGGCATGGCACAGCACAGCACAGCCGGGCATGTGACAGTGCAGCAGGGCACAGTGCGGCAGGGCACAGCACAGCACAGCAGGGAACGGCATAGCGCAGCATGGCATGGCATGACAGGGCACAGCACAGTATGGAAGGCTGCTAGAGCCGCCCAGCAGCAGGCAAAAGCAAGACACAGGTAGCAGCTGCTGGAAGATTTAAGAGAAGCCTGGGGCTGGTGAAGTTGCAGGGGCTTCAGTGCTAAAGTAATGGTGCTTTCTGCTGAAGCACCAGGCAAGGGATTGGACAGCATGGAGGAGGCAATCCAGGAGGTGGGAGACCTCTCCGAGGTGTTGTGAGATGAGGCCTGGTAAGCGGAGCAAGCGTGGCTTCTCCAGCTTGTGGGGAGACCTGACCAGTCCTTACCTCTGTGTGCTGAGGAGGTGATGGCACAGCCCTATGTTGCTTTCTGATATGGCCTCTTCTCTGGCCACTGACCGATGGCTCTAACTGGGCTGGAGAGTTTGTCCCTGAGAATACAGATGATGTGAGGGGCCTGCGTCTAAGGAGGGGCCTGCACCCAACAGGGGGGCCATCAGCACAGGAGGCTCTACATGCAGGCAAGTGTCCTGGGAAGCGAGGCCATTGTCATGCCTAGTGGTGGTGAACACACATATTTTATCATCATTTTAGTGTTTGGGGTTTTATCCAGGAAAAATTAAATTTGCAATCACAAATCAGGAACTAATACTAAGAGCTAAACTAATACATCTAAACTGTATTATATGCCTTGCAGTGCCTTGTACTTGGAATTCAGTGGGGAAATCCAGCAGCAGGCTCGAGATCTCATCTTCAACTCTGCAGCCTGGGCTGCAGGCCCTGCAGCCTCAGCCTGCCTCAGTTCCCTTCGGTTCCTCTCGCTGCCTGCCAGAGCAGGCATTGTAAATGCTGTTGGGCCATTCGACTCACCCCTGCCCGTCCCCCCAGGGTGCTCTGCCCACCAACCATCCCTCCCACCTCTCTGTGTTTGTCATGCCTTGTTGTGCTGCACCCCTGTTCGCTAGTACTGATACCTGTGAATGGAGCAAACAGATGTAGCAGATGTAGGTAAAAGTTACCACTTTCGGTTGTCAGAACCATTGCACAACCAAAGCAAGTCTTGATTCTTTGTGAATAACTGGGACAGTTGTAAGATAAGACACTCCTGAATAATCCATTTAGGCGGCTTGGCCTTGGGAGAGCAGATGTGTAAACTACAGAGATAAGGAGGCTGCAAGATGACCATAAGACCGGAACAAAGCATCCTTGAAAGACATGGTATACGTGATCTCAGAACTGAGTTTGCAAAAGCAAAGGTCAACCAGCAGACACCATGATGAAGAGTACAAGCCTTCATCTGAAGACCCCTGACAACCACCAAGAGTCACCAACAAACATGCATGAAGGACATTAACATATGCTAATGAGTTCTCGGAAAAACCATGAACATGATAAGCATTTCTTGGAAATGTAACGAATATGTATGTTAACATAGCATAAATACCTAGTAACTGTGTCTTTTCAGCATGCACATTTCGCTGGAGCTATCCCCTGTGCATCCAGCGCTGCAGTAAAGGATGCCCACTTTTTAAAACTCCAAATTAAAGTTTTAGAGAGTGAATTGTTTTGCCGCTTTCCGGTAACAGTACAAGCTGGCCCACAAGTAAAAGCTGCACGTGGTCAAGGAGCATGGGTCACACTGGCTGCTTGACTGCAATGTGTCGCATTGGCTGTGTGACTCTGCTGCTCCTTGCAGTGGTGCAGATGGCTTCACTGCCTCTGCGCTGGGTCTTTCCTGTGTCCCATGCACCCTGACTTGCACACACACACAGAGGCAGTAGGAAGCTCTTTCAGTGAAGAGAGAATTTCCCGGAGACTCCCTGGCTCTGGGAGCCTTTAAATATACTCGTTATCGGTCTTTAGTTTTGGCAGTCACTGAGGCAAATGTGAGGGTCTGGGAGAGGTGCTGGCAGC
This sequence comes from Opisthocomus hoazin, assembly GCF_030867145.1. Lineage (NCBI taxonomy): Eukaryota > Metazoa > Chordata > Aves > Opisthocomiformes > Opisthocomidae > Opisthocomus > Opisthocomus hoazin. The sequence continues at coordinate 132,636,509 of NC_134415.1, forward strand.
AAGAGAATGTCCTGACCATGATGCAGGAGCCTCTTGTACCTGCATCATGTCACCCTGCTGTCGTCTTTCTCTGCCCAATACTGAATACACCAGCAAGGATTCCCAGCACATCAGGAATTTACCTCTGTGTCTATGCCCATGGCCCTTGGAAGCTGGGAAAGTTTTAGATTTATGGTGTGCCTGTGCAGAAACTGTCCGTACTTTGTAGCACATAAATGAAACCCACAATGGGTGCATGGATTTTGTGTCCCTAATCTAAGCCTTAGTCAGCTTTCAACTAGCATGAGGTGAGCATTCACAGATTTATGAAAGGAATTAACATGACAGAACCTGCAATAGCTGGGTCCTCACCAGAAGGTCCTGGGCTTCTGTGACCGTTGCCTTCCTGGGACACCACAGTCATGCAAAGATTTCCCCAAGAAATACCAAGTTTATGAATGTCTGTTCAAGTCTCCATGTCCTCCACCCTCTGACACAGCAAGTCTGTGCAGGCCCTGTTTTGCCTGTGTTTGTCTCCAGAGAGTGGCAGAATGGTGCTGCCCATGCTGAAATCCTGGCTGCTCCAGCTCCCTGCTGTAGAGCCTCCCATGGCCAGCTGTGACCTGATCATGCCTGTGGAAACAGCCAGCAGCTGCTGCTGTGACTTGGGATAACCTTTTCCAGGCGAGCATTGTCCTTCAACCAGCTGCAGGCTGGCCTAGAGGAGGGCTGGGCAGGGTGCAACTGCCAGATCTGTCCCTGCACCCCCAGATCTCATCTCCCGACTGTCTCATGGCTGCCTGCCCCATGCTCTCACCAAAGTTGCCATGGCTGCTCCTCTGCATTGGCTGTTGTCTTGCCTCCTGTTCACTGGAAGATTATGTCCAAGGTATGTTGTGAGGGTTCATTCACATCAGTTCAGCCATGTCCATGTGCTGGCTGCTGTATCTTATTTCTCTCACGTGGGGGTGGAATTAACTCATTGATCCTTTGTGATAATAGCAATGGAGGGCAAAGGTACAGCAAATCACAGATACTTTCTATAAAACTGCTACAGGAAATTCCCCTATTGTCTTCAGCAAAGGAATGGGCTCAGATCCATCACCAGATTGTAGATACCAATACTTTGAGACTTTATGAACTTTATGAAAAGTGGAAAGCCCCTCTGCTAATCATTAATAATTCCCGATCCTTCTTTTTTATTCATTTGGTGATGGTGGTTTTTTTACGATCTGCTGTATAACTGGATTTGGGGAATTCAGTGCTACCCAAGAACAGACATTTATACTTCTGGTTTTCAGAGGGTATTGTGAAGTCAAGAGTTCTGCTATGTAATTACGTGCAATGTGAAAAGTAATTTATTTTGTTGGGTTTAGACCATCTGCCCAATTATTTCTTCTGGTGCTTCCTAGTTTCTATCATAAGACACAGGTAATAATTATTTGCTATGTACACGCACTGCCCCATTTGTGACACTGCAGCTCCTTGCCATCTTTCCCAGCTGATAATTTCTTTTCTACCCTTTTAAGATGGGACATTTAGACAGCATATGGTGTTTGAGATATGGATGTCCTGGGTATTGATACATTGATAACAATGTTACCCCTCAGCCCTTTCCCAGATCATTTACACCAGGGGAAGGCATCGAAGCCAAGAGCCTAGTAAAGCTAAAAAGGGATCTGACAGGCATACTGATAGCAAAAGTATACACTATTATCATGGTCACTGAGCACATGCATGGTGGAAGTTACTGAGCTTCTTTGCTTTGGAACTAAAATCAGCCTCTATCACAGCCCACACTGACACCCCTGGGGAAGTAGTTTATTTGTAATTGCTCGTTCTACAAACGAGGGTGCAGATGAGCAGAGGAATGTACAAAGCACTGAACCTGGGGCAGAAAAGCTAACCCCAGCGAGAAAAAGAATGAGGAGTACTGGGCAAGTGCTCCATCTCACGCTGAAGACTGCTCTGCTGTAGTGACCAGCTGCCATGGAAAAGGAGGCGTCGTGCACCTGTGTAAACGAACACATAGCCTGCAAGAAGCCTGCTCAGGTTCAGATGCCTAATTTTCTGCCTGGTAGTGCTGCTGCTTCTTCTGGGACTTGGTGTTCAGCCAGGGGCTTGGGTTTCACGGAAGAAGAAAACTCACCTAAGAGTCCTTAAGAGGAAGGTTTGGACAAAGCAGCTTATGGTGAAAATATAAATTAGGTTGGATTGTTTAGCCTAGAAACTATGAAACTGAGGGGGATGTGCTGACAGCTTCTCTTTATATGTCTGACAGCTGCCAAGTATATGCAAGGCTGCTGCAGAGACAGGAATGTATCCTCTCTGCTTTGTCTCCGCTCTGCATAGCAGCATTTTTGAGGTGAGGGCCAGGGCTACGCCTGTCCTCTTCTGCTCCTGTGTTGGCCCAACCACTCTCAGATTGACTGGGCTACACTGCCAGTCTTTCCCTGTGAATGGTCACAGCCCTGCCCTAACTGCTCGGTGCACTCTCGTTATGCCCCACAGCATCGCAAAGCCATTGTGTTGCATTAGACCCAGATACATATCCGGCAATGGGAACATCGCTGTAGGCTGAGACAAAGGCATGGAGGTCTCTATACACCAACCCTCTGCATCCACAGAATGCATTATCTGGTACCCTCTGTAAATCATTACTTCCTACCCTCAAGCTTCTTTGTGAGAGCCAGTGCTCGCGCACAGTTTTGGTGGGCAGGAAAGGTCTGATTTCATGGATAGGTCATTCTCTTTCTCTTCCTGCTGTGTCCCATTCCCTTTCAGACTTTGCTACCCTGAGATGAGGTCCCTGGCTGGCAGCCTTGTGTGCCCCTACTCACCCCAGCCACCACTCCTGCTGCCATCCCTGTCTGCCTTGTGCAGCGCCTTGGCAAGGCCACAGTGCTGCAGACACTGCTCCACTGCAGGGCCCCCTTGGAGCAGTGTCTGTGCCAAGCCCCTCTGTCAGAACAAGATCTGGGAAATGGTGCCAAATGCAAGGCCACGCCAGCACTTCTCCTCCCCATTACACCACAGCCACGCAGAGCAGTGCAGAACGTGCAGGCTGGGCTTGTCATGGTGTCATCTGCTCAGAGACACACATTTCTAGACCCAGCCCACAGCTGAGGACCTGGGACAGCTGCACCCCTGCCTCCCTGGCCCAAAACTGTGGCTGGCCATCGTGGCGAGGCTGGGATTGAGGCACTGCACAAGGAACAAGGGCTGTGCCCGCTCCTGGGCAGGGCTGCAGATCTATGGCTTGAGGTGGAAGAATCTTGCACAGCTGGACACAGATACACTGCAATGCAGCAGTTGGTGCTGGCATATGGGGCTTTCAGGTGAAACGAAAGCCAAGACCTGGTGCACCCACTTGTCTGCTTCTGACAAAGATGGAGAGATGAATCTGTGAAAGGCTCACAGACCTCACCAGAGCTGACCAGGCTTGCCTCTCTTCTTTCTCCTGCAAAAGTTTCCCCTGAACCACTCTCAGTGGAGACTGGGTTATGCCCTGGGTGAGGAGTCATCCCTCACCTGGTTAGTTGTAACGGTCAGGCTACCGTCCTGAATACTTGTTAGCCATTTAAATGCGCAGTCAGTTTCTGAGGTCTGCTAAATATCTGCTCTCTTTGTTGTGTCTCACTCCCTGGAGTCAATGTCACATCTGTCCCATCCTGTGCTGGGATTAGGATCACATCCCCCTCCTCATGTGGGAGCTATCTGGAGATGCCTCTGCCCATTCACAGACCTGTTGTTGGCAAGGTCTGTAACAGCCCCAGGGCACTGAGCACCTGCTGGCTTTGCTGTGCTTGCCTCCAATGACCCGTGTTGAAATTATTGCAAATCACAGGTTTGTGTCAGCACAGATACAGGTGCAGGTTATGTTTCTTTATGACCAGGATGAAGTGTTTGCTCTTCACCAAACCCACAGGGTATTGAACCCTGCTGGCTGTGCTCTCTGCTCACTCTGAGTGGGAGGTCTGTGTGCATCAGTATTGCTGAGGTCTCAGCAGCCAGGGTTGCAGTGCTCACCTCGTCTTCAGTTCCAGGGGAGCTCCATTGAGACATGAACCCCAGGAAAAGCTGCAGAAGGAAAAAAACATGCTCTTACAGGCACATTCAGAGAGAAGCATTGGTTCTTGGAGTTTTCCCCAGTGTCCAAATGTGTTATAGACTTCACAGGAAGCTGAAGACATACAAGAAATCACAGTGTTGTATATATTGTGAGATGCGACATATAGATTGATTATAGTAGATCTGAAAGTTTTAAGACTGTTTATTAGCCTGTCTAGACAGGAGGAGTGGGTTGGAGACAAACACAAAACATTGCAGTGAAGGGAAAACAGAAGAAAAATTGTTTTAGCCAGGAAATTATCAGCATTGGTGTTAACATTATCATATCAGTGATAATAATGTCCCATACAAGTCTTCCATATTAGCAAGAATCATAACATAAAGGTTGTTGAATGTATTTGAGAAGTGAAGCCCAAGAAATTCCCATCAAGGATGTCCTCAGGGTCTGAGGCGTCTTCAGAAATCCTGTCTTGACAGTGGCCAGATGTACATGTTTCAGACAATGTACTGCAGGTGGCACGTACCAGGGACTGTCCTGTCAAGTCATTGCATTTTACTTGTAACTTCTTGTCAGAAATTTTAACTTGAACTTTGACCCCCCCCCAACCTTCAAATTGTTTTTACTAAAAAGCCCACCCTGTTGTGCACAAGAGGACCAGTATCGCAGCAGTGAACCTTTCTGTGGCTTTCCCTCCAGAGGCAATGAAGCCATGTAACCAGGGCTGTGCAGATTCTGCATCTCTGCAGAATAGAAAATTGTCACTGTGGAGGTTTGCCTTGGTGGCCCTGGCAACATGAGGTGAGACAGAGCCATGTGAGCAGCATCTCCCGAGTTTCTTTTATCTAGCCTGTCTCAAAGGCATACCTAGGTCACAGTAAGGCTTGCCTGGCCCCTCTTAACTCTGGCCTTTGACTATAGAAGTCTGGAAACCTGGTTGCACACATGCAGAAGGCCAGTGTTGGCCCGTTTATTTACTGCATCAGGAAACAATACCTACTGTGGGCAAATTACAAGATCCTCTACTAAAAGAGTTCCAGAATTGTAGAAGATATCCTATGAAAATGCAGATATAAGTACTTAGATGCAAGTTTGATCTGCAGTCAAATGCTTTTTAAAACACTGCTTTTAGAACACATTTTTATAAAATAAGAGAGGATTATCCCATTGCAGTTTTAAGTTCTTGAAGACTGAAAAGACAGATGACCAAACACTTTTAATGTCAATCACGTGTCCTCCATGATCTTCCGAGGCACAGAGGTGAGGCTGACAGATTGGTAGTTCCCAGGGTAGTTCTTGGTTCAGCTTTTGCAGTGGAGCTGCGGGGAACAGATGCTGCCCCTCAGAATGTACCCAGAGATGTTCTGTTTCTGCCATTCTTTGCTGAGGCCAGCCTATCCAGACATGCTTCTCAGGTGAGACTCAGAGTTGTCCCTCTCCTCCCACTGATTTCACAGAATCACAGAATGGTAGGGGTTGGAAGGGACCTCTGGAGATCATCTAGTCCAACCTCCCTGCTAAAGCAGGTTCACCTAGAGCAGCCTGTACAGGACCATGGCCAGGCGGGTTTTGAATAGCTCTCGAGGAGGAGACTCCCCAGCCTCTCTGGGTAGCCTGTTGCAGGGCTCTGTCACCCTCAGAGTAAAGAAGCTCTTCCTCATGTTCAGCTGGAACTTGGTCTCAGCACCAAGCCTGTCAGAGTTCAAGGACCATCTGGATGATGCTCTTAGTCATAGGGTTTCATTTTAGGTAGTCTTCCAAGGAGCAGGCAGTTGGACTCAATGATCCTTACGGGTACCTTCCAACTTGAAGATATTCTATGCTTCATGTAGCTGACATTGGTTTTCACCAACACATTGCCTGGTGTCTGCAGCAGTGGTCTCTGCATGCACAGCTCCTGGGTCTCTGCCGTGGGAACTGTCAGACCACAGCTCAGGCCCTGTCAGAGTCCTTCTGCAAATTAACGCAAAAAGCAGATAAATGTGAATCTGCATCTGGCAGGTGACTGAAGGCTGTCAGCCCTCCTGGCTGGGGCAGCTGCTTCTGCACAGAAGTCAGGCACCCAGGTCTGTGTGGGGTGCACAGGGTCTTGGCCTGGCAAAGGTTCTGCCCCAGCATCCAGTACCTGCTGTCCTGCAGCTGCTGGCAGCAGCGGAGATGGATTGGGGTAGAGGCAGCAAGATCTCCTCCTGCCTGCACGTCCCTCTTCCTGCATGTTGCAATGTAGGGACATCCATGACACTGTTTCCAGCCACCCTTTCCAGACCCCTTGGATTGCCTCATGCAGGCCTCCAGGGCTGTATGCTTCCCAGGGTGCTGTCTGCTGCCGGGTGATTTCCAAAGTGCCCCCATTTCTTTTGCTGTAAAAAAATACCACCACCAACAACAAACCCCAACTTGATGCTTTCAGCTATTTACAACTCATTTTGGCTTGCCAAAGACACATCTCACATGTGTGACTTGCCACTATTTCAGGCACAAGGCTCACTGGGCTGATGGACTTCACTGATTTACTGGGATTTGAAGTAAGCAAATCAGACCAGTCCCATGGCCCTTCTACCTGCAAATCCTGGCAGAAACCAAACCTTTCCCTCTCACTCTGAAATGTATAAACCAGTGATAGCTAAGGAGGAAGGCAAGCAGCCCAGTCACAGTCCCTCTATATTATGAACCGAACTGTGAGCCTGACATACAGCTGTGTATGTGATATTAGTATAGTAGATGTGTCGCGAATCTTCAAAACAGTTCCCAATACAATCTGCAGACTCTGAAAGTTGGGCTGTCAGAGAAACTGCAATTTGGATGAATGCCTAGGCAGGAGCCTCACAGGCTGACTCTAAGCATTGGTTTCACAGAATCGTAGAATGATAGAATGGTTTGGGTTGGAAGGGACCTTATAGATGCCATCTTACAGGCAACATGCACATCTGTCTGCTTTCCACTGCCCAGTCATAGAATCATAGAATCGTAGAATTGTTTGGGTTGGAAGGGACCTTAAAGATCATCTAGTTCCAAACACCTTGACATGGGCAGGGATACCTTCCACTACACCAGGTTGCTCAAAGCCCCATCCAACCTGGCCTTGAACACTTCCAGTGAGGGGGCACTTCCATTTCACTGGCCTGTGAGGTAAAGTGCAGACATCTCTGGAGAGACGGTCAGGCAGTGAACCTTGGTGGCAAACGGCTGTCCTGCTGAGCATGTGGGGTGGCCAGGCATGGCCTCCCATGGCTGCCAGTAGGCTGTCTCTAAGAGACCAGTCCTGACGAGGCTTCTGACATTCGCCAGTGATCATAGAAAGCTTTGGGTTGGCAGGGCTTGGCTGGCAGGGACAGGCAAGGCAAGCCTGACACAGGGAGGGCAGGTTTGAGGAGTTTGTGGGGAAAATAGATTGTTCTAGATAAATAGATCCTGAAGGGTGTGTGGGCAAGGACAAATGCATCTGTGGACAGGCCAGAAACACAGTGCTGCCTTAACCTTGCATTACTGAAGCTGTGTGGGAGCAGAGCTAGATTTTAGGCTAAACAGTATCCTCTGTCTCTTGAGATTAAGTCCCCAGCTGATAAAAAGAGGTTGAGAGCCAGGATGGCCCCCGACTATCCCCAGATATTTGGATGTAGCACACAGCACAGAAAGCTCTACCATGGGACAGGGAACCTTGAAGCAGTGATGCAGATTTATCTCCTTCATGTGGTACAGCTCTACAGGTACACAAGATCCTGGACAGGTGTCGTGGTTTAATCCCAGCTGGCAACTAAGTCCCACACAGCCACTTGCTCACTCCCTGCCCACCGCAGGATGGGAGAGAGAATCAGAAGGGTAAAAGTGAGAAAACTCGTGGGCTGAGATAGACAGTTTAACAGGTAAAGCAAAAGCCACACACGTAGTAAAGCAAACCAAGGAATTCATTCCCCACATTTGGCAGGCAGGTGTTCAGCCATCTCCAGGAAAGCAGGACTGCATCATGCATGGTTACTTGGGAAGACAAATGCCATCACTCCGAAGGTCCCTCCCTTCCATCTTCTTCCCCCCGCTTTCTGTGCTGAGCATGATGTCATATGGTCTGGAATATCCCTTGGGTCTGTTGGGGTCAGGTGTCTCGGCTGTGTCCCCTCCCAACTCCTTGTGCACCCCCAGCCTGCTCACTGGCGGGGTGGGGCGAGCAGCAGAAAAGGCCTTAACTCTGTGTAAGCACTGGTCAACAATAATGAAAATATCTCTATGTTATCAACACCGTTTTCAGCACAAATCTAACACATAGCCTCATAGTAGCTACTACGAAGAAAATTAACTCTATTCTAGGCAAAACTAGCACAGCAGGTGATGGGTCTTCTTTGCATCTCTCCTGCAGGAATGATAAGATTGAGGGCTGGTGCTACACTTTCCGCCAGATTGCTGACTGGATGCAGAAGCTGCAGGAATTGCACAAAGCCTTCATCCTCAACCCTGGTGTGGGGGTGTGTAGCACTCCCCACCAACCGTGCTCACTTCAGGGATGGCACCTGACTGCTTTTTTGGGGTGTCTCTCCACTTTACAATGCTGTCTCTTATCTTCCACATGGTATTATGATAAGGAAGAGTCTGGGCATCATGGAAGACAAGGGGCAGGTGGGGTGGAAGGCAGCTGGGTTAGCAGACACACATCTCTGCGGTTGCTAATGTTTGGGTAAATTATGAAGGCATTCACAACCTTTAACCCCAGCAACATCTCTTCTCTCAGTCAGTCTGGGCTCTTACCTTATCACAGGTTACGCTGCTTCTGTGCAATCATGTTAAAAGATGGTACAGGAGACACAAGTTCAGTGTTCTGTCAGCTAGGGAGAAGCTCCACCCTCACTGCTCCCATTGGCATGGTTCCATGGCCTCCATCCTTACTGATACCATGTTGCAATGTCTGAAGTCCCCCACAGCAGATGAGCACCGGCAATAAACAACCACAGCAGGTTTTTGTATCAGGACACCACTGGGGCAAACTGCCACAAGCATGAGCTGTCCTGCAATTCTCTAGCTTCCCTGCGCCATAGGACCCATGCCACTAAAGACCAGGTGCCCAGGCAGGAATGTTTGACGGCTAATAGCCATGCACAATTCCTCTTTCTATCCCATTTCATCAGCCTGAAAGCATTTGTGGTTCTTCATGCACGAAAGGTGGAAGTGCCACCAAGATCCTGCAGGAGACTGTGCTGCTGGCGGCGAGCAAGACAGTCTCTAGGGAGAGTAAAATCTCAGATAAGTGAGTGTTGGGTTGCTGAACACCAGCAAGCAATCAGGCAGGTAGCCTCCCCATGACACACAGCTCATCACAGCTGACACTGATCTGTGGAAAGATCCCTCTAGCTGGCTGCTGCTGCTGCTTGCTGTGAACGGCACCTAGGCTGGCCTCCTTCCAGAGAGGACACAGCACCTGGTCTAGTTTGACCGGGTGCACGGGCTCCTGTGAGGGCTGACTGCACCCTTCCTCTCTCTAGGTGCCTCGTGGAAATCCTGAGAACATATGAATGGGTCAACAAAGTCACTATGCTCAGAGCACACAGGTAGCTGCAGGCACGAGGTGAGGAGTCCTGTCAGTCCCCTTCCACCCAGAGTAGCAGTGCTAGCTTTAGGGTTGGAAGAAAGGGATGCGGTGTCAGTGCACACAGCTCAGGCAAAGGCCAGTTAAGTGCCTGATTCTGCAAGTGTCCAGAGAAGAAAACTGCACCTTTGGGAATTGGAGGAAGCAAGTTCTACCATAGCCTGGATCTATGCACTGCACTTCATTTTGACAGCAGCTCCTCTTCCACGTTTCCCGTCCCCTGAATATGTTGGTAGCTCCCACATGTCCCATAGGCTGTGCTTTTCTGTTCATATCTTACAAACCTCTTGTCACCCATTACAGGATCTTCCTACCCCAGACCACTTACCACCTGGCTCAGCCAGCACCTGGCTCTGCAAAGCTGCTAGCACTGCCAGTCAGTGATCACCTTATGCTATGCCTTCCCCAGTCTGCAGAAGGCGGCCTGTGCGTACATGGTGGGCTGGCACACGCTGGATCTCATTGCGATCATGGATGGTGTAGAGTCCATCCCAGCCTTTGGGGCAGGTAAGAGACTATCCTGTGCAGCAGACACAGTATTCCTCAGTGCATGGGATATCCTGAGACCTGACTGCTGTGTACTTTGCACGGAAAGGGTCAGACAGCAAGTGCATGGTATCGCTAATAATTGTGAATGGCTTAAGGAGGACCTACCTTTCCGCTGGGCAGCTTTCCAGCCACACTTCCCTAAGACTGTAGCATTGCATGGGGTTGTTGTGACCCAAATGCAGGACCTCGCACTTGGCCTTGTTAAAACTCACACAGTTGACCTCTGCCCATCAATCCAGCCTGTCAGATCGCCCTGCATAGCCTTCCTACCCTCAAGCAGATTGACACTCCTGCCCAATTTGGTGTCATCTGCAAACTTACTGAGGGTGCACTCAACCCCCTCATCCAACTCATTGATAAAGATGTTAAACAACACTGGCCCCAATACTGAGCCCTGGGAGCCAGCTCCCTCAGTGCTCTTGGGTGGATCCCATCTGGCCCCATAGACTTGTCAGTGTAGATGGAAGGACTCTGAGCACAGCCAGAAACCTACCTTCTGAGTTCATTGACTGGTTTTACCAGGGCTCTAAAGGCTTCTGAGGCAGGTTTCTGGGGGTCTAGGGACTTCTGGAACAGACTAGACTTGGGACCAAAGAGGCTGTGGGATCTCCATCCTAGCAGATACTCAAAGTCAGCTGCACAGACCTGAGCAACCTACTTTAATAGGAACTGTTTTGAGCTGGGGTGGTTGGACCAGCAACCTCCGTAAGTCTCTCCCCACCTGAGTTTTTCTGCAACTCTGTGAGGCAAATGAGTTACCACTGTTTGATGCTGCAGTATCAAAGCAATGGGAACCATTATAGGGGCCCAGAGCACAATTCGTTGTTAGTTGTGCCAGCACGTGCCTTTCTTGGCATTGCCTGTCTTGCTTGGACATATGCACAGACACATATGATGTTCATGCAGCTATAAGCATTACTGGTTGTGGCTATGCATGGGGTCATTTATTATAGCTTGATCTTCACTTCACACTGGTTTAGGCCGTCTCTCTCTCCTGGCTCTAATGTGCAGTGTTCTTCTCACAGTGATTTGCAGGGCACTCCCAGGCCAGGTGTCTGGATAGCCTCCTGCAGGTTGTGTATGTCTCTGAGGTGTTGTCAGATGACCTCTGCAACAAAGAAATCCACACACACATTCTGGTAGCAACTGAAAAAGACAAGGTAGTTGGGATCTCGTGCACCACTCACGTGTCCCATACCCCCCCCTTACAGCGCAGGACACCAGCAAGCCCAGCCCTGGCTCCAGCCCATTCAGATGCTTGTGTCAAGCACGAGTTAAACACCCCACTGTGCACAAAAGGTGGAAACTGTCTTTTGAATGCCAGCCTGAGAGAGGAAGCCTGAGCAGAAACAGCAGAAAAGCACCAGCAGAGCCTTTCCTTGGCAGACTGGGGAGGCAGAGCCAGTGGGCAGGGAGCTCTTGGCTCTTGGGCTGTTTGCACCACGCAAGAAGGGCTCCCCACAGCATGGCGTGATGCAGGGGTGCTGGTATCCCCTTGGTGTCTGGGTAGTCGGGGTGGTCCAGCAGATGCTGATTTTCTCTCTCATATCCTCGCAGGTTGTCCACACAGCTCTCTTGTGCTTGTTGAGGAACTACTCAGTGCAGGAAGCCTGAACATGCGTGGACACCTCCCATTCCATCTGTGCAGCCATTGAGGCTTCATTGAATGCGCCGGGGCACAAACAGGGGGCAGACAAAACAGATGCTGCAAGCTGTATCACATAGTAAGCAGGATCCTGACTCCAAGGAGCCTCAGAGAGGATTTCTGCGTTTGGGTTGGTCCAGGCATATCTTCTGGCTGGGCAGCCACACTATTTTCCAGCTGAGGAGGTGTTCTGATGCCCTGAACAAGACTAGCAGTTAGGGATGGTAAATTAATCTTCACAGCAGTGGGAGGGAACGGGGTAATGTTCTGGACTCTCCTGCTTTGATCTGGGTTACTAGTTTCTCCTCAGGTGAGATGTAATACTGTCTAGAGTCCTGCTATGAAGGTTCAGGCTTCACTGACCTCCCCAGACTGCTCTGGGACAATCCAACCTGTAGACTGTAGGGTGGGCAGGTGCAGAGCATTGTTCCTAATCACTTGGGGAATTGAGGTTGAGAGCTGTAATCTCTTAGAAGAATACTTGTTCTCCCTGGCTATGGAGGAGAAGAAGCATGGGACTGGAAGGGACCAATGGAGTCACTGATTCCAGTCTCTGCTGTCAGGATCAACATGCTGTATCATCTCTTTCACTGCCTGGTCAAGATCCTTCACAAAAGTAATTTGATTTCTCATTCCCTCTTTTACCACTGTGTACTTGGTTTGCATGGCAAGGTTTTGGTATTAGAAGGGCTACAGGGGTGGCTTCTGTGAGAAGCTCCTAGACGCTTTCCCTATGTCCGACAGAGCCGGTGCCAGCCGGCTCCAAGACGGACCCGTCGCTGGCCAAGGCCAAGCCAAGTAGCAACGGTGGTAGCGCCTCTGTGATAACATATTTAAGGAAAAAAAAAAGTGCAAAACTGTGTAATGGCATTTGCAGCTGGAGAGAGTAGTGAGAACTCTGCAGACACCAAGGTCATTGAAGAAGGAGGAGGAGCAGGTGCTCCAGACGCCAGAGCAGATTCCCCTGCAGCTTGTCGTGAAGATCATGGTGAGGTAGACTGTCCCCTTGCAGCCCACGGAGGTCCACAGTGGAGCAGATCCCCATCTGCAGCCCGGGGAGGACCCCGCGCTGGAGCAGGAGGATGCACCCGGAGGAGGCTGTGACCCTGTGGGGACCTCATGCTGGACCAGGCTCCTGGCAGGACCTATGGACAGAGGAGCCCACGCTAGAGCAGCCTGTTCCTGAAAGATGGCACCCCATGGGAATGACTCACACTGGAGAAGTTCACAGAGAACTGTCTGCTATGGGTGGTACCCCATGCTGGAGCATGGGAGGAGTATGAGTCATCCTCCCCCTGAGGATGAAGGAGCGGCAGCGACAATGTGTGATGAACTGATTGCAACCCCATTCCCTGTACCCCTGTGCAGCTCCGGGGAGGTAGAGAATATGGGAGTAAAGTTAAGCCCGGGAAGAATGGATGGGTGGGGGAAAGGTGTTTTAAGATTTGATTTCTCCTTATCCTGCTCCGATTTGATTGGTGCTAAATTAAACTAATTTCTCCAAGCTGAGTCTGTTTTGCCCATGACAGTAATTGGTGAGTGATCTCTCCCTGTCCTTATCTCGACCCACCAGCCTTTCACCCTATTTTTTCTCCCCTGTCCAGCTGTGGAAGGGGAGCTACAGAGCAGCTTTTGCAGGCACCTGGTGTCCAGACAGGCTAAACCACGACATTCACACCTCGCTCCTTTGAGGTTTGCACCTTTCATTTCTTTTAGCCTATACTCACTAATGGCCAGTGAACACTGACCTCAACACTAACTCCTTGACTGAATAAATGGAAATCATGTAGTTGCTCAAAGCCTTGTCCAACTTGACCCTGAACACTTCCAATCATGAAGCATCCACAGCTTCTCTGGGCAACTTACTCCAGCATCTGTCTCACCACCCCCATTGTAAAAAAATTCTTCCTTACGTCCAATCTAAATCTACCCTCTTTTGGTTTAAAACCATTATCCCTTCTCCTTTCACTGCAGGTCTTGGTAAAAAGTCACTCCATCTTTCTTAGAAGTCCCCTTTAAATACTGAAAGGCCACAATAAGGTCTCTCTTATGCCTTCTCCAGGATAAGCAACCTCAACTCTCAGCCTTTCTTCACAGGTGTGGCATTCCAGCCTTCTGATTGTTTTCGTGGCCCTCCTCTGGACCCGCTCCAACAGGTCCATGTCCCTCTTGTTCTGTGGGCTGCAGAGCTGAACACAGTGATCCGGGCAGGGTCGCACAAGAGCAGAGCGGAGTGGCAGAAGTGCCTCCCTTGACCAGCTGTCCATGCTTCTTTTGTTCCAGCCCAGGATATAATTGGCCTTCTGGGCTGCAAGCACACATTGCCATCTCATGTCCAAGTTTTTGGTATCCCCAAGTCCTTCTCTGCAGGGCTGCTCTCAATCCATTTATTACCCAGTCTGTATTCATATTGGGGATTGGTCTGGCCCATGTGCAGGACCTTGCACTTGGCCTTGTTGCACTTCATGAGGTTCTCATGCGCCCACTCCTCAAGCCTGTCAAGGTCCTTCTGGGTGGTATTCCTTCCCTCAAGAGAATCAATTGCACCACAGAGCTTGGTATCATCTTTATACCTGCACTCAATCCACTTGTCTGCATCACTGATGAAAATATTAAGTAGCATTGGTGCCAATACAGTCCCCTGATGGACATCACTAGTTACTCATCTCCATTTGGACATTGAGCCATTCATTGACTGAAACTCTTTGGATGTGGCCATCCAGCCAATTCCTTATCCACTGAATAGTCCATCCATCAAACCCATATCTCTCCAACTTAGTGACAAGAGTGTTGTGTGAGACTGTGTCAAAAGCCTTACAGAAGTCAAGATAGCATCAGTTGCTCTTTCCTTATCCACCAACACAGTCATTCCATTGCAGAAGGCCACGAGATTAGTCAGGCATGAGCTGCCCTTTGTGAAGTCATGCTGGCTGTCTCTCTGTCATCCATATGCCTTGACGTAGCTTCCAAGAGGATCTGCTCCATGATGTTACTGGACACAGAGGTGAGGCTGACTAACTGGCAGTTCACAGGGTCCTCCTTTTTATGCTTTTTAAAAATCACAGAATGTTAGGGGTTGGAAGGGACCTCTGTGGGTCATCTAGTTCAACTCCCCTGCCGAAGCAGGGTCTCCTACAGCAGGCTGCACAGGACCTTATCCAGGCGGGTCTTGAATATCTCCAGAGAGGGAAACTCCACAACCTCCCTGGGCAGCCTGTTCCAGTGCTCCATCACCCTCAGAGGGAAGAAGTTCTTCCTCATGTTCAGACGGCACTTCCTCTGCTTCAGTTTGTGCCCATTGCCCCTTGTCCTGTCGCTGGGCACCACTGAAAAGAGTCTGGCCCCATCCTCCTGACACCCACCCTGCAGATATTTAGAAGCATTTATGAGGTCCCCACTCAGCCTTCTCTTCTTCAGGCTAAACAAGCCCAGCTCCCTCAGCCTTTCCTCCTAGGAGAGATGCTCCAGTCCCCTCATCATCCTCGTAGCCCTGCGCTGGACTCTCTCCAGTAGCTCCTCATCTTTCTTGAACTCTCCATCATCTGAAAGGTCATGGAGAACAGCAGAGGTGCCTGAAGAATGGAGGAAAGCCAGTGTCACTCCAGGCTGCAAAAAGGGCAAGAAGGAGGACCCAGGGAACTACAGGCGGTCAGCCTCACCTCTGTTCCTGGAAAGGTGATGGAACAGCTCATTCTGCATGTCATCTCTAAGCAAGTGGAGGAAAAGAATGTTATGAGAAGTAGTTGACATGAAATCACCACGGGGAAATCATGCTTGACCCATCTGATAGCTTTCTATGATTGCATGACTGGCTGGGTAGATGAGGGGGGAGCAGTGGATGTTGTCTACCTTGACTCAGCAAGGCTTTCGACACTGTCACCCAGAACATCCTCCTCGGGAAGCTCAGGAAGCGTGGGCTAGATGAGCGGACAGTGAGGTGGCTTGAGAACAGGCCGAATGGCAGAGCTCAGAGGGTTGTGGTCAGCGGTGCAGAGTCTAGTTGGAGGCCTGTAGCTCCTGGTGTTCCCCAGGGGTCAGTACTCGGCCCAGTCTTGTTCAACTTATTCATCAGTGACCTAGATGAAGGCACAGAGTGTACCCTCAGCAAGTTTGCTGATGACGCAAAACTGGGAGGAGTGGCTGATACACCAGAAGGCGAGACCTGGACAGGCTGCAGAGCTGGGTGCAGAGGAACCTGATGATGCTCAACAAGGGCAAGTGCAGGGTCCTGCACCTGGGAAGGAACAACCCCATGCACCAGTACAGGCTCGGGGTGGACCTGCTGGAGAGCAGCTGTGCGGAGAGGGACCTGGAAGTGCTGGGGGATGACAACTTAACCATGAGCCAGTAGTGTGCCCCTGTTGCCAAAAGACCAGTGGTATCCTGGGGTGCATTAAGAGGAGTGTGGGAAGCAGGTCGAGGGAGGTTCTCCTCCCCCTCTACTCTGCCCTAGTGAGGCCCCATCTGGAGTACTGTGTCTAGTTCTGGGCTTCCCAGCTCAAGAAAGATGAGGAGCTACTGGAGAGAGTCCAATGGAGGGCTACGAGGATGATGAGGGGACCGGAGCATCTCTCCTATGAGGAGAGGCTGAGGGAGCTGGGCTTGTTTAGCCTGGAGGAGACTGAGAGGGGATCTGATAAATGCTTACAAAAATCTTAAGGGCGGGTATCAAGAGGATGGAGCCAGACTCTTTTTAGTGGTACCCAGAGACAGGACAAGGGGTAACGGGCACAAACTGAAGCAGAGGAAGTTCCATCTGAACACGAGGAAGAACTTGTTTACTTTGATGGTGATGGAGCCCTGGAACATCAGCAGGCAGGCCGTTTCATGCAGGCAGGAATGACAAACTGCTGCTGTTGTCTCTGCGTAAGTTGCATCCCCTGTTTCACAGGGGTTCCTGCAAACTTTGACAGAAGAGATCCATCTTTTTGGACCTTCTGGCATCATAAAGCTACCATATTGGATAACTTGCATGAAAGGATGATAAGTAATCTCCTGAAAAGTTCTCTGAATTATTATTAATGGCTTTTAACAATTCTTAGAACAATGAGGAAATCCTTGAGGATTAAGGAAAAAAAAAAACCCACAACCCTCAAACCAGCAAGACATTCTCTTTCCTCTTCAAAGAAAAAAAAAGATACAGAACTCTAGTGTTGTGCCAGTATCTAAAGAACAACAAGCTAAGTGGTCAGTCTAAGTACAGCTTATCAGTCTGAAATATTCCACGCAAACGAACAGAACAGTTGACATTAAAGGCTATCATAAGTGAAAACCAGCCAACATGGTTTCACAGAGAACAGTTTTCTGTAAACATTATTTTTTCATTAATTACAAGTCCAGGTTTGTAAAAGTAGCTATTGACATAATACGTTTCTGTAAGGCATTTTTCTTGGCCCCACGTGTTACACAAATATTGGTGGAGCACATTAAATGCTAGTTAGCAAATACTTATAAATAAGGACTTGTCCTAGAGAATCCCAGACCCTGCAGCTATTTGGCATCTTTATCAAGAACGTTAATGAAAGTATAAAACAATTGGAAAGAAACCTGCAGATTAAAAAAGCTGATGACAAATGAAAGCAATGAAAATATTGATTATACATCGAAGTTTTCTGGAAAAGTTACTCAAAAAACCCCACAGTTACTAAGGTCTCTGCTAGAGTAATTCTGTGAAACATATAATGTTTTACAAATGACAGATGAGTTAATCATGTGCTGTCTGGCCTTAAACCCTGTTAACCTGAATTTCTAGAAACAAAGGAAATGGGCCCTCAGACACATTTTCAGAACAATTGAAAAATACACTTAAGAGGGTAAATCACAAACTGAACGTAAACAGTGTAATGAAGCAATTGATGAGGAGAAAAAGAGGTGGCTAAGAGCAGAGCAATATTATCTTTGTAGTCTACATAAAAGAGGCTATTACAGAATACCACAACTGGTTCCTGGTTTGTGTCTCTGGACTTAAAAGGCCAAAAATATACTCATGAATATGTAAAATGTCAGCAAAGAACAAGAAAAAAAAAAGAAAAAAAAAACTTAGATTGAGACTAGCAGGTCTTTTTAGCTCATACAGCAAATTATGTATGGAGTTAATTATGACTACAAATACGCAGGAAGAAATTTCTGATACCATAAAGCTATTTAAGTTACCAGGTCTGAGCAATATGAGATGCAGAGGCTGAAAATAAAAACAAGTTCAAACGAGAAGACACATAATCCTTAGTGTAATTAATAACTTCAACAAGTATCAAGTGACTAGCTGGTCCCTTTTATCACTTCTCCCCCCACACCTCCCAAACAATCTCTTTTTAAATATGTACTCTATCAAATTAAATTTATAAAAGCAAGGCCAAGTTTGGTGGGGCAATGAGTGGTGTTCATCAAGGGTCTGCGTTGGCACCAATGCTATTTAATATCTTCATCAATGATGTAGATAGGTGGATTGAGTGCAGGTATGCATATGACACCAAGCTGCATGGTGCAGTTGATTTGCTTGAGGGAAGGAATACCATCCAGACAGACCTTGACAGAGGAGGGCCACGAAAACAGCGGGCTGGAATGCCTCACCTATGAAGAAAGGCTGAGAGTTTGGGTTGCTTATCCTGGAGAAGGGAGGGCATAAGGGAGACCTTATTGTGGCCTTTCAGTATTTAAAGGGGACTTCTAAGAAAGATGGAGTGACTTTTTACCAAGACCTGCAGTGAAAGGAGAAGGGATAATGGTTTTAAACCAAAAGAGGGTAGATTTAGATTGGACGTAAGGAAGAATTTTTTTACAATGGGGGTGGTGAGACAGAGGCTGGAGCAAGTTGCCCAGAGAAGCTGTGAATGCTCCATCATTGCAATTGCTCAAGGTTAAGCTGGATGGCATTTTGAGCACCTGATCTAGTGAAAGATGTCCCTCTCTGTGGCAACGGGGGTGGACTACATGGTCTTTAAAGGTCCCTTCCAAGCCAAACTATTATATAATTCCAGAGGGTAGAATTTTGTCCTGGATTTGCAAAATGTTAGGCTAACCGTACTCTTAACAATGAACAGTAGACTCGTGGGTACTTGAACAGTAAATCTTTGCACGGTAGGCTGCAGTACAATTAGCTGGTTTTATGTTATTTATAGCCCTGGGTACACATGATGTTGTGAATTCTCCAATTAAAACACCTTCCTTGAGGCTAAATTTTCCCATGCCTTCAGAGCAGTACAGCACGGCTGCAGGCATACTGGGTAGCCTGCCTTAGTCCATCTACAGCAGGATGCAGGTGCTCCTAAACAGATCACACTCCTCAAAAGCAGTGGACTGTGCTGGTGCAGCAGTGCCACCACCTCTTATCAGCTGAGCCTGTTGTAACACTGATGGAGCATCAACGGACTGTTGGATAATGATATTTTTCCACGTGCCATGTTATGTGGGGGAGTATGTTGTTGATGTAACTCTACAAAATCCAAACGGTCACAAAGCATCCATGTCTAGAAAGCAGGTCTGGTTAGTTACTCGTCAATGACAGTAAATAGGACTCTAGACTGAAATCCACTAAGAAAAACCTCCTTTAATTCATGGGTTTGTGTTGTCCATCTATGGCAGGAAGGTAGTAAACATGTGTGGTCAAAGTACAGCTGTGTAGAGTGGAGTACTGAGGAGAAATGGTGCAGACAAATGAACAGCACCAGAGCATGCAGGACAACCAAGTGGGCAGGCTGGGGCGTGCTCTACAAGTAGGGATGGTACCAAGAACACTACACACCCGACAGACAAGAAACCACATTCCTGCACTGGTGACATTTTGTCGTCTTTTATCTTGCCCCTCTTACTACAAACCTTATACACCCTGCACAGAGGTCCACATATTTATACTTCCAGTGCAGCACTGCAACCACAGTGACAGCTGGTTCCAAAAGGCAGTGTAGCTACTGCATGTAAATCACAAAGGAGCATTGCATGCTGTCTCACTACCATACAGGTGTTAATCCCCATGAGAGACAGACCATGCTCAGCTGGGGTCTGCTTTGCTTATTACATGGAAGAGGCAGTTCTTGAGAACACCCTGGCCATGCAGCACTTGCCACTGTCAGGGCCAATGTGATTATTCTGGTAATAACGCCTAAGTATAAACCTGTCTGTTCACTAGGCACTGCAATGGCTTCCCCGTGAATTTCAGCACCAACAGCTTTGGTAGACAGTGAAAATACACAGCGAGGCAACATGGAGCCAGCTGCCCATTTCCTTGCCCGCTAAACTGCAAGGAAAACTTCAAATTTAGCAAATTTCTCGTACAGTGGGTCCTTGGATAACAGAAATTCTGGAGAACCCATTCTCTGCAAGACAGAGTAGGACTGCCTGTGCTGCTGCTTCCTACCAGCTTCTATGACATCTGCTGTATTTATGGAGCACAGGATGATATTCCCTATGATTCAGAGTTCATGCCAACATGTGACTTAAAATAACGAACCCTCTTCTTTTAACCTTTTCCACACAGGGAAGCCACTGCTAATATACCTCATTCACACAAAGGAAGCAATATTGAAAAGAAACAGGTGATATAAGAAGGTGGCGTTTACAGAAAAAAAGGACACTATGGGAGCATGAGCATGACAAGAACACACTGGCACGGCAGTTCAATGGAACCTGGGTTTCAGCATTAGCAAGACTGCTGTGTAGATATGCACCGTCTTGCAATAAGTTTATTTCCCAGGTGAGTTTGAAACAAGTGGTCTTCAGAGGGCCCATGAAGGCCATCTTATTACATCAGCTACTGGGGGTCTCTAAAAGGCCAGTGAATCTCCAAAAGGCTGAAAAGTATTTATTCCTCACTGGGCTGGAAGACCCTCTACATACATTCAACGCCCAGTGCTACAGAAGATAGATCCCAGGGGAATACTGGGTTCCTGACGAGGGTAGTAATGATGTCCCATCACTTCCAAGCAGACCAGAGGTCACGTGCTACTGTCTGGTGCTAAGTCTAAACATCAGTGTATGAAGTAGAGACAGTGCCTTGTGCAGCAGACTGCAGCACACACTAGGAAGGTATTTGCTTTTCTGTGGCAGCCTTGCTAACAGACAGGACAATTACAATACAAGACAGAGCCTTTGTATTCTGCGCAGCGCTACTTTGTGTGCATACTGAGCAAAAAGAACCCTGATCTCACCCATCAGAGGAAGACAACAAAACAGACAGCTGCTGTACCGGAAACCACTAAAAAAGCAACTAATGTGACCCAAACTGAGATTGTAACCAGAGCATGAACTACACTGCTAGTGCCACTGTCCAAAGAAACTACACCAGGAGAGGCAGCCTCTGTACCACAGCTTTGGTTTGAAGTCTCTCACAACTGACCAGAGGCAACAGTTTCAAAATCAAGGTCACCGCGTAGAATGAGGTCACAGTCCCAAAGACAGTCAGTTGCTTGTATTAGCGCTGTGGGTTATGAGTCTGACAGAAGTGGGGCTTGTAACTGAAAAGCTTTAGGATTACTCCTTCTTTTCTCCTAGGGATTTACTTCCGGCCTCGTTTGCGGCTGGTTTTTGGAAATTCGTCTCTCTCTGCAACTTGGGGCTCCCCCTCCTCGCTACTCACACTCTCATTGTCCACCCGCTGTGGACGACCTCTCTTACTTCTCCTAATTTTTTCAACTCCAGCAGCGGGGAGCTTCTTGGTAGCCAGGGTCCCAGTTCTCTTCTTTTTGCCCCGAGTCAAAGGACGTTTCTTCCGTTGCTTCCTCTGCTCTTCTCTTTGGCGGATTTTCATTAGCTTCTCAAAGCTTTTGGTGGTAGTTGTGTTCACATCAAACCAGTCCTGAAGGGTTTAGAAGGCAACAGGTTGGTACTCATGGTGGAAATACCATATAAAGTCTATCAGGGCTCATAATAAAGCAGACTTTTGGGACCAAGGTTTCCTGAAACATGAGATCTGGAAAGACACCTGCCTAACAAAGCGCCGTTCTTTGATGTTCCTCCTCAGTTGTCACTCTGTCTCAGAGGATTCAGATTTGATTTGGCAATTGCCTGGCTAAATGCATGGGAAATGCTGAAGAGCTGAATCGAGCAGCAGCAGCTTGGGACAAGACATGTGACATGACACAACACTTGCTCCCCAGACCAACGCATAAGACCAGCTATGTTTAAGCAAATCAAAGGCCACTTGAGTCTATAGGACCCTGTTCCCAACAGTGAGCAAAGAAAAAATAAAACAGGGCAAGCATCCAGCATTTCCTTCCCAAGACACCCTCCCCACCTCCAACAACCTGGGGTTTGAGGACTTCCATTCCACCTGCCTTACCTCAGCATGCACAGAGTTGATGTGATACTTGACCCCACTCTCTGAAATGAACTCCTTCTCACACAGGAGACATTTATATTTACCAGCCACAAAGTCTCCCTGGCACCAAAACAAAAAAACACCATCATCAATTACTGCCTAGAAGGCTGACGTCCCTATATATTGTATTTGAATCTTGCTCAGATACAACCCAGTAATAAGAAGCAGAAACTCTCATTCATACCAGACAATACTTCAGCTACAGAAGCGCTGACATTATTGATCAGTTACGCCCAGAAAGCATAGGGCTGCTCTGTGAGATGTTACAAGGTCTCCAGCACTGTACCTGGAAAAAACGCTCTTGTAGCTGTGAATCTACAGGTAAGACTGCAGTTTCACTAAAATGCATCCCATTAAGATGCTTCCTCCTTGCCTCAAGCAGTGTTTGCAATGGCAACCCCATCAGGACAAATTGTGAGGAACTCAGATTAGCAGATGGCAGGACAACAGCTCGAACAAGGAGATCTCTGAAGGAAAGGGATAGTCGGGCTATTGGTATAAAAGATAGCGAGTACAGGAAGGCTACCAACCAAGGTACATGTGCCGAGGTGAGATTTGAGTCCTGAGACACTGCAATATACAGATTCACAACCCTGAAACAGTAAAAAAAGTGCATGTCAGCAAAACTCTAGTAAGATATAACTTCTTCCTGCACAAGAAAGTCTTATTCTCTGAAAGACAATTCTAGAAGGGATAAGAGAGGTAGAGGGAGGGAGAGACCAAGTCCTACAAAGCCAGAAAGCTTCTGGTAAAAAGACTGTTAAAAGAGACTTCAGCTATTTCCAGTTTCTGAGCACATTTAGACATAACAAAGAGAAC